>NC_141057.1:58792855-59372855 GCF_041138505.1 Cibotium barometz | reverse complement strand
GTAACTACAATTCAATGGACGAATCGACGTTGCGGGGGAATACCGTGAGTTAATGCTATTTTTCTCTATTTTTTATGATTAAAATCGAGCATTAATGGAATTTTTTATAAAAATACCATAGAGTTTATGGTGGATATTTTTGTAGAATGGATTCCCTGAATTTCTAGAGTTTTTAGAAAATTTTCCTAATTTTTTAGGAATTTTTTGAGCATTTTTATGATTAAAAATGCAGGTTTTTTCCGCGGGAATGCGATCAAATTTCTGTCAATTTGCTACTGAAATTCAGTAGGGGACAGCGTGTTGATGCACAAATTGCTCTCCCGTGTGCGTGGGGTCCTCTCCGCCTCTCAAATCTGATATTTCCTTCATTTTTTCGTGAAATTTCTCTTAAAAAGGAATTTTTTAAATTAAACATTAATCATAATTAATGTCTAATTATGATTATGAGTTTAATTAAAAATCTTAATCATGGATTAAGTTAATCCTGATTAGCAGAGAGAGAGAGAGAGAAGAGATGGAATTGGAGAGAAAGTTATTGGAGAGGGTGGAGAGGGTGGAGAGGAGAGAAGAGATTCTCTCTCACATCTATCTCAGTCTTACACGCAGGCGACGGAAGGGGGGGGGGGGGGGGCTGCGCTGCAGCCGGGCGAAAAAAATCCATTAAAATTAAAAATTTTCATTGGATTTGAGAATTGTCGGGCAGAATTGGAAATTTCGTGAACGATGGGATTCTCAAGAAAAATTAGGAATATTCTGAAATTATTTTTAGAAATCCTAAAAATTGATATTTTTAAATATCAATGGTATTTTGGCAAATTTAATTGCTAAAAATTTTCTGGAAAAATATAGGTTTGGAATGCCATAAGATAGGTTTGGTGGAATTCAAAATTATCATATTTTGAGGCCCTATAAAATTAGGAAAAATTAGAAAAAAATCATGATAATTCTTTTTCTCGAGAATTTAATATTTTCGAGGGTTATTTAATGTTGAAGTACGTTTTCTCGTGCTGACATTAGATAGATGCGGGTTATTCGCATATTTTTAATACGATTATATCTTGTATTACTGGATATTTATGTTTGGATTAATTCTAAACGATGTATTCATGATTTTTTACCATTGTTTAGCTATTCTTTTTGGACATGTTCCTTAATTTCTTTTGATGGCTATAATTTTCGTTCAAAGTGTGTTTCACCTTTGACATTTTTTCATGATAATTTATTTTGCACTTATTAAAGTGTGGATTGTGCTTAATTTCTTAACCCTAAGACAAAGTCTATCATGGGTTAGTTGATCGGTTTGTTTTGGTGGATTTTTATTGGATGTTTTCCAAGTTTTATATGGACTCATCAGGTTCTGCCTAGATCACTTGTGTCTAGGGTTTTTTTTATTGAGTGCTACACACATGTGTTTCACTTTCTTACTTTGGAGTTTTATTTGAACAACACAATGTTCATATACTCCGGATTGATGAGTTGGCCACCAATTTTAATGCTTCTTTTGGCATGATTTATGTCCATTAGATCGTATGCATTGATTTTTATGATCAACTATGGTTTTTATGGATTTAAGGAGCTTCTATGCTTTTATCCATGGTTTTATAAGGATCTTTTGATCTTTTGAAAATTACATGTGCTTTGAAGGTAGCATTTGCCTTCGTTTTTTGCACGTAATTTTGGAGTATATTTTTTTACTTTTGTACATATTCCAACTCGGATACCTAGTTGCTTATGTATCTAGGTGAGTTATTTTTCTACCCTAACTTTATTGTGTTTTGGGTAGTTATCATTAGAAAGGCGCCAATAATTCAATTTCTTTTCTAAATGATGTACTCAGAAGGATTTATTCCTTGATGTAGTCTCAAGTATATAGAGACAGGTTTAGTATGTGAAAGTCTGGATAAGGCCATCTTATTCCTTTTATACAGGATTTTATTCATATTTTCCTAGACGGCATACTAGGGAGTTTCAAATTGTTAAGGTATGTATGGGTGGTATCATGGTGGTATGGGACGCTAGTGATCCCTCACATATATTATCTTATGGGATAATTTGGGCTCAAGATTGTTGCTTTGCTTACATCACTTAGCATGTTGACCTCAACATTCAAAGACAATCTTATTTTCTAAATTCACTAGAAGTTATATTGTGGGCATTCTCTAGATAAATTTCTTTTATCTATAGCCTGCATGTTTTGATGAGGGTAATCTCATCGGCATTTTCACTTGTTGAAATCTCTTTCTTTAGAGTTCAAACAAGTTTATCTTGTTGTGTTCGGATAAGGAAATTTGGATTCTTCTTTTGTTGGCATTTCTTTCTCTAGTTCCGTACTTTAGGTGATTTACACAGTCAACCTGATAGGTTTACGGATGGACATATGTGTCTCATCGAGACGTTGATGACTCTCTATGTTGATATGGGTAACTCGAGACGTCGATTATTCCATATGCAGATGTGGGTATGTCGTGGCACCGATGAATCCCTGGTTTCTGCTGTTATAATGCCATGCTTTCCTACTTTATTCCGAAAGGTTTACAACAAGGAAGTTACTTTGAATGTGAATTATTCTGATCATCCGCCGTAATCTGATGGGCAAACAGAGTGTATGAATCAGATTGTAGAGGATATGTTTCGTGCATGTCTCTAGAAAATCATCATATTGGAAAATATTTCAATGATGGAATTTGCCTATAACAGTTTTAAATTTATGTCTATTATTTTAGTCCGTGCATACTTATGTATGGGTATCAACTCAGGGCACCTATTGATGTCAGTCTTAAGGACATCGAGCTTGATGCATCGAGGGATTTCTTGCGAGATATGCAAGAAATTCTGATCGAAGCTCGGGATTCTATCAGGAGTGCTCATGATAGGGCACGGTTTTATGCTGATAGGGGACGCTCATCTCGGTCTTTTGAACTAGGAGCGTTGGTTTATTTTAATGTTCCTAAAGATTTTCAGACTTTGTCAATGGGAAAATGCTCGAATTTATCTCCTAGATATTGTGGTCCATTTCGAGTTATATATCGGATTGGCACGATTGCGTATGAACTAAAACTATCTCCAATTGTCAGAGTTCATCCAGTCTTTCATATCGATAGATTGAAAGGGAAACTGGGAGGTGAGGATGACACAGTCACTCCTCAAGAACTCGTTGAAGTCGATGAATTATCCTATGTTCCACATGAACCTGATAAGGTACTTGAATTCAGGGAAAGAAAACTTTGTAGTTGACTAATCCCTGAGGTTAAAATTAGGTGGAAAGATAGGGAAATTGAGAATTCGACTTGGGAGTCGGTTGAGATTGTTCAGCGCAGTTCTCTTGCTTTTCATTGCAAGAGTGCAATGTTTTGAGAGAGGGGAAGTATGTTATATGTACATTATGTGTACTATGTTATATACACATTATGTGTGCATATACTAGGAGGCTAACCCACATTAGGCTTGTGAGCATGGGAGCATGGGAACAAGCTCTAGTGGAGCATGGGTTAGGACTAACCTTATGGGTTAAGGTTAGGGTCAGGCATCCAAGGGTCACACATGAGAAATGGAGAGTCAAGAGTCACTTGAGGGCCCTCCTATATAATAGGGGTATGGGGCACACTCAAGGGGGCTTGGAGGCTTGGAGGCTTATGCTATGGTCTCTTGTGTAGAGGTCCATATCTACTCACCTACCATTTCACACTATAGCTATATGCTATTGGATTGTGTTATACCTCTTGATGGTATGGGACATCAAGGTAGAGGTATGATGTATTTCATTTATGATTCATGTGTGCATCCCTTGGGCTCGGGGGTGGTTGGGTGGTTGAGTTTATGCCTGATTTATGCATGTTTATGCATAACAATTATCTAGAGAGATCTTAGGGTTTTAACACCCTCTCTCTCTCTCTCTCTCTCTCTCTCTCAATCCTCTTAATCTCTTTTACGCTCTCTAAATCTCTCTCGCTCTCTCTATTTCTCTTAAACTGGCCAACTATCTCTCTCTCTCTCTCTCTCTCTCTCTCTCTCTCTCTCTAACACTCACTCTCTCTCTCTCTCTCTCTCTCTCTCTCTCTCTAACACTCACTCTAACTCTTTCCCTCTAGTGCACTCTCTTAACCTTTCCGCGTAACTCTCTATGGCACTCTCTAACTCTAACTCTGTACCTCACGCTAACTTACTCTCTCTCTCTCTCTAATTTTTTTCTCTAACACACTTTCATTGCCTCTCTCTTTATCTCTCTCTCTCTATAACTCTCTTACTGTCTCTTTCTTAACCTTTCCGCGTAACTCTCTATGGCACTCTCTAACTCTAACTCTGTACCTCACGCTCACTTACTCTCTCTCTCTAATTTTTTTTCTCTAACTCACTCTCATTGTCTCTCTCTTTATCTCTCTCTCTCTATAACTCTCTTACTATCTCTTTCTTTACCTCTATTCCAATCTCTCTCTCTAACTCTATCAATCTCTCTTACTCTGTCTAATTGTCTCTATTTCTCTCGAATTGACCAACTCTCTCTCTAACTCACTATTTCTCGATCGCTCTCTCTCTCTCTCTCTCTCTCTCTCTCTCTCTCTCTCACACACACACACACACGCACGCACACGCACACACACTCTTTCTAAGTGTCTCTATCTCTCTTTGACTGACCAACTCTCTAATGCTCTCACTCTCTAACCCTTTTAACTCTCTAATGCTCTCACTCTCTAACCCTTTTAACTCTCTTTAAATCTCTCTCTAACTCTCTAATCCTCTCACTATCTAACCCTCTAATACCCCAACTCTCTCTCCCTCTCTGTAAAATTCTCTCTCTCTCTCTCTCTCTCTCTCTCTCTCTCTCTCTACGTGTCTCTATCTCTCTTGGAACTGACCAAATCTCTCTCTAGCTCTCTAATGCTCTCTAGCTCTCTAATGCTCTCTCTCTCTCTCTAACCCTCTTAACTCTCTTTAATTCTTTCTATAACTCTCTAACACTCTCACTATCTAACCCTCTAATGCCCCAACTCTCTCTCTCTCTCTCTCTCTCTCTCTCTCTCTCACTCACACACACACACACACACACACACACACACACACACACATATCCCCCCAAGCAAGAGAGATGAAGAGATAGGAAGTTTTTCCACCAAACGATTTTCTCTATTTTTAGTTATGGTCGCCTCCCTCCACAAAGTCGATTGTTCCATGCAGAGATATAAGGATAAGATTTTTATTGAATGGTTCAAAACCACTGAGTGGGCTCGTCGCCTGCAGTCATGCACGGACCCCAACCGAATAGAACCGGCCACTGTGATACCAATGTTCGACATACCAATGTTAGACATCTACGACACTACGAATGGACGATGGAGGAGGAGAGCTCTGGATCACCACCCAACTATATAGAGAGTTGTTGCGCCCAATAGCTTAGTGGTGGTGGCAGGAGCAGTTTGATAACCTTCCACGTCATGAGCACCACCTCGATACTGCACGTGTGAAGATGGCGGGCTGCTGTAACCATCAAAGTAGCCATTTCCAAGATCAAGAAGATAAAGCTTAAAAGGATGGTGCAAGGTAAGCGCAGCAGAAACATGTTGTGTGCCTGAGAAAGAGAGAGTGACTTAGCAGAGTGTGAGTGTGTGAAGTTCCAAAGCTGAGTTGTGTTCTGAGTGTCCCCATGACCACTCCAGAGTTGGTGTTCGAATTCAGAAGCTCAGATGGGTGGCTACACGTCTCTCCCACATCATTGCCTGGTTGGTCTGATACCCCAGGCAGTTGTCTCACCATTCCACTGTGAGAGGAAAATCAGCGAGAAACACCTGGTGATCCTACTGGGGAACTCTACGGCAACTCCGCTGGAAAACTCCCTACTAAGGGAAACCTCTACCACAACTAGGCCGAGAATTTCTTTTTAAAAAAAATCACACGAAGCGAAAAAACCTTCGCTGAGTAGCATTTTGTACCTTCAAGCAAAGGAAATCCTGAAAAAGAAAGTTGTGGTTTTGCACAAACTAATCTTGCTACTAGAAATAAATCTCCAAAACAATTTTGCGGTGGCGCGGGAAGCCATAACATGGAGGGGATTTTTTGGGAAAGTTAGTGCGGAGAAACTTTCAGCACACAATTCAACCAGAAAAAATGGATTTAGGCATGACTTCCACATGATTGTGAACCGAAGAATGGAGAAAAGTAATTCATTCAAAGAAACCCTCTAGGAAGGTCGCACCTGGGAGTGTCTCACATCGTTCCAACCAGGAAGATAGTGCAGAAACTTCTACAACACCACACGATCAAGAGGGATTGTCAAGTTTCAAGCATAATTTGGACCAAGAAAAGGAGTGTCAAGAGCTAGAAGCTGTGCACATTCCAAGTCCAGGAAGCCCAAGAAGGGTGGAGCAACAAAATCCAGAGAAGAACAACCACAACAACAAAACCCCTAGAAATTTAGTAATAGTAACTTCATCCATGACCATGTGCAAAACCACAACTTTCTTTTTTAGGATTTCCTTTGCTTGAAGGTACAAAATGCTACTCAACTTTAGGTGTTATATGGGGCATAAATCCAAAGGTGATATTTAAAGGTTACTCAGCCATGTAAAAGAATCCATGTGAATCTCCAAGAGCCAAGTTACCGCCGCGAATCTCCACCAAAGGCCAAATGGGAAAGGTTAACCAAGATCCATAAATCAAGGGAGAGAATATAGGGGCTAGTTTTTTAGCACCTAATCATGAGCTTAGAGCTAATCCATTATACTTCAGCCTATATAAGAAGCTGATATCATCTAATGGAATGGCGCATCTATTATTCCCATCATTATATTATCATTATGCTCATGTGATTAGCCTTAATCCATTTATCTCCCCCCATTATGCTTAATCATGTCTCTAATCCATGATTATCCACCTTGATTAGCCAATAACCCCATTTCTAAGATGTTATTAGAGCTCTAGATCCATGCCCAACCTTGCTTTGGCCCATCATTAAGTGGTTAATCTCTTTGATTAAGCCATAATCCCATTTTCAAGCAATAATCACCTCTCTTCACCTTGCTTCCTCTAAACCCCAAGCCAAAGATGCACTAATTGCTCCTCATTCTCTTAACCATTGTCGAAACCCTTTAAAGGGCACATCCTCCATCTATAGAAGCTCCCGGGTGCCGAAACATGCGCAGCGTGTCGTCATCATCTTTTTCCCCAAATCAAGCATCTCATGCTTCAATCGACTCAATTGCTCCATTTTGACCAAATCAAACCTTAAGGAGCTATCCTCGGGGGTTTTCCAGCACCACGAACATGGCTATGGTCTTAGAATCGGTAGAAAATGGCATCATTAACCCCATTTCTAACACAGAAAAGGTTCAAGGGAGCCATGGCATCATTAGCCAAAAATTTCCTAGTGTTCTCAAGAGAAAAAGGGGAAGATGCAGATCTACATGTAAGGAGGTTTGAGCAATACTGGAAAGTGGCCAGACCTTGGGATGTGGAAGAGCCAAAGCTAAGTGAAATCCGTAGAGATGCTTTTATGAACACCTTAAAAGACAGAGCCATGGAGTGGGTATCAAGATACCAAGACAACCATTTCCAGACTTATGAAGAGGTCATGTGACTACTTTTCTAGGGAGATTTCGTAAGATAAAATCTATAACTCAACTCTGTGTGATCAAATGAGAGAACTCTGAGAAGAAGACATGGATGTAGAAGCCTATGCATTAAAACTGCTAAGCTTGAGGAAGAGAGTGGCAGAACAAACCTGACCCTCAATGATGCAAATAGTTGTAGATTGGTTTTTCCAAGGGCTTAAGCTGGGCATCCATGCAGCGGTCACAGCAGTAGCACAAGGCAGGCCGAAACTGAAGAGGAGTTTGAGGAACTGGTTGAGCTGGCCAAAATGGCATAAAAAAGAAGCCTAGAAAGAAGACCAAAGAGGAAGCCCAGGAAAAGTGTCACAACTGAGGAGAATGATTCAAGTAACACCTTTGAGGACACTCCAGTGGTAGTAGTGAAGAAAAGGAAGCACAAAAAGAAGAAAACCACAAAGGCTTTAAATGAGTCCCAGAGAACTTGTGCTGCAGGTGAAGCAACTAATGCAAGAGATGAAAAAGAGAAAAAGCTCACAATTCCGCAAAAATGTGTTGTGCTCTCAATGCAAGCAAGAAGGCCACCTCAAGGAGGAATGCATACTGCAACCAACGTGTCCCATTTGTAACATGTACAATCATAGTACATGGAATTGCATGTACAACATGAAAAATAGAGCTCCCAAGGTGAACAGCATGGAAGGAGCGGAAAGAAGACCCCCAGGAATGGGAAGGTATGGGAGTAGTGGTCGACGAAATTAATGAGCAAGAAGAAGTCAAAAACATGCAAGTGGATCTACCACCTTCACATGCTACGATTGCGAATAGCTTGGACACACCAATGCGGAATGTGCCATGAAGAAAAAGAATGATGAAGAAAAACATGCAAAATTCATGCAACTTAAAGAAAATCCGCCAAGTGCCAACATGATGCAGTCAGATGACATGCAGACAGAGGTTCAAGACATCTTGGTAGTCACAAGGGCTAAAGCTAATGAATCTGGTGTAGTAATAACTCCGGTAGATAATCTAGACTCACCCAAAGCTTGCAAGAAGCCAGCTGTGAACTGGGACCAGCAAGAGAAGGTGAGGATTCAAACCACTAAGGAAATAGAAAGAAGGCAAGGCAACAAGCAGAAGGAGGATAGCTCATGTGAAGTCATCGTAGAAGCAAGCAGAAATTTGCACAAGATGCGCGTAGAGCACAACAATAAAATATGCTTGGAAGAAAGCAACAAGGATGTTGATTGGTTACAAACCAATGTAGTATCAATGCTACTGGACAGAAAAGTTCTATTAAGACAAGTGCTGGATTTATGCTCAAGATTCAAGGCTAAAATCTTGATGGTAGGCATTGAAGGACTGAGCAAAGAATTGAAACACTAAGAAGAAGAAGAAACGCTGAAATGCAGCAAAATGCAAGCTGAGGAACTCCTAGCATCCAAAGATGATGAGGTGGCCAAAGTCACAACCCAACTGACCAATGTGCTCATCAATGATGCAATATTGGATGGTGGATCCGGAGTAAACGTCATTACAGAGGAAACTGCAATAGGATTGGGTCTCAAACGGGAACCCATTCCATTCAACATAAGAATGGCAGATAATAGAATGGTGGTACTTAAGGGAATTGTCAAAAATGTCCAAATGAAAATCAAACAAGTAGACTTCAAGGTCAACCTAGTGGTCATAACCAGTAAAAACTACACCGGGTCTTACCAGGTGTTATTGGGAAGGCTCTAGTTGAGACACGGCAAAGTGAAGCAGGATTGGGGCAGAAACAAAATCTCCATCAAAAAAGGGAAGCGAAAAGTCCATGTTGACCTTTCCGGTGTAAGGGGATTAGTAAAACCTGCTCAAATGCCAATTCATACAGAAATATTCAATATGTCAGAAGGCTTTGATGATGATGAAGAGGACAGAATACTCCAGGAACATCCCGACTTGGTGACCTTGTACATGTTATATGTAGATGAAGTGATGGGGCACTATACGGAAGCAAAAGGTGGGAAAGCAGAAAAAACAACCAAAGAAATAAAGAAAAAAGAATCAAATTCTACAAAACCAAAGGGCTCAAGGAGAGCAAAACCATGCAGGAGGTTGAAAAAGCCTGGAATCTAGAGTAAGAGGAAGAAATGCAAGAGATCCATGATTGGGTGCAAAAGCAAAAAGAGAACCAGAAGGGAAATGCCACAAAAGTAAGCTCGGACAGACTACAAGAGAGGAATCTGGGAAATGAAACAGAAGAAAAGCCAGTGAAGATTAGTTTAGAACTAGAAGGAGAATTCAAGCAAGAGATGGTGTCCTTACTGAAATAATACCAAGATGTCTTTGCTTGGTCATATGAGGACATGGAGGGCATTGACCCTAAATTCTTCCAGCATAGCATCAATTTAAGATAAGGAGCCATACCAATAAGACATCAGAGGTACATAATGAACCCTAACTACACCAAACAAGTCAAAGAAGAAATTGACAGATAGCTAAGAGCAGGTTTCATTGTGCCAGTAGAGAACTCTTCCTTGGATATCCCCAATGGTGGTAGTGCCCAAAAAGAATATGAAAATGAGAATCTATGTGGACTACCACAAGCTAAATGCTCGAATCCCTTTCCACTTTCGTTTATGGACTCTTTGCTTGGATGAGGTGGCTGGTAAGGAAATGTACTGACACTCAACTAGTTCTATACCCTATCTTATGATTCTGACTCAGAATTAGTTTCCCAATTACCACTCACACACTCAAGAGCTTCATGTTCATAAACTCAAACAAACAACACCTTCATCCTCACAATTGAAACATCAATATAATAGATTTTACAATCATTCACATCTATCTCAAACCAAACACTCTGATTCCATCAGAGAGACAAACAATAGTGTCCCAATAGCCTTGGGACTTAGGCACCAAGAAAAGAAGAAAACACAGTAGACTCATGGCGTCGCCCTCAGGTAGATCCCGACAAAACCACACTTCCAAGATTCCACTTTAGTTAGCTACAGTACAAGATGACTTGACTAAATCAAGTCTCTAATAGAAGGGCTACACAGAGAATCCAAGGACACACCTCAAGGCCAATTCTCTGATCTTCAAGTAATGTAAATTTAAATCCCAAGACTAGCCACATGAATGTGCACAATATAGTTAAGCCTCCTAAGTATGTTCCTACTTGTCTCACCATTGTCTTAAAAAGGGACATATTAAGGCTAGTTATTATGCAAAGATTCCTACTTCAAAGCCAACACATGCTTCAGTGCATAACATTGAAGAATACACTCATGATGATGATGACTATGAACTCAACCCCAATTAGAGTGAAGAAGATCTTCAACAATAAGACAATCAAGATTCAGTGGACCCTCTAGGTATTCCAAATTCTTTTCATTCCAAAATAATTCATTGTTATGCACATGAAGGGTTTTGTGCATGATGATCACGATGATGGTAGCTCCCATGATTTCATTTTAGAGAAATTAGTCCAAGAAATTTTAATTAACTACATCACCATCTATTGAAATCTGCATTCTAAGGAACTGAATATAAGTTGAGTGTTTAGAAATATAAATTGGTCCATACCAAGAGCACCTTGATTTCTTAATTTCACCCTTGCATTCTACCGATGTAATTTGTGGCATACCATTTTGACATCAGTAAAATCCCAATATTGATTAGATCGCATGTATGCATAATGAAAATTGAGTATAATAATCAATCCACTGACTCTTGTTAGTGATTTGTCTCTTGAGAATGCATATATGATCTATGTGGGACATAAGTAGAAAGGACAAAGAGCACTCTTACTACACATCAAAAGCATTTTTTTGCTTCTTCTTTTTTTGTGAATGACTACCCTCCCCATCTTCCCACTTCTCTCCCTGAAGACCATAAAATTGAGCTTTTCCCTACTAGTTAGCCACCCCATAGGACTCCCTACGATAGGCAAAACTCTATGCAACAAATGGAAATTCAACATCAAATCAAGGACTTACTTGGTAAAGGACTGATCCATCCTAATAGTTCCCCCTTTGATGCCCCAATTCTTTTAGTACAAAAGAAACACATTAATCCTTCAAGCATACACTCTAGGGCAACCCTACTAGAAGATTTGCACTACTAATTGCTTCTCCAGAACCATGACTTTGGCTATATTCCCCATGATGAGGTATCCCCCAAGATATCTAGATAATTTCTTTATTGCAAACAATGGGAATTCAACTTTATCCTTTGAAAATGTTTTGTGGAAATTTGAGTTAGTTAATGTACTCTCCCAGTGTTGAGTCCTTTCCCAGTCCTCCCACTCGTGATCTTGATCATCCTCATACACCACTAGCTACAAAACAATAGGCTGCTTCTTGCTGCTCCAAGTCACAGCAGCACTCCCCAAAGAAAACATGAAGCCACTAATAGATCTTCTATCTGAGATACTACCAGCCCAATCAGCATATGTGTACCCATGTACACATATCTCTGTCCCAGTTTCATAAAATAGTCCACAATGAAAAGTAGACCTCACATACCTCAGTATGCATCTTAATGCATCCAAATGTGACTTCTGAGGAACCTGCATAAACTGACTCACCAACCCAATAACATAGCTCAAATCTGACCTGGTGATCGTCATGTAGATCAAGCTTCCTACTATGCACCTATACATAGTAGGATCCTCCAAAATCTCTCCTGAATTTGCACTCAACTTGCCATTCTGATCCAATGGCACTGAGATAGGTTTACAGCTTGTCATACCATACTTGGACAGCATGTCCAAGCCATACTGCCTCTGCAGTAATCCAATACCATGTGGTGACCTAATCACCTCAATGCCCAAGAAATGTCTGAGCTCCCCCAGATCCTTCATCTCAAACTTCTGTCTAAGCAAGATCTTTACATCAAAGATCTCTGCATCATGGTCCCCCGTAATGATCAGGTCATCTACATAGATGACAACAAGCACAACCCCTCTATCATTGTATCTCACATACAGCGAGAAATCTGCATTGGCTACATGAAAGCCAATAGTGACAAGATATTCAGAAATCTTATGAGACCATGCTCTTGGTGCTTGTTTTAAGCCATACAAGGCTTTCTTCAACCTACAAACATGCTCGGGGTGACTCACATCCTCATAACTAGGTGGCTGCAACATATACACCTCTTCCTGTAAATCCCTATGCAAGAATGCATTCTTTACATCCATTTGATGTAAAGACCATTGCTTTGACGCAGCCATTGCTATCACAACTCTCATTGTTGCCATCTTGGCAATTGGGCTGAAAGTTTCCTCATAATCAATGCCATATGTCTGCGCATATCCTTTGGCTACCAATCTAGCCTTGTACCTGCTTATGCTTCAATCACTATTATGTTTTACTTTGTGCACCCACTTGCATCTAATGGCTTTCTTGCCTTCAGGGGCAATTGCACTAAATCCTAAGTCTCATTTCCATATAGTGCATCCATCTCCTCATCCATAGCTTTCTCCCAACACACATTTCCAACAGCCTCATCAATGCATGTGGGCTCTACAACCTGCACAACTTTTGCCATGTATGCATAGTGATGTGCCACATAACCATCATAGGTAAACCTCTGCATAGGATTCTTCACTCTCCCAGATCTTCCCAGCTTTGCATTCATGGCTTCCATAGCCTTCTTTACACCAGGTGTTCTCATAGCTGGTATCCCAAGATCCTCATCAAGGCTCATCTCTGAGCCACTAGACTCTCCATCAACATGCGAGTGCCCTGCAGAAATCTCAAGCATACTAAGGGGCTCAACCACTTTCTCTTTGCCTTTATGTGATGTACTAATCACATTTGCACGACTGGTATTATGACGCAGCCTACCACTCCATGGTCTATCAACAACTGAACCACTAGATGAGGACTCTCCTGGTCCACTCAAAGACTGTGATTGCTTACTTGCATTTTGTGCAACCACATTTCCACTCACATCAACCCCAACAGCTTCTTTTTCAGCAGCATACTGCTCATCTCATCAAAAACAACATCCCTGCACGTGTAGCAGGGTTATAACACCTGTATCCCTTTTGCTCAAGGGAATACCCAATAAACACACATTTTTCAGCTTTTGGATCCAGCTTAGTTCTCAGCTCATCTGGCACATGCATATATGCAATGCATCCAAAGACTTTCAGATGAGACAAATCAGGTTTTCTGCCCCCGTAAATCTCTAAATGTCACATAATACCTGCAGCCTCCCATAGACATGGTCTTCGTAGGACCCCATACATCTGAATGCACAACATCTAGTGCATTTCTGCTCACATTTTTGTCACGTGGAAATACATGCTTTGTTTGCTTTCCAAATTGGCATGCTTCATATATTTTCTGCATACCTTCAACTTTAAACTTTGGCATTCCTGTTTCAATTTCTTTAGTCTTCTGCATAGACTTCATTCTCTGCACATTCACATGTCCAATTCTTTTATGCCAAATGTCTGTATCTGTAAACCATTTGCAAACATCGCAGCACTCACTTCAGGCATGTTTACATTCAATGTAAACATTCTGCCCACTCTGTTGCCTTTTGCAACCAACCTGCACTTGTCTTTAAAGTCTTCAACATAACAACCATCAAGGTTAAACCGAACCTGCAGACCCTGCTCAATCATGTGGCCAACTGAAACTAGATTCTTTGTTATGTTCGGAACATGAAGTACATCTGTAAGGTACTTCACTTTGCCATCCTGTAGACAATGGCACATCTCCAACATGGGCAATTGGATGAGCAGTGTCATCCCTTGTTTCCACAAAACCTAGTCTTTCAAGGTTTTTATCTCCTTGAACCACTCCCCATGACTTGTCATGTGGTTTGAAGCACCTGAATCAACATACCATACGTCATCTTTATGTGCTGCTTCAACATTTGCAGACATGGCATTAATGACATGCTGCATAACAAACAACCTTTCCAATCATGGTGTCCTGTATACTGATAGAGAGCTAATACATAACTTTTCTGGCTCCTTGGTTCCAATCCTTGAAGTCTTTCACATCTGCAGAGCAGTCGAATTGATCTCCGGTGCCTCTTCATGCTGCTCACCTTCTATATGTAGTCCCAATAACCCTTTCAGGAAATTCGTCAACTTGAACCTTCAAGCATGGAAGTTGTTCTTATCAAGCTTCTCAGCAACAATCTAGTTTATGCCATCATTTGATATCTTGCCAACACACAAATTTACCAGAAACATCACTCTGGTTTGTCCTGCACAAACTGCTGTATTTTTTGCAACGGTACTATACTACACTCAAATGTCACAACCAGTGACCTCAATGTGCATACATACACCCAATGGCAAACTATTGACCTCCTTGCAGCACACACAATGTCTACACAACCAATCTATCTTCCTGCAGTTCTTAAAACAGAGTTCTGCATAGAAATGATAACTTACCCCGCACTGCTCAAAATTGCCTGCTTTCTAAAAAACGGAGGTCCTACCGCGCCCGAAACGTGTTTTCGGCCCAAAAAAAGTCATCCGATAGGACAATATAGTAGCCCTATAGCTTTACTCCCGCGAAGAAAGCTCCTCAATCAGAGATCGTTTGCCGATGCCTCTCCCCGACAAGGGTGTAGTCGCCAACACAAATAGGGAAGAGTAGTTGAAGCTCTTACCCTCGTACCACTTCCTGTGCTTCTCTTGCTTGCAGCTCAGCCCTTAGTCTCGCCAACACAAATAGGGAAGAGTAGTTAAAGCTCTTACCCTCGTACCGCTTCCTGTGCTTCTCTTGCTTGCAGCTCAGTCCTTAGCATGAACTAGGCTCTGATACCATGAAAAGATGGAGGGGAGAAGAGAGCTTAAGCTTTTGCAAGCACGCACGCACACACACACAAAACCCTAAAAGAGAACACATAAGGTGAGAGGCTGAAAATCTTCTTCTTCTTCACACAACACTCAACACACCATATACATAAGAGTACACACAATGAAAAGGTACTCAACTAAATACATACTAGGGTTCTTTATAGTGTGAACCCAACTAAATGAGCTGGTGCTATAACTATGCCAGTCTCTAGAAAGGCTGTCACACAGCTTGTCATCCCACTGGACGCATATCACCCATGATCTCACCAACCATGCCAGTGGTGTAAGTGTAGGGCCTATCCCCCAGGCGGGTCATCAGTGTCCACCGCCTCACTAGATGAGCTCGATATCTTAACAATTTTTACCTGGTTGTACCCATTGAATCCCTGAGCCAAGGGAAAAACTGTATCCTGATGTGGATCTCCTCCCCAATCTGAGTCACTCCAACCTTGGCGTACTAGTTCCTTCGTATCACCTCCAGCGGTGTAGAAGAGTCCAAGATCCTTCGTACCCTGTAGATACCGCAAGATCCGCAATCCTGTGTCCCAATGAGACTTCAATGACATCTGCATGAATGAGCTCAACAGCCCCACAAGAAAGCTCAAGTCCAATCTGGTGTTTAGCAACCAGATCAATGAACCAACCAGCTTCCAGTAGTACAGAGAGGCATCAACTGGCTCACAAGGATCATTCATTGTAAGGTTTGTGTTTAAGTCCATAGGCTTAGAGTTCTCCATCCTAAAGGCCTCAAGCAACTCATGAACATACTGCTGCTGAGAGACAAAGAACCCCCTCTCGGTCTGTTAGATCTCCAATCCCAAGAAGAAGTGAAGTAAGCCTAAATCGGTCATCTCAAACTCCTCATATGACCACCGGTGAGAATGAGGTCATCCACATAAAGGATGATCAACGTGACCATGCCGCATTCTCGAAAGAGATATAGGTTGGGATCTGCAACCGATCTCTGAAATCTAGTCCGTAGAAAGAAAGAATCAATCTTCTGGGCGCGTTAGGACCTCCGTTTTTTGGAAAGCAGGCGATTTTGAGCACTGCGTGGATAAGTCATCGATTCCTTGTAGAACTCTATTTTAAGAACTGCAGAAAGACAGATTGGTTGTGCAGACATTGTGTGTGCTGAAAGGAGGTCAACAGTTGCCATTGGGTGTATGTATGCACATTGAGGTCACTGGTTGTGACATGTGAGTGTAGTACAGTATCGCTACAGAAAATATAATAGTTTGTGCAGGACAAACCAGAGTGCTGTTTCTGGTAAATTTGTGTGTTTTGGCAAGATGTCAAATGATGGCATAAACCAGATTGTTGCTGAGAAGCTTGATAAAAACAACTTCCATGCTTGGAGGTTCAGGTTGACAAATTTCCTGATGAAAAAAGGTTATTGGGACTACATAAAAGGTGACCTGAAGAGGCACCAGAGATACCAGAGATCAATCCGACTGCTGTAGATGTGAAAGAGTTCAAGGATTGGAACCAAGGAGCCAGAAAAGTTATGTATTGGCTCTCTATCAGTATACAGGACACCATGATTAGGCACATACAGGATGCCAAGTCCCCCAAGGAGGCATGGGACACCTTGGTAAAACTCTATGAAAAAAATACCAAGGCATGAAAGATATAGTTGAAGAATAAACTTCATACTGTGGAGAAAAAGAGTATGTCTGTAAATGACTATGCATTGAAGATCAAGGGTATTGTGGAATCCCTTGCATCTATTGGCATTTTAGTAGATGTTGATGATAAGGTGGAAGTCTGTCTACGTGGTTTCGGGCCACAATACAAGGCGTTCAAGACGTCTATTCAGACTCGGAAAAACATTCCCAATTTCACAGATTTAGTGTCTATGTTGATTATAGAAGAGAAGAGCTTGGGTGAGGACCAACATTCTTCACAAAACAAAAACAGTTCAGAACAATAGGCCTTCTACACAAGTTCAGGAAGAGGACAAGGTAGAGGAGGCTGTGGACGCGGCCAAGGAGGTGGCCGAACAAGTAATCAGAATTATGGCCAGCAGAGTAGCAACAACAGTCCCAAAATTCACAACAACAACAACACGCACATGGAAGAGGCCAATTCAGAGGCAGGGGGAGTCAAAGAGGTCATGGAAATTGGCAAAGATAGTATAATGATACACATGGATGCTTTTATTGTGGTAAGCTTAGACATGTGCAGGCAGATTGTTATAAGAAGCAGGCTCACATGCAAAATGGAAAATTGCAGCAAAATAACTATGCATCCTCAAGCAGAAACAATGAGGATAATGAAAGGTTGTTTGTTATGCAGCATGTCGTTAATGCCATGTTTGAAAATGTTGAAGCAGCACATAAAGATGATGTATGGTACGTTGATTCAGGTGCTTCGAACCACATGACAAGTCATGGGGAGTGGTTCAAGGAGATGAAAAACCTTGAAAGACCAGGTTTTGTGAAAACAGGGGATGACACAGCTCATCCAATTGCCCATGTTGGAGATGTGCCATTGTCTATGCAGGATGGCAAAGTGAAGTGCCTTGCAGATGTACTTCATGTTCTGAACATAACAAAGAATCTGGTTTTAGTTGGCTAGATGATTGAGTAGGGTTTGTAAGTTCTGTTTAATCCTGATGGTTGTTATGTTGAAGACTTTAAAGACAAGTGTTGCAAAAGGCAACATAGTGGGCAAAATGTTTACATTGAATGTAAACACGCCTGAAGTGAGTGTTGCGATGTTTACAAATGGTTCACAGGAATTGTTGCAGACACAGACATTTGTTGGCATAAAAGAATTGGACATGTGAATGTCCAGAGAATGAAGTCTATGTAGACTAAAGGAATTATGACAAGGCTGCCAAAGTTTTAAGTTGAAGGTATGCAGAAAATATGTGAAGCATGCCAATTTGGAAAGCAAACAAAGCATGTATTTCCACATGACAGAAATGTGAGCAGAAATGCACTAGATGTTGTGCATTCAGATGTATGGGGTCCTACGAAGACCATGTCTATGGGAGGCTATAGATATTATGTGACATTTATTGATGAGACCACACAAGGAAAGTGTGGGTATACTTCATTGAGGAGAAGGGTGAGGTGTTCACTCATTTTCAGAATTTCAGAGTTATAGTTGAAAAGCAAACAGGGAAATATGTAAAGTGCCTAAGGTCAGATGGAGGGGGAGAGTACTTCTCCAATGAGTTCTTTGAATTTTTGAAGAAGAATGGTGACAGTTTACATGTAGATACACTCTGTAACAAAATGGAGTTGCTGAGTGAAAAAACAGGCACATTGCTGAGATTGCGTGAGCATTGATGGGAGAGAAGAATATGCCGCATAGTTATTAGGCTGAGACTGTTTTTACAGTAGTTTACATCATGAACATGACTCCAACTGTACCCATTCATGATGTAACTCCAGAGGAGAGGTTTACTAGTAGAAAACCTAATTTGTCTCATCTGAAAGTCTTTGGATGCATTGCATATGTGCATGTGCTAGATGAGCTGAGAACTAAGTTGAATCCAAAAGATGAAAAATGTGTGTTTATTGGGTATTCCCTTGAGCAAAAGGGATACAGGTGTTATAACCCTGCTACACGTGAGTTGAGGGTAAGCAGGGATGTTGTTTTTGATGAGATGAGCAGCTGGTATGCTGCTGAAAAAAAAGCTGTTGGGGCTGATGTGAGTGGAAATGTGGTTGCATAGAATACAAGTCAGCAATCATAGTCTTTGAGTGGACTAGGAGAGTCCTGATCTAGTGGTTTAGTTGATAGACCATGGAGTGGCAGGTTGCATCATAATACCAGTCCTGCAAATGTGATTAGTACATCACATAAAGGCAAAGAGAAAGTGGTTGAGCCTCTTAGTATGCCTGACATTTCTGCAGGGCATTCTCATGTTGATGGAGAGTCTAGTGGCTCAGAGATGAGCCTTGATGAGGATCTTAGGATACCAGCTATGAGAACACCTGGTGTAAAGAAGGCTATGGAAGCCATGAATGTAAAGCTGTGAAGATCTAGGAGAGTGAACAATCTTGTGCAGAGGTTTACCTATGATGGTTATGTGGCACATCACTATACATACATGGCAAAAGCTGTGCAGGTTGTAGAGCCCACATGCATTGATGAGGCTATTGTGGAAATGTGTGTTGGGAGAAAGCTATGGATGAGGAGATGGATGCACTATATGGAAATGAGACTTGGGATTTAGTGCAATTGCCTGAAGGCAAGAAAGCCATTGGATGCAAGTGAGTGTACAAAGTAAAACATAACAGCAGTGATGGAAGCATAAGCAGGTACAAGGCTAGGTTGGTAGCCAAAGGATATGCGCAGACATATGGCATTGATTATGAGGAAACTTTCAGCCGCCCAGTTGCCAAAATGGAAACAATGAGAGTTGTGATAGCAATGGCTGGGTCAAAGCAATGGTCTTTACATCAGATGGATGTAAAGAATGCATTCTTGCATGGGGATTTGCAGGATGAGGTGTATATGTTGCAGCCACTTGGTTATGAGGATGTGAGTCACCCCGAGCATGTTTGCAGTTGAAGAAAGCCTTGTATGGCTTAAAACAAGCACCAAGAGCATGGTCCGATAAGATTTCTAAATATCTTGTCACTATTGGCTTTCATGTAGCCAATGCAGATTTCTCGCTGTATGTGAGACACAGTGATAGAGGGGTTGTGCTTGTTGTCATCTATGTAGATGACCTGATCATTACGGGGGACCATGATGCAGAGATCTTTGATGTAAAGATCTTGCTTAGACAAAAGTTTGAGATGAAGGATCTGGGGGAGCTCAGATATATCTTGGGCATTGAGGTGATTAGGTCACCACATGATGGTATTGGATTACTGCAGAGACAGTATGGCTTGGACATGTTGTCCAAGTATGGTATGACAGGTTG
Source organism: Cibotium barometz (assembly GCF_041138505.1). NCBI lineage: Eukaryota > Viridiplantae > Streptophyta > Polypodiopsida > Cyatheales > Cibotiaceae > Cibotium > Cibotium barometz. Next base: position 59,352,604 of record NC_141057.1, on the reverse strand, counting down.
TAAGCCTACCTCAGTGCCATTGGATCAGAATGGTAAGTTGAGTGCAGATTCAGAAGAGATTTTGAAGGATCCTACTATGTATAGGCGCATAGTAGGAAGCTTGATCTACATGACAATCACCAGGCCAGATTTGAGCTATGCTGTTGAGTTGGTGAGAGTTAGATTATGCAGGTTCCTTGAAAGCCACATTTGGATGCATTGAGACGCATACTGAGGTATGTGAGGTCTATTTTGCATTGTGGACTATTTTATGAAACCTTCATTAAAAGTGCCACTTAGGGTGACATCTTGGCCAACATCCATTGAATCTTCCAAGGATGTGGAACCTTTTCCTCTATATCCTCTATAGAGTTTTAAGACCACTTTTTCTACTCCTTTTTCAATGGTAAGAGTGCCTTTATACTAATATGTCCATGCATTTGCTTGTAATAGTAGCCACGATCTTCCCAAAAAAGGAGAGGATAGGGGACATATTGTGCTTTGGTCAACCATTCGAATAAGCCAATTGATTGGTTGCAATCCTTCCAAACCCAAATCTTTCATTGTCTCATCTGTCATTATATTCACTACTACTGACCCTTCATCCACCAGGCATCTAGAATGTAACATCCTTTAATATATACTCCCACTTCTAGAGTGCTTAGTTTAGTGAAGGCATCAACTTCATAGACTTCTTTATCCATATTTGTTGGTCTCAGACCTCTCCATTTGGAGAGACTTCGCTTTGAATCTCTTCCATAAAGCCAAAACCTTTGACTAGCTATGTAGGCTTCTTCAACCTTGTTGGAAAAGGGAGCTTGTTTCAGGGAAGTTGTAGTTTCACAACAACCATAGTATTTACTAAGGAGTACAACCCTTCTAGAGCATGAAAGCACATTGGACATGGGAATGTAAACCTGAAGGGTGGTCAAGCCCTCAAGATCTACCAATCTAATTCTTAGACCTTTATAACCTAATCACTCATGAGAGGGAGAAGCTACCAAGGTTCCTCTCTTCTCACTCCATCTCTCAATCACTCTCCGCCCCTAGTTAATCACAAGCAAGAATCAAGCAAGCTTATCTCAAGCACACACACACATGATAAAGCACTCACACATGTGCAAGAAAGCAATTCATAAAGACTCCATATCTACTGATAACTTAAACTGAAAAGCATGCAAAAATTAAGAAGAGATTAAGGCAAGCAAGATAGAAAGACCTCCAAATCTTGAGTTTAAATGTAGAGTAGATTATCAAAAGTGCCTTTAAATACTCCCACAAATCACTTATATACAATTGGATTTTTTCAAGCCACCCACACTTTTGGGGTGGCCAAAACTTCATTACAAACTCAAGCCTTATATCAGTTAGCTTTTGTTTACAATGGTAGGCCTTTGGCCATGTATAATGTGAAACATGTAGGCTAGGGTGGGGATCACAAGGAGAGTATGGAAAAGGAGTAATAACCCCCCATGGCCTAGGCTAGTTCTATCCTCAAAAAGCTCCATTACACCATGAGTGACATGAGCGAGAAATTGTGGATGGTGTCAGATTAAAGAAGAGGATTGATAGAAAAAGGTTGGAAGATCTTTAACATGCCACACTGGAAAATTTTTATCATAAAATATTCCTCAAAGTCCTTTGGTGATGAGATTTTGGTGGAGATGGGAGCTAGCAAACTCACTCATAATATCCATAGATTTTCCTTAAAGTCAAGCTAATGGAAAAGTTGAGGATAATTTTTGCACCTTGCTTTCATAGTATATGTGCCACTCCCTACTGATCTTTACTTCATTGAAAACTATGAGGCAAATTGACAATGTTTAGAATATTTTACAAGTGACTTGGATGTGTAGATCCTCAAAATCCTTGTGTTCACCCATAAACACACTCATGACTTTGAGTATTCCACTACTCAGTGATGGCTTCACTTGGTAGTAGCAGAGAGGGTAGCTTTAAAAGATTAATAAAAAAGGAGTTGGTGGGGCTAAGTATGACCTCCCACAAATAGATCCTCTTGATTAACATATATTGTGGATCTATTTGAGGGATGGGTTGGTGCCTTGCAGTATGTGTCCCTATATTGTGGGCCTCTTACAAACCATATTAGTTGTCAAGCCGACTAGTTTTCCATTGTTCTTCATGTGAAAAATTTCTCCTTTTGTGGCCTGTGATAGCCCACCCTTTCATATTCTATGTAATCTATGTTCCATTACATCCATCTGTATTCTAAGTACTCCTTCATTAGTAGAAGCAACCCCATCTTATAAATATCTGGCATCACCAAAGACTGCACTCTATGGTAGGCTATTGTGCAAATGAAAGTGTTGTACCTTTGAATTTCTATTTTGTGTAGGAGGCCGACTTTTGAATTCTTGAGCAGTTTCTCCTCCTCATCAAACTTTCCTCTCATGTACTTTCTTCATGTTCCAATATTAGCATGTGCCAATGGGATTGAGGGTTCTATCCCATGATTCTTCCATGGGAATAGTGGTTGGAAAGGCCTTGGGATTTTTAATGTGGTTTGGTTGGGGAAGTGTTGAGGCTTATGTTGCTTACGAGCTTGTAGAATAAGGTAGATCTTCAAATTCAACATGTTGAGGACGTTCATGTTGTTCTCCTTCCCTTGATTGTTTGTTCTATTTTCCAACCGTGTTTCATCCTTGTGTAGCTCCATCTATTTGGTGGCCATGGCTTCCTTGAGCTGATTTTCTTTATCTGGTTAGCATGGGTGTAGCTTTGTCTATTTGGTGGCCATGGCTTCATTCGGGCTGATTTTCTTTATCTGATTAGCTATGTTTTATCCTTGTGTATCTCAGTCTATTTAATGGCCATGGCTTCCTTTGGGCTGATTTTCTTTATTTGATTAGCCTAGTGGGTGTCTTCTTTTATCTTTGGCTCTTGTATGGATCACCCAATCTTGGGCCTTTGATGTCCTTGTCCTCTATTGGCTCTTTGTCCTCTTGCTTATCTTCCTTATCCTTATTCTCTGTTGGCTCTTTGTCCTCATACTTATCTTCCTTATCCTTTTCCTCTTGCTTATCTTCCTTATCCTTGTCTTGATCACCTTCACCTTCCCCCTCTTTAGAACTATCTAACTCTTCTAGTCCTTTGTGCTTCTCTAAATGCTCTGATTATTTGAGGAGGTCTTCGACTTTTCCTTACTCTTCTTGTGGCATTGTTTGAGGATAGGCTACATGCTCTATTCCAAAGAAACAATCATTTTCTTCTATCTGCAAATCTGAAGTTGTCGATAGACATGGAGATATAGTAGTAGAAATTCTGTAGGAGCATATGCCAGGCATGCCATATCCACAAGGTTCTTATAAGTCTTTGCTATCATCCTCTTTCCCATGCTCTCTAGCCATGTTAAGTTTACCTTGCATGGAGATATAGTAGTAGAAATTCTGTAGGAGCATATGCCAGGCATACCATATCCACAAGGTTCTTATAAGTCTTTGCTATCATCCTGTTTCCCATGCTCTCTAGCCATGTTAAGTTTACCTTGCATATGGCCATATCAATGGGCACTCTTGCCAATACTCATCATCAGCTGGTCAGCTTTGCTCTTCTTGTGGGATTGTTTGAGGATAGGCTACATGCTTTGTTCCAAAGTAACAAGCATTTTCTTCTATTTATAAACTGATGTTGTCGGTGGACATGGAGATATAGTAGTAGAAAGTTTGTAGGAGAATATACCAGGTATGCCAAGCATGCCATATCCACAAACTTCTTATAAGTCTTTGCTATCATCCTCTTTCCCATGCCTTCTAACCATGCTAAGTTTTCCTTGCTTATGGTGCACCCTTGTTAATACTCTTGCTTGTTCAGGTCAAAATGCACTCTTTTGCTAAGTCAAGAGGTGCTTTTCCAAACAAGAATATCCATGCAATGTAGTTGATGACCATGGGGTGCATCTGAGCTTAATGCAAGTCAACAAAATTATGCAAGGCTAGTATCCCCCTTGAAAGAATAGCATCATTACATGTGGCTTTAGAGTTTGGGGGACTTGCCCTGTATAAGGCAAATTGCAACAGCTATTTTCTATCAAAGTTCTATGGATACTTTTTCTTTAATTGCTACCTTTGCTTTTAGTTATTACACATCTGATCATCTAGGACAATTCTTTCTACCCACACAAGTCTTGGCTTCTTATGCGTGTTTATGTCCTACATCTTGTGCATCCTTTAAAGCACTCTTAGACCTTTTCTACATGTGATTATTGAAAAAATTGTAATGTATTATAAATTAAGTTTTTTGCATGCCCCTCATCTACATTTGGGTTAGAACCACTGTATAGTTTACATCTTCATTTGTTATTGGTAGCTAGCAACTAGGCTATTTGTTTGCCATTCTCTAAAATTTTGTAAAACTATTTTTCTATCTGCCAATTACACTATAGAGGGGTTGGCTTAACTTTGTGTCAGTGGTGGCTCGGTTGGAAGCTATGGGGCAGGCTGCAGTGCTATTATAGCTTGTTGATGTTCTTCCACACCCTAGCCTTAGCCTCCTTGCCTTCATTGACCTGATCTTTACCCTTCTTTGTTTCATGTTGAGGATACCCTTTTCTGCTTCTATTTTAGCCTCCATCTCTGACTCAAATTCAATAGTTATATTACCATGCTCATCAATAGAGAATTTGAGCTTCTTGGGCTATGGTTGTTTTTATGGCCATCTTTGGGCCTCGTCTTTTCTTTCTTGTCTTTGGGGAGTGTCTTCTACTAGAACTAGCATTAATTGTAGTAAGGATTGGTGGAAGCTGGTCCAATGAATATGTGGCTTGATAGGTAACCCTTGTGAGCAAGGGTACTATTCCCAACTAAGGGTCCTTTGAGTTCATTAGTGCCAACACCCTTTTGATCTCTGCATAGATTAGCTCTACCTACTTTTCTCTTGCTTGAATTGGATTGGGGCATAGGTGAGCTCTATTAAATCTAGAGAGTAACCTAATATAACTACCTAGGTTATGTGATGAGGCTTGTAAAAGGACAATTATGTGTAGTATAGCTTGTATGTGGCATGACCACGTAGGGTAATATAATATCCTCCCAGCGTGGTTTGTGCTTTGATTGTTCTAAAACATGCACGCTTCTTCGTTGGCTTTTTTATCCATTTTAAGCCCTATTCCCTAGTTACCATGGGCAAATTTTGCGACTACCTTCACTAGTTCTTATGTAAATTTCACTATCCAATATTTCTTACTATGTGGGCCCAATGGATGCATGATAAAGGTCCCTATTCTATTGTCAATGAATGAGTGGATGGCTTACAAACATCAAGCTAATTAGGTTAGATCCATCCCCTATGGTGGGAGCTCAAACAAGGACCATAGCCCAATCTTTTGCAGTAGTTGCCTTGTGGGCACATTCTCTAATGCTAGTCTATGGCATTTTGGTGTTGGGATGGTCCACTAAATAGCGCATTTAGGCCAATGGATCCCAAAATTGGAACTTTAGAATCAAACCACCCACGGCTTTGAGGCTTGTAGCCTCCAAGTAGCTCTTCTTTGGCTTCATAGAGCTTCAGGGGCATGCTTAGGGTAGGCTTTGAGGCGTGCAGCCTCTAAGTAGGTATCCCTAACTTCATAGAGCTGCACTAAATAGCATGTGAAGTCCTAGAATTGGAATTTAATAATCATGCCACCCACGGCTTTGAGACTTGTAGCCTTGAAGTAGCTCTCCAAGATTCATAGGGCTCTAGGGACATGTAGGGCTTAGGTGGGAGCCCTTGGCTCTCATCTCTAACATCTTCTTGCCTTTCCCTTTTGTAGGGGTGTTTGTAGTCGTTTACCAAGCTATACCAACATTATACCTAGCTTAGCAAGGCTTTACTACTGATAATTGAATGTAAAGGCATACACATTCATAACTTATTATTTCAATCCTAGCATTAGCATTATTGATCTCCAATATCCTCACTTGTAAAACCCTGTTCAAACACTAATACGCCCACGACGTGTTGTAGTGCTTGATCTATTGTAAGGTTCTTTTCCATATTATGCACATGTAACATTTTCCCAATCCTTATAATACGGTAATGAGCTTTATAAAGCGACCTCACCATGAGCTTAACACTAAACACGGAAGCCACCAACTTAGTTACTTTTGACTAGAACTAGTGGACTGAGACTATTTTTAAGCTTTTTCTAGCTTAATATGAAAGGTATTCATTTATATATAAGGCATTTTTTACATTGAGTAAGACACATTCATTCCCTTGAAATAGAATACTTGTGAGCTCTCCTTCTTCTCCCTACCCTCTTGCTTGTGTTCTATATTGAATCTTGCTTGCTAGATGGATGATTGCTAGATAGTTTATTTGTAAGCTTTTCCCTCTCATTAGCTTCTTTTTTATCCACCTTTTGTGAGAGGGAACCATTGTGAAGGATATCTCCTTCTAGCCTCTATCCAGAGGATAAAGGAAGAAATACCTTCACCCCCTTAGCAAACCAGCATTATGGTATGACTACGGAGTAAGGACGTGATGAGAATGATTTGTTAGAAAATATGTGATCTCGTAGCCATTCTTAGTGTGAGATCCTTAGTGGTAACTTAGAGTGTCTTGTTCTCAGGTTAGAAGGCTCATTTACTAGAGTAACTGAGTGTAGGTCTAGTAGATACTTTCTCTTGATTGAGGCATCACCTTTTAGGTGAGGCTGGTGAGAAATATAAGGGAGGTGGAGAGATTCATGGGTTCTAGGCGCCCCCCTCTCTTAAGCCTGTATAAACATGATACACTACTCACTCTCATAGAGCCTTGTGGAGAGACTAATGCCCATGATTTGTGTACTTGCTTAGTGGCTAATATACTAAGTGGTCCTTTGTGGAAGTACTATCTTCTTTGGCATTTTAATTAGCATGTGTTTATGTGATGCTTTGTGGTGACCTTGAGTACGTTATATTTCTCATTGGTCATATCTCATCCTTATCTAAGTGGTTGCATGTGTTGCTCTAAGTGGTGTGAGTTTGCTTATGTGATAACCATCTCCATTGTGTGATTCATTGTCAAGCTTAAGCTCACACCATGTCTTTTAACATGGTAGCTCCTTTCCATGGGAGTGTAGTCCTTCATGTGTTGATAGGATACATCTTAGTGGTTGTGGGTGTATGTGTGATTAGTTCACAAGCATTCTCTCTTATCATTAAGTGGCACTTTTGGTGAGAGACTCATTGTTGCATTTGAGGGCTGATTCTTACCTCTTAGAGTGGCACTTTGAATTATCAAGAAGGCCAATAACTTTAACTTCTTAGTGAAGCATTTCTTTGTGACATTGCATTCCCTTTATGCTTGTGTAAGTGGCATACATAGAAGTCAGGGAGGGAAAGCATTATGATTCATTAGTCTCTCTTAGTGAGTAGCACATTGAGTGAAGGATCATCTCTTAGTGGGACACACCATTGTGGGTGTGAACAAGCATTAGAAGAAGGAAATCTCTATGTGAGAGAAGACCAAACCTTGAATTGAGAGAGAAGGAGCAACAACCAACTTGAAGCTAAGAGTGAAGCTAGGTTGGAGATTTCTTTCAAGGCCATCATCAACAATCTGAATCTCTTGATCAACATTAAACTCAATGGAGTACAACATTGATGCTAGAGCAACATTATAATGAAGGTATTCTTTAATGTTTTTTCTGAGTGAAAAAATAGTGTGGAAATAGCACTATTTGGAGGCTTCCATTACACTTGTGATGGTCTCTACTGCAACCATTGTGTTAGGGCTTTAGTATCCCACATCAAGGTGTCAAGATGTGAGCCTTGATCCTGTAAAAATCACATGAAAATGGTCGCCTACAATCGATTTAATAGGCAGGGGTCAAAGAGCTTCTGTGTTGCTGTGAAGAGAAGGGGATTTGGAGGCTCTCATTAGCCTCACATTGTAGCAAACCATATGCATTTGGTGAGGGCTTTTGTAGTCATGTTCGTGGCAACTTGAATCGACACAAAACTAGTCAGATTCGGCGCTCATTTGAGCACACAACGGCAAGTATAGTCTCGTTGGGTTCTGAACCTACTTGTTTCAAAAAAACGGATGTTACTTCATATTCATCTTGTGATAAAGTGGATTATCACACTCTTGGTATTGTTTTTCATCTTTGTGAAGAGTAGCATTACACATGCATCCTTTGTGAACAACATAATGTACATGCTCTAGAACTATAAAGAGCACATCTTATCTTGCATTTCTTAGTGAAAGGGTTGAAGGGTTCAAGTGTGTGGTGTGTTAGCCAAATGCCAAGATATTTACACACTAAAACCAAAGCTCAAATTGCATTAGCCAAAGGTTCAAAGACAAGTTTCAAGATCAAGGCAAATCCAAACTACCTGGAGTGGCCAAAGTTTATGTGTACACATCTTCACTTATTTGGTGAAGGGATACTTGAGTAGAGCATTTCTGGGTGAAAGACACTCCATTGTAAAGTCCTAGAGCTATAAAGGACTTCCCTATTTGTGTAATTTGGGAACATTGTGTGTATGTGTGTGTGTGTGTGTAAGGTTGAGTACCATGGAAAATATGGTGGGAAAGATATTCGATAAAACAAATAAATTTGATGGATCCAAGTACCATACTTGGCACATCAGAATGCAAATGTGTCTCATAGAAAAAGACATGTGGGGAGTGGTTAATGGCACTAAAAAGAGGCCAAATAGAGTGTTAAACAATCCTAAAATGGGATTGATCATGGTGATAGACATAGATTAAGCAACATAATTAAGGTGGATTAAACCACACTAAGAACTCCATAAGTGAGAGAAATCAATTCTTTTTGCATTCATTCACAATGAATCATACAATGATATAGGCTTTCTAGCCTTATCCCACTTTACACATCATCATCCATGTGGCACTCCCTTTTCCATTCTTTTGGTTAACACTCACACACCATACAATATTACATGTGGCATTCTTATTTTGTCACAATATCTTGCACCTTTAGGGTGCTTTCCCACATACACACAACACCACAATTACATCTCTCAACACCCCCTCTTAATCGAGGTGTTCCACAACTCACCCATATCAATGTAGCATTGCACAAACGCAATCGCTACCTCTTAACACTCCCCCTCAATGATACATTGGAGTGTCCATCAAACGAATGTGTGTGTGTGAGCCAACTCGCTCACAACGGAACCATTGAGTCCAATTTGAACGTAGAAGTTTGGGTGGGAAACCAACCCATATGCATGCACCTTGCACATGCATCGCCTATGCACACATCACGAGACGACAACCATTTTGAGCTTCTCAGTGAGCTCGGGCAAGGCAACCCTCATACCATGGGGGTGATTACAAAAAAATCCTCGTTTTGAGCTTCAAGCTCGGGTACGGTTACCCTTCTCATTCATGGGTGAAAAAAAATACAACACATTTTGGCCGAAGCCAGGCAGTGAACCCAAGTGTGTGTGTAATCAATTACAAAGTATATGCTTCTTAAAAAGCATGTGAACAAGGGCTTTACCAAACTAGATCCTTTGAGATTTTGAAAGGTTGTGGACCTTTCAAAAAAAAATTTTGTTGCTGAATGCGCCCACTCTGAACTTGCACATGCTGTAGGCGGCGTTTGAACACCCTCTTTACTACGCATGGCTTCTTATGGCAGGCAGCTGTACCAGGGACCCAGTGTGGTCTTCTTCTCCAATACATTTCTTGTTGTACCACAACTTCCATGGCGACCTTGAGTGCCTGCTTGCTTGCACGCTACCTTCACAAGACTGTTGCCATAACCACATGCTGATCTCGCACAACAGTAGTGTAGCCTTGACGACCAGGGTTCAAGTCACCAACATAAGCGAAACCTTGGTCAAGGTTGTCGCCTGATTCACTGTGCACCATGTGTGCTTCTTTCTCACTCATAAGCTTCCTTTTCTAGATCCCACCAGACCAAAACCCAGGTACCCAGGTTTTTTTTTTGGGAGCCAACGGGTTGCTATTCCGTTTCTCGTTTATCTCCATGCTCACCATGGCATTTTTATCCTCCTCATCAATAACCATATCATAATTACTTCTTTAAAACTTCATCATCACCACCATTTACCAACTGTACTACATGATTATGTTCCTCGCTCCTGCATTCTTTGTTGTTGCAGGTTCAACAGTATCACCTTCAGCGCCATCTAGGGTCTTTGCTGCAACTTCAACAGCTTCCATCCGGGCCATTTCAGCTGGTCTTTTCTTGACCTGTTCCTCATAATCCTCTTTCAGCTTCCTTTGTTTGGCCTCCACAACCTATTCCTCCTCCTTTAAGCGGTCCTTCTCATCATCATCTCCTTGTTGTTGCCTCTAGAAACTTCCACTGCACAAGCTACCCAACTTGTGTCCATCATGCTACATTGGCTCTTTGCCAGCTTAACACCCAAGTTGAAAACCTTGTTGTAAGGTTTCCATGACAACCATCAACATGGTCACATTGAGCTCCCCATTGAGCTTCAAATCTGTAGTAGCAGCTCCTATGACAAGCCATTAACATGGCTTTGCAAGCTCGCAAATGAACTTGCAACTCTCCATGCTTTTTCTTGCATACAAAATTTCAAGGGTTCTTTTTCACATGGTCTCTCAAATGAAACCATAGGTGCATAAAACAAAAAAATGAATGCTCCAATAGCATCCACAACCAGCTCATATTTCATGAGCAAATCAGTGAGCACAACCAGCTCCACTTGGGCCCCAACCAGCCCCCACAATTGCTTGTTTTCACACGAACAAGCATGCACCTCACATCCTTGCCAAGTTGCAAGGTACCAAGGGATTCACACATCCCAAAATAGCAACCCTTCTCAAATACAAGCATTCTTCCATGCTCAAACACCAAATTAGAGGCAAAAACACCAAAATACCTTCATAAATCTCCTTGGCAGCTTCTCCTTGATGACACCGAAGACTTATACTTGCTGAAATCTCCATTTTTCAGTTTCCTTGGGCAGCACCATAAACTCCAAATCTCCATGGGCATAATCTATCTCCAAATGCAATACTAATGACCATGAGTGTGCTTATGTTTTCATAATAAACTAAAAATAATGCTTAATCAAATGAACACATAACCAAGAAATCTATACATAAATATTCACCATGACCAAGAGCCCACCCAAGCTCTGATACCATGTTAAACAATCCTAAAATGGGATTGATCATGGTGATCGGCATAGATTAAGCAACATAATTAAGGTGGATTAAACCACACTAAGAACTCCATAAGTGAGAGAGAGAGATTACACACTCAACACTCAATTCTTTTTGCATTCATTCACAATGAATCATACAATGATATAGGCTTTCTAGCCTTATCCCACTTTACACATCATCATCCATGTGGCACTCCCTTTTCCATTCTTTTGGTCAACACTCACACACTATGCATACAATATTACATGTGGCATTCTTATTTTGCCACAATATCTTGCACCTTTAGGGTGCTTTCCCACATACACACAACACCACGATTACATCTCTCAACATAGAGATCCAAAACTCTTTGACCAATTTAGAATCCAAAGAATTATCTCTCATCATTTGTGGGGGGCTAGGTGATAGCCAAATCCATCAAGTGATCTTAGCGAATACTTCCAATGAAGCATAGCTTAGGCTCAAGTCCATCTTTACCAATGGAGCTTGCTAGGTTCTTCTTAAGGAAGAAACTTTATAGGATGAAAAGGATGGCAAACCCAATGTTGCTTCTCATGTAAATAACATTCGTCGATGTATGATTGATCAACTCAGTGGTGCACGTGTTACCATTGATGAAGAGGAAGCCATCTATGTGTTGCTCTCCAGCATGCCTCCTTGTTAGAGAAGTGTGCCTCAGTGATAACAAATCAAACCAATCATACTCTTACCTCAGTGACTTCTACCCTCATTTTAGAGGAAGCTCACATGGAGGGTTCCAAAGCTTCAGCTTCTTTAACACCAGTTCCAATGGAGCATGCCTATTCCACTAGTCAAGGACAAGAAGACCAAGGCTCCTCAGACTTGCTACTATTGCAGAAAGAAGGGCCATATTATCAAATATTGCTTCTAAATGAAGAAGGATGAAGAGGAGAAAGATAAGGGCAAGGCAAAGAAACCAGAGAAGGAGGAGGAAACCTTCTTTAACACATTATTCTAACAGTTGTTATTTATGACATTTTATAGCCCGTGGGGCATTTTTTTACCTTAGTGATGTCTTAGTGATCTTTATCTTAGTGGTGGATCTGATCCAAGCCCACCACCCTTCATGGTATGGATGCTTAATCAAGGGAGGGTGTTAGAAAATATGGATCTAGCATCCATTCTTAGTGTGAGATCCTTAGTGGTACCTTAGAGTGTCTTGTTCTAAGGTTAGAAGGCTCATTTACTAGAGTAACTAAGTGTAGGTCTAGTAGATACTTTCTCTTGATTGAGGCATCACCTTTTAGGTGAGACTAGTGAGAAATCTAAGGGAGGTGGAGAGATTCATGGGCTCTAGGCGCCCCCTCTCTTGAGCCTATATAAACAGGATACACTACTCACTCTCATAGAGCCTTGTGGAGAGAGTAATGCCCATGCTTTGTGTACTTGCTTAGTGGCTAATATACTAAGTGGTCCTTTGTGGAAACACTCTCTTTTGTGGCATTTTAATTAGCATGTGTTTATGTGATGCTTTTTGTGGTGACCTTGAGTACATTATATTGCTCATTGGTCACATCTCATCCTTATCTAAGTGGTTGCATGTGTTGCTCTAGGTGGTGTGAGTTTGCTTATGTGATAACCATCTCCATTGTGTGATTCATTGTCAAGCTTAAGCTCACTATGTCTTTTAACATGATCTAACACACCCACATAAGAAGTTGTAATTGTGGCACTGCCGGCCGAAAATATTAAACACATTACAATACCTTGTGGGATGAAAATAATCTATTCGAATGGAAGTCCGAGAGTTAAATCTTTGCCAAATACAACTTGGAATCCCAACAATAGTAAGAAACATGTTTCTACCAAATGTCAAAAGGTTAAGGTGAGCTCTTGAATATATTTGGCAACACTAATGGGGAAAAGCCTAGGGCTTAGCTCCATTTGTCTATCCATTCCAAGCTATTTGGATCACCCCATATTGCACGATGTTGATTAGGAGTTCACACTCCAAAAAACATACGGTATTGGAGCCTGGGATATGTTTATTTTGTTGCTTTTAATTCTATTTTAAAGCTTATTTGCATAAGGGCATTCTAGTTGCATATCTTGGAAGGGGAAAACCTTGGTTTCTTGGTGATTTATATGATTTTAAAACCCACAAGGTTTAGATATCATTACATTAAATCAAGAAATCACTTAGCAACTCTGATTAGGAGTGGAATCCACTCCAAAAACATAAGCTTTGAGCTCCATTAGGTGTAGATTAGAGTGAAAAGTTAATTTTTCTTAAATTTATGCATTTCATACTTTTTCACATAATGTTAGATTTACTGGCTTAGAAGCATACACAATTAAACCAAAAAAAAACTCATAATTAGTAACTTCGAAGCATATAAAATCAAACAAAAAAATGATACGTGTAATGCCGATGAAAAAAAAAATTTTAGATGATGCAAAAGCGTAGGATTAACTCTACTAGCTTTTGGGCCCCTTAGTCATTCCATGGGAGCCGGATATTGTACATAAAGGATTTTATTTAAATTATTGTCAATAATAAGAAAGGAGAAATCCCATTATCGCAATTGAGTTTTGTCTTAAGCTCTTGTGGTGATAGCTTGTGTATTTTCACTCTGTCTCTCATGTGCATGCAAGTGGATTGTGTTGTGTGTCTTGCTTAACATTCATTAGGCTTATTTTGGACTCTAAAATGGGCCTCCTAAGGTTTTAGAATATTCTAAGAAGATGCTTTCTCAACAAATGAGCTTGGGGGAATCCATTATGAAGATTTTAAATTTACTTTTTGGAGAGAAAGACATATCTTAAGCATATTAACTCTAAATTTTTTAGAGATTACTCATCAAGAGCTTTCTAACAATATGTCACATGAAAGTGTTTTGATATAAGGTGCGGAAGGTTCACCCACGACCCCCATTTTTATAGTTCTTGATGACATGGCATTCCTTAGGAGGCCCATTTTTTAGTCCAAATAAGCCTAATGGTTGCTTGATGCTTATTCTCTCTCCCTCTCTCTCTTACAGTTAGCTTCTTCTCCATGTCCCTATCTTGTGAGCACACTAGGCATTGAAGTAGAGATATAGTTCTTCCGTAGCCTCCATTGCTCCCTACCCACTCTTGCAAGACGCATTAATGGAGTGAGCACACTAGACATTGGAGTAGAGATATAGCTCTTCCATGGCCTCCATTTCTCCCTACCTACTCTTGCAAGACGCGTCAATGGAGTGAAAATTTTGGTAATTTCAATAAGGTGATATAGCTTCTCCATAATAGGGGTTGTTCATCCTTGGCGGCTAGAGGCAAGTGAGGCAATCTAGCTTCCTCTCAAGAGGGGTTGTACATTCTTGGTGGCTAGAGGCAAGTTCCTGCATTGACCTTTGCATTCTTCCTTTTCTCCCATCATGCAAGGCATTAGCGTGTTCCTTAGTGAACACATTAAGGAGACTTGCTAAAAAAGATGAAAAACCATAAGGACTCAACTATAATGATTTTAGACATATGTCCAAAACCATTGCTTATACTTGCAAGTGTTATGGAAGCATAGGTACTATTGGGAAGAGAGTCGATTGGTACAGGTATTGCTCAAGGGTTTAGGTGGAAGACAACCTTTTGTGTGGCCTCCCATGGGTATTCCATCAACCTATGAATGCCTAGACTAGAGCGAGCACCTCTCACATTGGCTTAATAATGGTTCGTCTACATCAACTTTCCCTGGATTTCATTGACACCATCTTCTACATCAGCATACCATTCCTTGGTGTTTGCTAGAGCACCTACTCTAACCTCCAACATTTGGGATCTTGACATCCACCTTTAGGAGCCCCTCGAGTTTTCTAGCCACCTTCTACATCGACATACCATTCCTTGGTGTTTTGCTACTACAACACCTACTCTAGCCTCCTATATATGGGATCCTAGCATCCACATTTGGGAGCCCCTTGAGTTCCTTATTTTCATTTATGATCCCAACAGATGGGATTGACTTTTTAGGTGGGGGAGAACTTCTCACTTCCTTTTTTTCCATGGTCTACACTTGAGGTGGGTGAGCTTCCCTCGCTTCACTTTTGGATGTATGGATTCTCTTCATTGACATATCTTATTGATCCTTGGGCATGGGTCATGCTCTACATTGACATATCTTTGGTATGGCCTTCTTTTGGGCTTCATCAACATTGACTCTATCCCTTTTTTGCGCTTCAACAACATTGACCCTATCCCCTTTTTGCCTTTCCCCCCTCCATTTTTGTACTCATTGCCATCTCATTCAATCACATCCATGGAGAAAGAATGTGTATTAGAGGTGGGGGGATATTTTATGTACACCATGACCTAGCACTACCCACCCTCTCCACATGATGGTGCATATGCACATGTATATATGTATCACTTTGGTGCACATATTCTATATTGAGAAGATGTAGGGGGAGAGGATGACCTTGAGATCCTTATAAGCAACACACACAAGAGTGGACAAGCACACAAGAGAGATGCATGGTTGAATTTTCTTCTCTTCTCTACAAACATAACATAAAGAGATAAGAGTACGTACTATAAGGGAAAGTACTCTCCTACTATAAGGAAAGTAATCTCCTACTATAACATACAAAGGTTGATCCATAGTGTGAACACAACTACATGAGCTGGCACTATAACTATGGTGGCTATTACACGACTACATGAGCTGGCACTATAAATATGGTGGCTATAACTATGGTGGCTATTACACAGCCTATAATAAAGCATTGGTGGCATATCGCTCATAATCTCACCAACCCAACTACTGGCGTGAGTGCGGAAGCTATAATCCAAGTGGGTCATCAATGCTCATAGCACTAGTTAAGCTCGATATCTTAACACTCCCTCTTGAGCTCAACTCCACACATTGCACTCTAAGTAAGCTCCTAAACTTATGAAACTTCTTTGTATCCAATGCCTTTGTGAAGATGTAAACCGCATGATCCTTTGTGTGCTGACATATACCAAATGCATATCACCTCTACTAGGATCTTCTCTAGAATAAAATGATCATGCATCTCAATGTTCTTTGTCCTAGCATGATAGACTGGGGTATAGCTAGTTGTATGCTACTCACATTCTTTCTCACTATAATCAAAATTTGTATATGTGAGGATTCTCTTAGCCATATGCAAGTGTGGCTTCCTAGGGGCCTGCATAAAACTGACTCACAAGTCTAACAACATAGCTTAAATATGACTTAGTAATGGTCACATAGATCAAGCTACCCACAATACGTCTGTACATAGTGGGGTCCTCAAAACGCTTACTTGTATTTACAAAAAGCTTAGTATTTTGCTCCAATGGCACTGAAATAGGCTCATATCTTGTTATACCATACTTGGATAACATGTCCAAGCTATACTACCTCTGTAATAACAAAATGCTATAAGGTGATCTCACCACCTTTATACCAAGAAAATACCATAGCTCACCCAAATCTTTTATCTCAAAGTTCTCCTTTAAAAGCATTTTGACATCATGTATGTCAGCATCACTATCCACATAAATGATTAACAACATAATCCCTCTATTTTTCTTTTTCACATAAAGTGAAAATTTTGCATTGGATATCTGAAATCAAATGGTAACAAGATACTCTTGGATATTATTTGACCATGCTCTACTTCAAGCCAAATAAGGCTTTACATAGCTTGTACACAAATTCTAGATGTACATTTCTCTTATAACCTGGTACTGCATCATGTAAACTTCTTATTGCAAATCACCATGCAAGAATGCATTCTTTACATTTATCTGATGTAAAGACCAACCCTTTACTAGAGCAATAGCAAATAACAACTCTCACGGCTATCATTCTTGTAACCAGATGGAATGTCTCCTCATATTCAATGCCATATGTTTCCGTATAACCTAATTAGTCTTATATTGTAGGTGTTCACAGATCCATATGAGTTATGCTTGACCTTATACACCTACTTCTATCAATTTCCTTCTTATCCTTAGGCAAAGGCACTAATTTCCATGCTGCATTTATATCTAATCTACCATCTCCTCATCCATGGCATCTTCCCATGTCGCATTTGTATCCCTAATTCTACCATCTCCTCATCCATAGCATCTTCCCATATCACATTTATCCAATGCTGCCATCTCCTCATCCATGGCATTTTCCCATTTCTAGTTTCCAAGTGCATGCTAAAAAAAAGTGAGCTCTATCGCTTGTATTACTTTAACCATGTAAACATAGTGATGGGCTATATATCCACCATATCTTAACCTATCAATAGGTTATCTAACCTGAGTAGACCTACGACACCTAGATCATTGCTGAGTGTCCTTAAAATAGCCCTAGTTCTTGATGCACCATGAGTAACCAACCATTGATGGAATGCTAAGTTCCTCATCAAGGCTCTCCTTGGAGTTACTAGAGTTACCATATCCACATAAAAGTGACCGGCTAGCAAATCATACACAAATGATTGATCTAAATTTTCCTTTCCTTTGTGTGATACATGCGTACCAGTGCTTGTAGTACCATGAGATTATGCATCTACATTCCTTATATCTATCCTCAACCTAACTAACCACCATGAACTAACACTGGTACCACTACTAGAGGACTCTCCAGGTTTACAAGCATATGTGATTATTGCTCTACACGTGGGACGACACCATCACTTCTTACATCTACATCTTCAGTTTGCTTCACTGGTGCATACCAACTAGTTAACTCATCTCATTAAAGAAACCATCTCTGCTTACACACATCTTACATGTGGTAGGGTTATTACATCTATAACCTTTGTACTCTAAAGCATAACCAATGAAGATGCATTTCTTTGCCTTTGAATCCAACTTGACCAAGGTTTTAAATCTCTGAAAGTGACCAAACACCTTACTTTTCTCCTTCATGAAGTAAACCCACACTTTCCTAGTGTGATAATCAATGAATGCAATATAGCACCTTTAGCCCGCACCACTCGTTTGTTATAGTCTTGGTCAATTCCCAAACATCAAAATTTAATAGCCTTACACTGATGTGCTTTTTATATGGTTTACGAAGCTAGCATACTTCACAACTTTGTGCATACTATCAACCTTAAACTTCGACAAACTTGCAATAATATTTTGGACCTATATAGACTTTAGATACTGTATATATACACTTGTGCCATATGTGAATACCTCTAATAATGACACCTTTCTCATATGTAAACATGGCTACCTTTGCCTCAGGTATAATAACATCCAAAGTAAACGTCTTGCCATTTATTTTACCCTTTACAACTAAGCGACATTGACTTTTGAAGTCTTCCACATTTTCACAAAGTATCCTTGAGAATTGAACCTCACTTGTTGCAGACCGTGCTCAAACCTTTATTTAATAGAAACCAGGTTTTTTATAATATTAAAAACATGAAGTACATGTAGGTACTTCATTTTGCCATCATGTATAGACAATAACACTTTCCTAACATGTGCAATGAGATGCACAATATTATCATCTGTTTCCAAATACCTTGGTTTTTCCATTTTTTACATATCTCTAAACCACTCATCTCATGACTGGTTCTATCTCTAAACCATTTACCATGATTGGTTCTATCTCTCAACCATTTACCACCATGATTGGTCGTACCTTGGTTTTTCCATTTTTCAAATGTCTCTAAACAACTCACCATGACTGGTCATGTGGTTAGAGGCACCATAATCCATATACCAATAGCACTTTATTGACATGTACAATGGGGTGCACAGTATCATCATATGTTTCCACATACCTTGGTTTTTCCTTTTTTTACATATCTCTAAACCACTAGCACCATGACTAGTCATGTGGTTAGAGGCGCCACAATCCATATACCAAATATCTCTCGATCTTGACATATCTCATATCGTGGAACTGAGAATGTGCTACGTCATAAATATATGCTCACTTTGGTCATCACCTAGTTTACTTGATGATGTATAGTTGCCTTATTGTAACTTTTCACTTTTGATATCATCTTTTGATATCATCTTGATTTTTGTAGCAGTCCTTTGCAATATGCCTTGGTTTGCCACCACAATAATAACACTCCATGCTATTTATATTTTGATTTCTTTGCCAACCACCTCGGCTTCTCTTGCCTTGCCTTTAGAGTGGCCTCTTTCACCTGTCTGAGACTAATTTTCTTGTTGTCATTGTTACCTCTTGTTTTGCTTTCTAAATCAACCACACCACCACGTCCTCGAGATGACAATCTGTCTTCACCTCTAACTGTATCTAAGTAGAAGACCTGCTTATGTGAATTTTTAGAGGATGAACCTTCCCCTAAGATTCATCTCCTCAACGGATGAGGAGAGCAACCAGTTCTTAAAAATCAAGAAGATTCTCTTAAACGCCAATGGAGGTGTGAAACTAACTGTATTCCTTGCCAAGTCCATTTAAGGTCACTTGATACCACATCATCGTTATTGTCTACTGGTGATCTAATAGAAGCAAGGGCATCTTCAAGCCCTTTAACTAATCATTTATACTTAGCTTTCTTGTGGTCACCTTATGCAGCTCCTGCTTTAGTTGCATCTTTTGAGCTTGATAAAGAGTTAAGAGTATATATTATAAAAGAAAGTACTCTCCTACTATAATAGACAAAGGTCGCTCCATATTCTAAACCCGACTACATGATCTAGCTCTATAACTATGCTGTAACTCTAGTACACCATAGTGTAGAAGCTATCACGCAGGTGGATCATCAATGTCCACAACACTAGTTGAGCTCAATATCTCAACATATATTATTGTGTATCTTTTTGAGGACTCACCATGTCGCATTGTGCATATGGGATGGCCCTACTTTTTCCTATATATACAGAGCATGGATGAGGGAGATCTCATGCCCCTCTAGCCCAAGTTGTGAAGTTCATCCTTTTGTTCCTCCTTAGATTACTGAGTTAAGTGAGTTCATCTCCTCCTTGTTCTCTTAGGGGAGTGGAGCTTAGGGTGTTGAGTGTTGGGTGTGGCTTGTTCACTCTTGAGCACTCCCCATGTGTGAGAGGCTTGCAGTTGAGAGCTTGTGTGGGTTTGCCTTCATCTCATTGCCATGTCCTTGTTTTGCTCAAGCTTAGGCTTGTGAGTGAGAGGTGAGTGTGGTGTGTGGAGGTGAGTGTGATGGTGTTGCTTTGCTTTTCCTTCTAGATTAGGTTCCTTTCTCTCTTGTTACTCTCTTCCTCTCTACTCTCATTTCCGTTAGATTAGAATATTCTTTATTTTTTATTCATTGCTTGTGAGTGAGAGGTGAGTGTGGTGTGTGGAGGTGTTGCTTTGCTTTTCCTTCTAGATTAGGTTCCTTTCTCTCTTGTTACTCTCTTCCTCTCTACTCTCATTTCCGTTAGATTAGAATATTCTTTATTTTTTATTCGTTGCTCAAGGGTTTAGGTGAGAAACAAACTCTTGAGTGGCCTGCCGTTGGTATTCCATCGAACCGCAAATGCCTAGACTAGAGAGATCTCATGCCAACAACTTAAAACTCTTGCAATAATGATTCACATCATTATTATTTATTTCGTGATGATGTTGAAGTTATATATACTAAAAAGGTATGTGTATCTTTACTTTGTATATTGTATTTCACATTAATTTATTAAGCTTCTTGAATTTAGTGTAAATGGGGCTTATATTCACAAAACTAGGATCTAGGATTTTCCTAAATTTGTTGATATTGTTTTGTATAACAAAAGCACTAATAAGTGATTTAAATCAAGATAAAGAATGATACCAAGGTTACATTATTAAATGTGACAAAAGCACTAAGTGATGTAGATGATCACATAGCTATGAATAAAATAACATATGTTACTTTGCTTTGTACCACAAACAAGAAAAGCTCAAGAGCATATAAACCATATTATTAAGCTTCTTGAATTTACTGTAAATTGGGCTCATATAGGCAAAACTAGGATCAGGGATTTTCCTAAATTTGTTAATATTGTCTTGAAATCACTAATAAGTGATGTAGATAACCACACAAATGTGCATACAATAATATCATCAAGGTAAAGATTGCCACCAAGGTTACGTTATTAAACTCGATTGATGTGACAAAAGCACTGAGTGTTGTAGATGATCACATAACTGTGAATAACATAACATATGTTACTTGGCTTTGAACCACAAACAAGAAAAGCCTAAGAGCATATAAACCATATCTTTAGGTATTGGAAAATTTTAGAACTTTATCTTTATGGCTACATGCCCCTATGTTTCTCCTATTGTAGAGGTACACTTCTTGATGCCATAGTACAAGAAATTCATGATGTATTGCACAATGTTCTATTTTAAAACTTTATCTTTATGGCTACATGTCCCTATGTTTCTCCTATTGTAGAGGGACACTACTTGATGGCATAGTACAAGAAATTCATGATGTATTGCACAATGTTCTATTTTGGAAAACTCTTCCATTTTATAGAAGCATACAAGAAATCTTATATCAAAAAATACTAGAAGCAAGATGTATGCAAACTATCATCTTTGAAATTTCAAGGGGATATTTTGCTTCTGGTGAAGCCCTCCACTATTGTGCGGAAAAATTTAAGAAATATATTATCCCAAGAAATTCCTTATCTTTTTCTCACGAGCATATTAGAGTAGATAGCAAAGTAGGTCTTGCTAACAATTTTCTAGCTCCTGCTACCAATGAAACCCCCATTGGTCTCATCGGGTTAGGGCCAATACTGTCTCATCAGCTTTATAATTTCAACATGCTTATGCAAAGGGATTGGTGGTGTTTGATATGAGAAAGGGGGATTTTTGCTCTCCTTCTCTTGAGGGATTTTGGGTGATTTTTCAAACTTGACAATGTACTAGCCTCTTTGCCTTATTTTCACACCAATACCAATGTCTACAATGCTACGATTGAATGAAACTACTAATCTTACATCCTAATCACATGTGCACATTAGTAGTTTTAAGTTATTTAATATGTAAGTGCAAGTATGCACAGATGCACGCACTCATCCTCTCTCTACTATCTTCTCAAGGACGGCATGTCCATATATAAACATACATGCTGCAACAACGAGCATACCATCCGTTGTGAGAAAATTTTAGTGCCAACCTATGTCCCCCCTCCCCCTCCCCCTCCCCCCCCCCCCCCCCCACACACACACACCACAACCACACACACACCTGAAATTACTCTTCAAGCGTTTTTTTTTTCTTTTTGTTTTGGGAAGTGTTTTTTTTTTGGTGCTTTGGGAAGTGAAGGGAATGCATGTGTAAAAGGTAGGTCTTCCTAGTGTGCAAAAGTTAGGTCTTGGTAGTATGCAATATTTTCCTTGTTACTTGCTTTAGAAAAGAATTTCTTGGAACAACTTGCCTTCTTTTTTTAAAGCAAATACCCCTTAGACACACACACGCATACAAATTCAGAGCACGATAATAAATTATATTTCATAAATTTGTATTAGCTAGTAAATACCTCACACACATTCAAAACACAATCATAAATTATATTTCATAAATTTGTATTAGTTACTAGAATCTATGTATATTACCAGAATGTATATATGAAGGAAAACACATCATCCCGTCGTTGTTTTCAACCTTTTCACAGAGGGCTTTGATAATGGATTCAGGGTATGGGAGCGGCGATGACGAAGGCAAGGTGAGGGCACTATTGGAGCAGTGCAGCGACGAGAGCCTGCTGCAGTTGGCTACCAACACCCACGCCATCGCTACCAAGCCGTCCGATTCCCTCGCCCTCCACATCGACTCGGATCTGCTAGCTCGCTTCCAGCGCTTGAAGGCCCCTCCTCCGACCCCCCATCGTCAGATCGCAGCAGCATCTTCTCATCAATCCATAGCCCCGGCCAATGGAGATGTGGATATCCTCGGCTCTGACCTGGCCGCTCGCCTCGCCGCGTTGAAAGCTTCGCCGTCCCCTAGCCTCGCTCCGCCTTATGTTGCATCCGATCGAACCGAGACTTTCCCGCTTCCTGAGGCTTGCAAGGTTTCCCATCCAGAAAAGCCTAGTAGCACAGGAGGCATCTCAAGAGCCAAAGAAGCGAGAGAGGGGCTGAAGGATGATGCACCTGAGGTGGAGAAGCTCCTGGCATCAATCAGCGATCGGGTCAGGCTCGAGAAAAAAGGCGCATACAGGAACAACCCCAACCTGCCTGCCCACCATGAGGAAGACTCGGAAGAGGAGATCTCCGACTCCGACGCGGACATGATCGTAGAGTGGGCCAAAGATGCTGCCCGGGTGGACCCCGACGAAGAAGACGACGAAGAAGGCGACCCTGTGTCGGATGAAGAACTCTGGAAAACCACGCCTGCAACGCTCGATGCTGCCCCAAAGAACACGGGTAAACGCTGGAAACTCTTGTGATGTCCTTATTACATTGCTCATGCCCATGAGTTGATGTTTGTGGGTTTTGATTATGCGTCCCCAGTACACTTTCAGTATGTTATAATCTTTGATATTACAGTTACAAAGGTTGCTCTATCTGTTATGGAATTTTTGCAATACAATCATCCTATATTAGATGCCTTGTACATGGAGGATCTTCAAGGGATAAATCAGCTTCTCTGGACGGCGTAGAGTGGGATTTTGTTTTGATTGCGTAGCAAAAAGTATACTGTTTGAAGCTTCAAAATATTAGCGTCTCATAAGGAAGATCACAACCCAAGAAAGGATCTTGGGAGTTATTTGACCACTTCATTCACCTGTCAGCTGAAAAGGAAGCTTTATACAATCACATGTCATGAATAGTATGTCAAAGAGCCCGGGCTGAGCATGGTGTCTACTCTTGCATAGCTTGGACGTGATTGATGCTTCCGCCCGCCCGCCCGCCCGCCCTCCCTTCTTCCCTTTTGCAGGCAAACTATGTAACCTTCAATCCTTTCTGAAGATGTGGATCTCCAAGTCAGGATTCTTCTCATGATTCTTTTATAGAGATTGAGATTCAATTTAGAGCATCATCATTGAAAATGCTTAGATTGTAAGCTCAAGTTTTATTTAGATCTCTTCTTTAATATTTCTTCTAAAAAATGCATTTTTAGAACTCATGATTTAGATCCTTTCCATGATTTCTTTTACAGAGATGTAGATTGATTCTAGTAGCGTATAGAAACTTCTATCGATGAAGTGTGAAAGGTTTATTTGTTATTAAGGTCAATAGAGATTTGTTGCTTCTTACTATAAATTCTCACTAAAAATGAAATGTGTGCTAGAATTCAAATGCTGCACTCACATTATCATCATGGTTTACCTTGGTTTTGGCATGCTCATGTCCGAATGCCTAATATCTTGGTATGGATACTGAAAGATTGTGAAGCTTGGATTCATTGCTGACAAATAGGTGGCATGTACTCATGGGGCATGTTTGAGACTTGAGGGGTGCTTCCTTAAACACAATGAGTTGCAAGGCCATTTGGGAGCTCATATGGTTTAAGATGGGGGCTAGAAAGCTGTAGTCAACTTCGCATCCTTGCCTCCTTGATTGACATATCAGGGGGATATTTATGACAATATCTGGTTTTTTTTTCCATCAAGTCAACTAGGTGTCCTCTTTTTGGCTAGGACTGGGTGTTCACTTTACTTTTATCTAGTCAAAGTTGAACATTAATGACTTTGAGAGGTTTGAGTGTGGCAATAAATCAAATTTTGTAAAGGTAGGAGCTTTAAATGTGGTCGTTGATGAAATGGTAGTGAAATGATTCTAATAAAGGTAGGAGGATCTATAAATGTGGTTGGTGATTTCTGTAATGTGTGGGCCGTGGCTACTAAAGTTTATTTGTGTGTAGTGTGGCTACTTTCTTGCATCTCTCCCTCTCGCAAACGAATGTTCTTGAATCTCTATCCTGATTGTCTTTTTGATTTGAAAAGGCTATGTCAAGTTTGAAGCCATGCTCTTTGGTGATGGGAAGGATGAGAATTTGGTCAATTGGAATGGTGCTCAATTACAAAATGCATGAGTTTGGAAGCATTAAATGTCCCATCTGTAGGGTGTAGCTTCGATTAATAGAAAGCACCTCATACAGCATTGCCCGGCTTGATATTTGAGCAATTGCTTCATTCATCCAAAACATACCATATTCATTCTAGAATGGAGTTGCCAGATGTAGCTCTAATGGAAGCATGAATCTTGAAGCACTAATGCACAAAATTGATATATATATATATATATATATATATATACACACACACACACACACACACACACACACACACACACACATAGGAAGATGGGAAAAGAGAACAACCATGAAAGACTTACTTCTCTCAACCTAATCTCACGTTTACTACCAAAACAATCGAAGGTGAATATCTATGATGATCTGTTGAAATTTTTTCGAATAGAGCAAGGAGCCAAACATGGGATTGGTTTGTGTGAATGTTGTTCGGGTTGAGTCTTTTCTGTCTTGATTCCTATAGAAAATCTTGTAGAATAGAGATATTTATAGAGAAACCTTTGTCCGAGTAAGACAAGTCAGCCAACCCTTTGAAAATCATAAAAAGTCATTGAGCTTGTTCATAACGATGAGCTAAAAAAGGTGATCAAACCTTGGCCCCTTGGCCACATTGGTCTGTGCATGCTTAGACTGCCCAAGATTGGTCCAAAAGTGTTTACATTTCTACACCAAGCTGATTTGCCACTTGTTTTACCTTTATACTAAAATGCCCCAAACTTTTCCATTCCTACAGCATACTGGTGTTATCCTAAATGCTAACCCTATTTAGTGGCATGCATACAGTGACTACCCTAAACAAGAGTCACCAACTATCATGGTTCATATGTTTGAGTACGAATGCATGTGACATCCCCTTTTTCTTAACATGGGGAAGCTTTGCTTTAATGTCCATGCTTGTGAACCATGCTTGTTGTCAAGTATTCTATTTGGTTTTGGAATAAATATTCGTGAGGGTCGTGGAAAAAATTCTTAATTTCCATGGAACCTTATCGACAAAGATCAATGTTACACACACACTTGTCCCCAATCAGTAAAGCATTTTTACCAACTTGTCCCCAGTTAGTAAACAAGTACAACCGCATTTTTGTATGATAAAATTCCATGACCATGAACACTCATCCTCATGTAGCTCCTTTATTGGCTTGTCGTGTCCTACTCCCATTCCTTTCCATTGTTGGTGATGCCATTAACTCTGCGTTTTGCACGTGTTTACTCTTAAATTGGAAAAGTACATATGCTCGTACACATCCATTTGTTCAAAACCCCAAAAAAACTTAGACCTTGAAATTATCTGTCTATTGAGGACACTCCCTCACGTTGAGTTTTAAGTGAATCAACAATCTTTGCGCTCTTGTAAACTTTATCTAAATCTAAATGTAGCTTTACTTGTAAAAATAAGACATGAAGGCTTGATGTCACATCATAGTCTTCATGGTCCTTTTTCTTATGAGCATGTTACATGCACAATTTGTCCTAGGGTGTCACATGGAAATTATCCTTCATATAGGATAAAGGATCCCTTTTTTGATGTGCCTCGAGCATGTTATGATCTAGGTAATTAGGGTTTAGTCTAGTTGTGCTCGTGGCACAATTCCATGTAACCCTCTTTGCAATGTGCAGTGTTTACATACCAACTACTAGACATTTATTAGACCCATCATCCGGTGTTTGGGAATGCGAAGTCTCCTCGTCCAAGTCATCCCAAGCAAATGTGTTGTGCCATGTGCAAAACCATTAAGGTTATGGTCAAAAGTGGTGGGGCCATGTTGTGACCAACTGATGGGTACTAGGGTGTGAAGGGATCAAAAATGGCCGTTAAAGTGTGTGTCCATGGCACACCTTTTAATGGCCTTGATGGCCATCTAGAGGGGCAACCCTTGCCAACCCTAGCTATCATTGGTGCCTATATATAGGGTAGATAGAGGGGGTACTCCAATCATGTTGTGATAAGCCATAGCCATCCAACCTTGAGGATTCAACTCTCAATCCAAAGGAGAGCCAAGTACCATCAATCATCAATCAAGGGATGGCTAGGTTCATGAGGTGGAAAGAAAGCATATAAAGGCAAACACACATAATTTTAGGTCTTCAAGGAGCAAAACACAACCATAGAGATAGGTTGGAGAAAAATGCATAAGGACCCCCACCTTATAGGTGTATTTGCTTTAATGCTTGCAAGAGAATGAGTACAAGATTGACTTACTTTGTCATCCCACGAGAATTGAACTTGATTAAGACTTGAAGGGGAGTTATGAACCTAATTTGGACAATTATTGTTGCCCCTTGGTTGTGTGTTTACTAACCTAGACACCCCTATAGAGAGCAATCTTAGTTTGTAACATGCGAAAGCTCGGTGGTAGAATCGGTAACCTCAATGCTTAGAATTCAACAATCGTTCGACGAAGATAACGCACAACATAGAAGAAGATGTGTAGAAATTAAAAATAATTATATATATATATATATATATATATATATATATATATATATATATATATATAGAGAGAGAGAGAGAGAGAGAGAGAGAGAGAGAGAGAGTATCAGGTCGTGAATACCCTCTGTAGGGTCCCTACCACAAATGGTGTATACATGGTTGGCCTATTATGCCTTGATTTGGGATTGTTTTGGGCACCCCAAAGAGACTGAGCACCTCTCTACGGTGTGTGTGTTTTGTTAAGAAGAGGCTTGCCTCTATGGTGGATTGGGATCCAATCTGGTGTTTGAGTATTTCTCTCAACCCTAAACTTTGTAATTCAATTTTTAGAAAGTGTTAAGCCTTACGATTAAAATATATCCGCAAGTAAGTGCATGTTACAGAGCAACTTCATCATAGATTGTCTTTTCTCTTTGAAGATTCTCTCAACCCTAAACTTTGCAATTCAATTTTCAGAAAGTGTTAAGCCTTACGATTAAAATATTTCCACAAGTAAGTCCATGTTATAGAGCAACTTCATCATAGATTGTCTTTTTATCTCATGAGCAAGTGTTAGGCTATTACTATGATAAAAGTGCTAATTAGAGAGAGGTGTATTAAAACACTCACAAACATGATAAAGTTATTACATAATCACATTAAAAAAACAACTACCCCATTTGACACCAATAACCTTCCACTTTGCCGGTCTAGGAACCAGCTATCTAGTCTGATTCCATTCAATAGAGTCAAGCTCTGCGTCCCATGGCCTGCTTCTTCCAAGTTGGTTTGGAGAGCATCTCCCCAATATGAGTAGGTTTCGAGTCCTTCTGGATGTGTGACATTAGTGTATAATTAACGCACATGTTCTCTTGAGGTGATGTCGTGGTACATAACTTCTCCGATCGACGAGGACCCCCTACTGTAGGTGAAGGAAATTGTGTTATCCCCCCTAAGTCCTGCAATCTTTGGTACAACCAATTGGGAATAGAATATCCCCTCTCAAAAGTCAAGCCCTACTCCTGAGATATAGCCTGCCACACCAAAATCTCCTCCTCCTGATCATTGTTAGATGATTCCTCCACCTGAGGTGCTAGAGGACGTGCTGGTTTAAGTCAAGGAAGAGAAACATG
This sequence comes from Cibotium barometz, assembly GCF_041138505.1. Taxonomy (NCBI): domain Eukaryota; kingdom Viridiplantae; phylum Streptophyta; class Polypodiopsida; order Cyatheales; family Cibotiaceae; genus Cibotium; species Cibotium barometz. Next base: position 59,324,040 of record NC_141057.1, on the reverse strand, counting down.
AGGATCAAATGAGGAACCAAGGAGAGGCTGAGTATCGAATTAGCCCCTAATGATGAAGAAACCCCCTTTGCAGTGGATGATGAAGTCTCATCAACCACCATATCTGTGCTAACAATGCTCTTCAAAGTTGCAAGATTGTAGAGCTAATAATCTTTGAATTTTGAGCTGTAAAACGAACCAAAATATGGTGCTTAGACTAAGTGTCTAGTTTCCCCCCTGTCACCATCAGGTATACATTAGAAAAAATATGGACTACAAAAAGGGCCATGTAAGGATTAGCTTAAGTTGCTAATTTTTTGACTTTACCCTACTTTTGTGTCCCTTTTAGACTAGTAACTCCTAGATCCTCATCTATTTTTACTCTAGGGTCCACTCACTTTTTGAAAAAGTTACCACTATTTCTAGAGTCCACTCTCATTAATGAAATTTTATGTGTGAGATTCCTTGGACCACTTGCTTTTTTATGTGGTCCCATACTTCTCTCTTTCCTAAATTTGAAAAGTGTGGGTATAAGGATCCCTAAAATTAGGATTTTAAAAAAATTAAATTTGATATTTTTTTTAATAAAAAAGGGTCCCTCAATCATATGTGACCCCCCCAAAAGTACTTTTCAAGGTCATTTTAGCCAATAACTACCTCTTTCAAGTCCCATATCTTTTCCATCATATCTCATGCATATATATGTGGTCCCACACCTCTCTCTTTCTCAAATTTGAAAAACGCGAGTAGAAGGGATCCTAAAATTAGAGTTTTTTAAAAGTTTTAAATTTTAACATTTTTAAATAAAAAAGGATTCCTCAATCATATGTAACCTCCAAAAGTACATTTTCAAGGTCATTTTCAATCAATAACTACCTCTTTCAAACCCCGTATCTTTTTCATCATATCTCATGCATATATATATATATATATATATATATATATATATATATATATATATATATATATATTCCCACACCTCTCTCTTCCCTAAATTAAAAAACGTGGGTATAAGGGATCCTAAAATTAGGGGTTTTTTTTAAATTTTAAATTTTAACATTTTTAAATCAAAAAAGGTCCCTCAATCATATGTAACTTCCAAAAGTACATTTTCAAGGTCATTTTCAACCATAACTACCTCTTTTTAATCTCAAATCTTTTTTCATCACCTAATCTTTTTAAAAAATGTATGACTTTAGTGTCTTTTATAAAAAGTGACTTCTTAACCATAACTAACCTCAAAAAGTAAATTTATATTACTAGTTTTAGCCTGCAACTACCTTCTTTTATTTTCTTCAATATATCTCAACTTTCATCTTACTATAATCTTTCTTTCATTGTTGACCTTAGTCTAAACCATGCCTCCTTTATTAGAAGATATTACTAATATAAGAAAATGTAACATAGATCTTCATATTCGTGTAGAAGAGGAATATACATCAATCAAACGTAACATAGATCTTCATATTCGTGTAGAAGAGGAATATACATCAATCAAACGTCCTTACGTAAGACAACCATTGGATAATACATCCACTTCTTTACTTAGGGCTTAGGGAAAGAAACATGTGGACTTCTGGGTTGATGGTGCGCTCTATCCACATGACCCATTAACCTTAGATAACCCACCATTCAGTGATCTGACTAGTTTAGTATGTCACATTGGTGATGGAAAAAATGGACTTCTTGGATATTGTAAACGTCAACAGTTTGTGGTGGGGCTTACATGCAACATATATACACATCAAATTTACATCTTCAATCAAATATTGAAGATTTAACAAACCAAGTGCAAAATTTTGAGAATAAGAATAAAGAAAAAAAGATACAAATCAAGGAACAAGAGAAATAATTAAATAAGTTTAGAGTCAAATTATATTATTTGAAGAAAATCCCAGTTGTGGTGCAAGGGGACGCCAAAGAGGGCTATCAGAAATTGATAGGCTTGTAATAGGCGGTGGTGCTAGAAGAAGGCGAATCATGACAATAAGGTGAATAATTAAGTGTTGAATAATTTACATAAGAGTTCTACAACTAACCCTTTTCTTCAACGTTTATATTTCATGAACTTTTTTATTGATGCATTGGCGGGGGAATACACAAATTTACACACAGAGTCTTTTTGCATTAAGAAGCAAGACATGTTGGCTATTGTTCGTGACCCCAATTACAAGGTATTTCGTGAGATGTTTTGACGAAAGAAATCATGAAAGACATCGAGGGGATTTTGAGTGTAGATGATATTTAAAGTGTTTGTGATGAAGCAGTTTCGTAGCACAAGGGCTATGAGTCCATCCATGCCATCTCACAAAGGAGGCTCTTCATAAGTGAGGCCACTTTCTTCCACCTCCGTACAAAGTTGCATTGGCAAAGAAGACAAACAATACACATGTAAGATCACTTGTTGGTGAGTATTTCCATATAGAGGGAACAAAAGTATTAAAGAAAAAATCAAAGGGTGATATCAAAGTAGATTACGATGCCTTCAACAACATTTTCGTAGATTTAAGAGGCTTTAACAAGCAATGATTAAATTTTATAAAGTCTCTCATGAAGGTTAGTATGATTTAAACTTTCTTATTCATGATAAAATCAAATAACATGTATATCTAATCATGTGTTGCTTCATGATTGTAGAGTCTATGGGAGTGGTCTCTTTCGTATTGAAGCTAGATGAGTGCCAAATTGTCAAAGGGCACAGATTGGAAAGAACGGGACTTACACTCATGAATGAGGTAATGGCACATGCAAAGGACAAGAACAAGGTACCTTCTTTCTGAAAAAGACGATTGGTGGTTAGGAGCTTTTGAGGTGCCAAAGGAGAACCATGAAATTCTATATTGAATGCTTCAAAGATGTCCTTGTATTATTGAAGTCATCCTCAAGAAATAAATAAATGGTGAACAACTTGAAGTTCCAGGTGTGGATACTTTTGTAGTGGATTGGCATTTAAGAGGAGATTTGAAAACAATCAACTGTATCCTCGGTTGTGACATAAGTGCCACCTCTTTACTTCCTTTCCCTCTATGCATGAAGAAATCAAAGCAAAAGTGCAAGAAGGAAGATGAATTGCGATGGATTGATGGAGTCATGTCGTGCAGCTTGGAAGCACAAGGATACCAAGGATCCTACATGGAATCCCATTATTTCATTCCCATGTGAAAAAATTCACTTTTGCACATTACATGCCATGATGAGAATATTTGATAAGTTGCTTAAATTGCACATTGAGCTATGAAGCCGGCTGCTCGATCCATGGAAGCCATTTCTAAAGTGGAGGATCTACTCAACTCTCTAGGGGTGCATGGAGGCATGCCAAAATAGTGAAAGATGCAAAGATGTCTAGATATAATCACGTTGTGGCACAATAAGTATCAATGAGTGGAGCAAAGGTTAGGCAATTTTTGTACAACATGTCAAGGGAAAACTCCAAAGCAAGATGGGAGTTGTGGAAAGAGTTATGCACGTGTACTACTGACTTTGAGGACAAGGATGCAAGTCTACGTAATAAGCGTACAAAGGTTTGGGCTTGTTTTGACAAGATGGTGTCGATTATGCTGTTAAGTACTACTAGTGCTAAAAAATGAAGCATATTCAAGATAACAGCTATTAAGTTTACTCAACTGGTCATCACTGACAATTGGGGGAAAACATCAATCACCCATTACATGGTATATTTTTGTTATTATCAAGTTGTTACAATCTATATGTATTTACAATCACTCTACAATTGCTTGTTTTTAGTATACTGTTTATGCTCATGGATCGTATTACTTGGAAAAGTATGTTTCCTTCCATGTGTGGAGCACCCAAGGGATGGAAAAGTCCCATTATAGGAGGGAAAAGGGAATCTATTTCAAGAACACTCGTCATGGTGGAGGGGTGACATGAATCTCATTGAAATGTTTGATTGGTTTTTCTGATACACATTGAGTAGAAGCTTATTGAAGGAGAAGGCAAAGGCATCTCAAATTGCAAAAGTAGTCCAACTTCACATGAAGGAGACCAATAAGGCTAGATGGAACCAAAGTAGTGGACCAATATGCCATGTTGCATGGCGTGCTGTAATGGTTAGAAGGAAAAATTTTGGGTGGAACAACATTAAATTGTAATGGACATTATTATTGTTTTGGTTTCACACTAAATTGTCATTTTTGAAAATTTGACCCAATGTTCAAGTGCCTATAAAAAGGCTCTATGGCCTCATTTTTGTCATTGCACTTTCACTCTCCTCACTTTCTCACCCATGGCTTGAACTAAGAATACTGCACGTAGAGTACCTCCACTTCTGCCGATGCTGCTACTAGTACTAGAAAGCATCCTCGTAATCCTGATAGCACGGAATCGTCAAGTGATAGTAGCAGCGAGCAGGAGCGAGAGCAGGGTCCTCCACCATGGGAAGGACTAAATATTCCACCTTCACGAGGGCAACGTGTTGGGAAGACACTCCTTACCAATATGGGTCTCCTTCCAACACGAGAGGAAGTCTAACAAGCAAGCGGAGGACAAGGAGGCTCTATAAGTGAAGGGAGCATGCCTCCTATTTTTTATTTACAAGCACCTCCACAATAGCAGGTAGTAGAATCTCCATCACAACTTGGCCATGGCCGCCCCAAGGGATCTCACTGGAAGAAGGCTCCTCGTCCTCCAAGGCCTCAGGGACCGGAATGTGCCTCCACGTGCACCAAGGAGGAGAAGGAAATATGGAGTCAAGGCATTCCAAGAGATACATAGATTTCAAAAATATGTGGATCTCCTTATTCCCAAGGCACACCTTTCACATGTCTTGTAAGAGAAATCCTATATAGTTCCTCTCAAGACTATTGTGTGTAAAGCCTTGCCTTGGGAGCTTTACAAGAAGCTGATAAGCTTTTTTGCTGAGACTTTTTGAGGATGCAAACCTATGTGCTATCCATGCCAAGACACTTACTATAATAACAAAGGATCTTAAATTAGCTAGAGTTTTGCGTCGTCAAGACTTGTAATCAGCAGTGGTGCTATGTAAAAATTTATCTTTATCAATAGAAAGCTCAAGTTTTTTTGTCTTATCTCATTTTAAGCTTGTATAATCATGGATTTTGTTTTCGAACACATTTTAAAATATATAAGTTTGAAATATATTTTATTAATGTACCATGTGCTAAATTGAACTAGAATGCACTAATTTTCTCATAGCAAGTCATAAAATACATAATTACAATTTTTGTAGATTTCTTTTGAGAGTTTACAAATTTACAAAAAAATTTAATTCAATTGAATTGTAAAATTGAATTCTCAATTTGTAATAATTTTTTTTAAAATGATATTTTTTTCCCTAAGAATTCGAAACATTTTTTCAAGTCTATGTGGGCCTTCCAAGGCCTCCCCCAAGCCTCGGGGGGGCTGGATGGGCCCAGAAGGCCCTAAGCTAGTACGGGGCACAGACTGTCCCCCGAGCCAGCATGGGGACACAATCTGGGGGCCATATAGTATGGGGCCTTTTGGGGCCCTCCACCCCCCCCCCCTGGAGGTCTGGGGAAGGGCTTGGAAGGTCCACAGGGGCTTCAAAAAAATATTTTGGATTGTTTAGTTTTTTTTTGGAATTGAGTTTAAAAATAATTGCTAAAATTCAGTAAATTAGTACAAACTGAACTACAAAATTAAACTCACTCCATTCAACTGAAAATTTAAAATCAATTGCACAGTTAAAAAATTCACCTCATGTAAAATTAACTACAAAAAATAAAATTGGTCCTAGTTAGATGACTTCAAAACAAGTGTATTTTTATTTCCAAAAAAGGAGATTACATGAGAACCATTACAATTTACATCTCAATTTTTTTAAGTCTTTTCATTGCTTCTTTTGAGGCCTTGTGCCTTCTCTTGTTGAGGAGAAGAGTGCCCGACATGATGGAATCTACAATACACTTGGCATCTCTCTCCTACACTTTTTGTGATGGCTATATTGACAAGGACATTAGGAGAATAGCCTTATTGAAAGGTTGCAAAAACGGCCAACTTGTTGTGATGAGGATAATTTTATCCGCATTCTTGGAGATGCTAAACAAGCATAACACTTTAGGTAAGGCCTTGAGAGAAAAAAGTTGGAATCCCCCATAGGGATAAAAGAATTGCTGACAACCATACTGTCTTTAGTTGGAATTCAGCCCATGTAATGGGCCAATGTTGAATTAGTTCAGTGGGATCCCTTGTGCCGCCCTTACGATGTGCCCAGGCATCCAACTCATGACATGCTGCATACAAACCACATTCAATAATAATCAATCATGCCATGAATAGGAGTAAAAAACTACATATTATTAACTTACCGAGTGTAGTTCATCAAATGCTATCACATCTGGCTGCTCAATGTTAATTGAGGACTTGTGCTCCTCCAATTATTGAGGAGGCGAATGCACCAAGTTAACTTGGGGAAAGCTAGCTTGTACTTCTTTAAATTCCTCCTCGAGCACCTGACCCTACTTAGCCTCTTGTATTTTCCCTTGAACAAATTGGACACTCTCTAATACCGTACATTCAATTGGTACAAGTTGCTTCGTCATGTATTGAGAGGTTTTGTTATCAAAGTGGACAATCTAGCCTGATGGCAAGGAGAGACAAGCACTCATCTTGCTTTACTTTAAACATTTTCTCTAAATCTTGTAAGAATAGAAACTCCTCTTTATCTACTACCACTACGGAGCTAACCGTACTTAGTGATAACTTGAGCATATATGGTGCTTCCCCTATCTCATCGGCCTCATCCGTGGGTGCATCCACAGCCGCCATTTCCCCCTCCGCTAGGATGACCCTTCTCCACTGGCCCGTGAGGTTGTACCTTTAGATTTTCCAGCCTCTTCGTTTTCTCGAAGAAGAACTAAGGCTAGAGCTAGCTTCGCTACTTAATCAAGGAGCTTGGGCTTTGGATCTACCTCCTTGCCCTTAACTAAATTGACTAGGGCAATGTCATTGACCTCAACCTCATCATCGGACTCTTGTTCATTCAACATGAGAATGAATGTTGAGATCCATGACAAAAATTTGGTGCCGATGTTTCCCTTACCAAGGGTAGCCACTTCCTCAGTGGAAAGCACCTTGAAGTGCCCATCTTGTTGCACGGCTTGTTGGTACCTACGCAATCTCTTAGGATACTTTACATCCATTATATTGATGTAGTATAGAAGCTCGCCAAGGGACCCAGAGAGTGTTATCGCCAGGGATGATCACAGCAAAGGGTTTCACGTAACAATCTATGTACTCCAAGGGACTCTCCTTGTAGTCCTATTTGGCAAGGAGGATAGTTGCTTCGAAGTCAATGGTGCGAGAGAAAATGTGAAATAGCTCTTGCTAGCCAGCCCACTCACTCCTCTCTAGGAATGCAAGAAAGTTCTCAGATGCGATGAAATGATCCATTAAGGAATGCGATGAGAGTGTAAATATAGCTCTAGGGAATGTATGCTAGCAAAGTGCGCACGAGTGCTAGTGAAACAAATGACAAAAATGAGGGAGGTTCCCTATTTATAGAAAAAATTAGGCTTTGGAATCGATAATTTCACACATAAAAAAAGGACCGACCACTCAAAATAACTAATTAAACGTAGTCATTTTAATTAAACATTTAATCCAAGTAATACATTTAATCAAATGTATGCAAATAATAATTTCGTATAAACTTATACAAATTGAACTTATTTCAATCATTCAAGCTTGAACTTATTTCAATCATTCAAGCTTGAACTTATTTCAATCATTCAAGCTTGATCCAAATAGTTTGTGCCATTCATTACATATCGACCACAAAAAAGAAAAAGTTGGATTACAAAATGGAAAAAAAATTACACAATGACATTATCCAATCACACTCCTAATTGCAACTCCACACCCTCGTCCCTCCAAGAATCACGAACCATGAAAGACTTCTCCATATGTCTCCCAATCTACACAAACACATATGAACAAATATCATTAGAGCATGGAAAATGCTAATACCTTTCGACGTTCTATCTTGAAGCTTGTATCTTGTACTTCCTCAAATCCCATGATTAGTAGGTGTTCTCAAACGTCTGCTGAGCTCCACTCTTTGCTAGCGTTGACAAGGTCAATGGTGCAATTGGGTACTTTGACCGGTAGTTATATGGGTGAATCAACACCCTCACATGACTGCAATGGTATCCACTCCCCCCTTTTTCTTCATCCATTGCTCGTAAAAGAATCGGATGTATAAATTTAAGTGTGTTTTCAAGTATCGAAGTGTGATACTTGAAATCACAACTCTGCAAGAATATACATCATCTCTCTCATGCACCCCTTCCACTAGATCCCATGCATTTCCAAATAAACCATTCATTTGTTCATATTGCAATTTCTTGCAAATGAATATTGCTGGAGTGGCTTGTGGCAAGATCTTACAAAACACGTGCACAAAAAGATAAATGGGAGTATACCAACTAAGACCTACTGATCGAGAGAGCTTTGTAAATTTTAAAGAGGATTGGATATCACTAATCATATTTTTTTGAAGGCATCTACACTTCATTTGTCTAGGATTGGCCACACAATACTGCCTAATGAGAGAAATGGAAGCTTTTTAAGTCTTCCATAGTCTTTAGGCCTAGAGGGAACTATGTAAGAGTGTGTGAAAAAGAATATTCTACTACCAAGAAGTGTCCTAGGGTTCTTGTTAGGAAATAAAACCTCACCTATAGTGGAATGAAAAACATTGAAGGTCCCTATTATGCTCTTCAATGGTTGTTTCTCTATGTAACTTGACGGGAATATGTCTGCATGTGGTGGGGCGGCCCAAGGGGTGAAGTGAGCCCTAAGGACACTACTAGGGCTACTATATAAAAAAGGTGATGTGATTGGGATTGCTAGGGGGACAAGCCTAGAGCATAGCAATAAATACCCCTACTTTAGGTCCTAAGGGAGGTGAAAAGACCCCTAAGGACACTAGTGGGGCTACTAGATAAAAAAGGTGATGTGATTGGGGTTACTAGGAGGAGAAGCCTAGAGTATAGAAATAAATACGCCTAATTTAGGTCCTAAAGCTAGTGGATAGAATGTGCACTCCTCCCCTCCCATTGGTCCAAACTTGATTAAAATGTCATTAAAATTAATCCTAAAGGGCCCTTTTTGTAGTCCATGTTTTTCCTAATGTGAACAAATGCATCTGATCCAAAAACTTGGGGTTACTAGGGAGACAAGCCTAGAGTATAGCAATAAATACCCCTACTTTAGGTCTTAAAGATAGTGGATAGAATGTGCACTCCCCCCTCCCATTGGGGTTGCTAGGGGGACAAGCCTAGAGTATAGCAATAAATACCCCTACTTTACTCCCCCCTCCCATTGGTCCAAACTTGATTAAAATGTCATTAAAATTAATAATAAAGGGCCTTTTTTATAGTCCATATTTTCCCTAATGTGAACAAATGCATCTGACCCATAAAAATTTGAAAGTGTGAATCGAGTGTTTTCTTCCTATGTAGGCTTGAAAGGGGGTCTACCCTAGAACAATAGTAGTAGGGGATTGATTGAGAATGTAATTGCATTAGCAATTACCTCCGCCCAAAGATTTTGAGGAAGACTCCGATGTTCCAACAATTTCTGAGCTATCTCAATCATTGTTTAGTTATTCTGCTCCACCATGCCATTGAATACCATGGAGGTCACAATAATGGTTAAACTCCCATTGAATACCATGGAGGTCACAATACTGCTTAAACTGGCGAGAAGTGAACTCGCTTCCTTTGTCAGCTCTAGCAATGTTGAGACAAAGTGTCCTGACTATTTTTCCACCAAGGTTCTCCATGTTTAAAATTCCTCAAAAGTTTCATCTTTGGATTTGAGAAAATAGGCCTAGTTATACCTACTAAAATCATCAACCACAAAAAAGAAACATAATTGGTAGAACCAAGAGATGGAGTGCGTATTGGGCTGCACATATCCACCACATGAACCAATTCAAGAGGTGCCGTAGCTCACCGTGTAGCCTTATTTGGAAAGGCCTCCCAATGTTGTTTCCCTTTGAGACAAGAGTGACAAGGGCCCTCACGTGTGCCAACATCTGGCAACCCATCAACTAGCTGCTCCTAAAAAGCTTTCAGCAAGGCCTCCAAATGAAGATGTCCAAATCTACCATACCAAAGATTGCCTATGTTAGTACTTGTGTGAGAGTAAAGAGTTGTGAGTTTATAGAGGCCACGGTCCTCTATGCCTTGCCATAGGATCCTATCCACAGTGAGAGGATCACAAATGACCACAGAGTCCTCCAAAATTCCACTTTAGTGTGAATTTTGGTGGTGGCTGACAGAGGGCTATGTACAATCTAGACACCCAATTAGACCAAAGGAAGACTCAATCATGGTACCAAGGGTAGCACATACCTTTGCTTGTCCGTTTTTCATGAGGATTGATAGGCTTGTAGATCATTGCATTATTAAAGATTATCCAAGAGAGTTGGTCTAAATCTTGCCTAGAAGCTTCACAATTTTATAAAATTTTGGTATATATTGTCCAAATCCCCTAGTTCCATTTTTGTGTTTGTAGACATGGTAGAGGGCTATCCATATGCAAAAGGGCATGAGATTTGAGTGTGGTTTGCCTCCTATTTTTGTTAGGCGTGTTCTTGAAATGTGAGGGTACAATGCCATGTTCCAACAATTGCTTAGAGCAGCCAGCCAGTTCCAATGCCCCCCCAGAGTAAACATCTTAGGATTTGAGTGTGGTTTTCCTCCTATTTTTATCAGGCATGTTTTTGATATGTCAAGGTCCACTGCCATTTGCCAACTACCCAATTTTAGTGCCCAGAGTAAACACCTCAAAGCTTCTATTTCACCCATGGTTTGACATGCTTGAATTGTAACATATGAAGAATGTACAGACCAAACCTTGCTAGATTTACATAAGTTTATGCCCTTGTTACATCATGAGTGTTTTCAAAAAATTTCATATTCTTGCCTTGTGCAAACTGGCCAAGACACATGTAAAAATTGAATGTAGGACTTTGTCAGAGCCTTTTCCTCTAGAGCCAATTCAACCAAATTTCACCTTATTAAATGCAATGAAGGAGGACTTAGTGGGATCTTCCCCCACCTTTTGTGATAGAGAACGATCTTGCAAAAAAAGGACCACCTCTATTTGCCTCCATGGTGAAGAGAGCTCTCCCTTCATGCCATCTCAGCAAACAAGGAGCGTTCCAATGTGACAATGGAGTGAGGATGCGACACACGAGCTACTGCATCCACATCGAGAAGTTACATTTGTAGCTTGAAGACAATGCCAAACAACACATGCTTCGAAAAGGCTAAGGTAATCTCTTGACTTGAATACTTGTATTATGTAAAATTAGTGAGGGTATATTTTTTTAACAATACAAAACATGAAGATAAGGTTATCTCCCTAGATCTTAGTCCAAGTTTTGTTATAGACTCTTTTCCCTTTGTGACTCCTCTCCCTTAGTAAAAATGGTAATAGCAAATCGATAGACGTGCACGAAATGGTAGAGAAACTAGATAAAGTCTATTTTTATAAACCAGATAGACATGCATGCTTAGTTCCCCGCTTTCATACTTGGAGAGAGGTTCTTTGCTAAGAGTTGGGGAGCTGTAATTAGAGGCATATTGTACATTCTTTTCCTTCAAAAACACCACCTTTCAACAATAGGACACACCAATCCTATGGGTGGGTCATACTAGTAGTTGGACCATGCCTACTATCCTTTATTTTATAATGGAATTCCATCATCTCGAGCACATGTCTACATGCGATTTGGGAAAGCTGAAATTTGATATGCTTTGATAAGCTCACCTTTTTATCCTTTAGCTTCCCTTCCAAGTCTTGCATGCGACTTTGGCATTGTTGCCCTAAGTGCCCCTATTTGGAGTAGTAATCACACAAATCTTTTGGTTACCAAAAGAATTAGTGCCCCCCCTTTTTGTCCAATAAAAGCATGTTCACCTTTCTTTGAAGAAGAATCCTTGAATTTGCCCTCTTGATCAAGGACCATAGGCACCATCTCAACCTAGGTAATGGTTTCCGTCCGTCTCCTTGAGGTAAGAAGTGAAGAATGGAAGCTCCCAAATTTTGGGGGAAATTGATCAAGTAGCCGGATGGCCATATCCTCAATGGAAATCTCCTTCCTACATCTAGAAATCTCAGATCATAAACGACTCCAGTTTGTTGATGTGATCCCGCATGGAAGTGGGTGGAAGTGGAATCAGTGGGTGGGTGAAAGCTTCAACATTTGAAGCTCCAGGGAATCTCTCTTCATGGGTGTCTTTTGGTCATAGATACTAGAGGATTTCTTCCAAGCAACATGTGCATGGGTATCCCTTTTGATGTGAGCGATGATTGAGGGTTGAGAGTTCAAAAGGATGAATGATCAAGCACGGGTATTAAGCTGATCCCATAGAGTAGCTTTGTGTGTAAGGTTAGCCCTCGTATCCTTATCCTCTACGGTGTCTGGGTTAGGCCATAGGATCGGGTGAGTGATGAACTAGAGAAGATCGTATGTCTCCAAGATTGCTTCCACCATGACTTTCTAGATGTCATAGTTTGTGCCATCCAACTTTGCATATGTAGGAGAAGTCATAAGAGTGGGTATCTGAATTGCCCCTCCAAGTTGAATGAGTGCCATGATGTACCCCCTTTGAAAATCACACACTAGTACATCCCAAGAATTGCTCTCTACACTTGTAGGGAGGGTGAGCGGGATAGAATGTGAATGGAGAGGAGAAAAAAGATGAAAAGAATGCAGATTTGTGCCACCGCTCCTGGAGATGAAAACTTAGGTGTAAAACACTATGGGTAGTAGCCCCACTAGGCTCACGTGAAAACGCAACAAAAATCAGCACAGTGGTATCATAGTGAAGATGATACCATCAAGCACTCCTCTCAAGATGAAGATGGTAAGGAACCGGACTTGGCCATGAAGAACTCTCTTGAAGATTGGAGGATCTTTTGTACACCTAAAAGAAGAGTACCTTAAAGAACCTTGTGCAAGATATGAAAGAGACACTTGCTTGGACACTTGGACTATTTCTGCCTTGAGCTCTAGGCTCATTATGAGCATGGGTAAAAAAAGGTGGACATCCTTAAGCAAGAGCAAAGGTAACAAACCATTCGAGATGGTGCTATACATTGGTAACTTCTCTTTTGGTTTAATAATTTCTTATTATTTCTATTCAATTCATTAAAATGAACAAGGGTAATGTTGGTACGTGTAAGATGGAAGTACTACACCAAAACCATTCACCACGGAGTGTGGTGGTTCCACTAGAGTACGAGGAGATTGTCTTGGATGTTTCCTCCTAAGTGAAAAATGGGACATGAGGGTGTGTTGTACCTAGTGATATGCATAGAACCATGATGGTTAACGTTGTGGTGAGATAGATCTCACACATGGAGTTGCCCCATAGAGTCGAGTGAGTTGTAAGAAGGAGAAAAGAGAGGATTGTCCTTATTTCTTAAATAATGTTATCATGATTGGCAGCATTTGTCTTGCAAATGACCTTCCAAAAAATCAACATTATATTTTGTTTTTCCATAGATGGGTAAATGCAAAAGTTGAATATATTGTCAAAATTAGAGTACTTCATTGTTTTCCAAACAAATAAAAATACGTTCTTTTTTTAAGTTGAGCACTAGATTTACATCTCAATTTAAAGCAGGTACATAAAGATAATTTATGTCGTCCTTGTCATACTTCAGTAAGCCAAAGGAGTCTTGTCATCCTTACTTGAGGATCCATTCATAGGAGGTACATAAAGATAATTTGAGTCGTCCTTGTCATACTTCAGTAAGCCAAAGGAGTCTTGTCATCCTTACTTGAGGATCCATTCATAGGAGACGTCGCAAAAAGGAGAGTTGCAACTTAGATCACATGGAATGATCTTCGCTAGTGAGCCTTTAGATGCATTTTAGCACTTGGTTTGGAGAGCTACATAAGAAATGCTAGATTCATGCAAGAGTAGCGTCAAAGAAGAGGGTCTTGCTAATAAGATGGGTCAAAGAGTTGGGAGAAATAGGATGGGACAAATAGAGGAGTTCTAGAGAGGACTTCACCACCAAGTGGAAAGGACCGCGAGGAGGTAGTGCTAGAAAAGGCACTTTGTGTTGTCCAACACTTAGTTCTTTATGATGGGTCTTCGTGGATGAGACACAAGAGAACATGGGTGGAGAAATTTACCCAAAGAAAAGAGTAAGTGTACACATGGATGGAGTAGTGTATGCCCTAGAATCCTAGTGAGATGGAGTTTTCACCTAGGAAGGGGGGATTTGCAAGCCAAATGCTTCTTTTGGAAGATGAGTTATCTCTAAGCCAATACTCACCATCTAGAAGTGATAAACAAAATAAGGTACATGGGACCTGCAACCCTTTGGATTTGAGATATGTAACTAAAGGTGTTGTCTTATGGGGGAAGTTCCAAGGTGTGTTAGGTGTGTCACATGGTGAGGAGAACTATGTAAAATGGGCTTGTTCAAAAAGAAAAAAAAAGGGGAAAGGAGCCAACGGATGGGGCCCTTGCCCTAAGCATTTGGTGGTGATGAAAAGTCCTCTATTATGCACGACCATGAGAGAGGAGGCTAGTGTAGATGAATGGTTTTAGTGAAGTCAAATTTCTTAGAGTTGACACTAAGAAACCTAAGCTATGCGGGATTGGCAATGTGATAGTGACTTATGTGACAAAATGATAAAAAGGGTTGTTGAGCCTAAATCATTCCTTGGACTTGTGTGACTTGATAGGAGGGGGTCTTGAATCGAGTGGGGAAATGTAACGAGTGTGCTCATTAAATCAAGGTTGTGATATGTAGCTAATGCATCGAATACACACGTGAGCTTGATGTGTTAGCATGCATCCCACCGATGGCTCAATGTATAGGGATTTGTATAGAGACCGTGCCATGATATGGAGCTTGGGGCATGGTTGGTCTTGCATCAAATCATGGTCATGAACATGGCTTGATACAATAGTAGATAGTCTCATAAGGGGACATCAAGTGGCCAAGACGAAGGGCTAGCCACAATGGTGTGCTTCACGAAGGATAGGTGTGGAGCGTTAAATGTAGACAAGCCTAACTTAGTTTATAAGAAAGGGGGGCTTGGACATTTTCTAAGAGGGACACCTCATAGTGAAAGGGCACTGTATACTATTGATAAATGTGGTGCGAAAGAGCACAAGGAGAAGGTAGGGAGTGAGTTGAGTAAGCCAAGAAAGTGCAAAGCATAGCATGAAGCCACATGAGCAAAGGAATTTATCCCACATTGATGTACAAGCCCAAGGGTGTACCTCCTCATATATAAAAGGGGGCCATTTCAAGCAATGAAATCATATCACTTGCACAAATCTCAAGTCTCTCTATGAGTACAAGTTTCAATCTTGTAACCTAATTATACTTGAGTTCATTAGCACTACTCACTCATCATCATGAGCATTCTTAGGCTCCATTCACCTTAGATTAGTTAAATTGCACATCCAAAAAACAATGAAGAAGCTGCTAATAGAGAGAGAGAGGAGCTCCCGACGCCATAGAGAAACAACGGTATCTCAAGATTTGGAGCACATGAGCAAAGACACAACAACAGCCATCACAACAAACAGGGAGCCATCATTGCTAGCAGGCAATAGTCAATAGAAGCAAAAGAAAGCAATCATTTAATCAATGCTTCATGGCAGCAAATGGCATACAATAAAACTGACAAAAGTAGAGAAGAAAGGAGACTGCAGCATAGATGTCATCCTTGCATGAAACGAACAGCAGAAGGCAAAGAGTGGCACGCGCAGCAATCCGTGAGCAGTTCATTATTGTAAAAGAAAGAGTGAAGAATAGGCTACAACAGAGCAGAGCTACCACAAGGAGAAGTACGTGCATGCGTCACAATGAAGAAAGAGGGAGTGTAGTGGAGCTTGTTGCCACCATAGCCAATGCACAGTCAACACCTACAATCCATGTGAAGGAGAAGCGTAGGGCAGATCTCAAAGTAGCAGTCACACAGAATAGCATGACATAAGGTTGTATTTTGTTTTATTAAAAAAAAAACCTAAGGGTTAAACCTTATCCCTTAAAAAGTGTGGCATAAAAAGGCTCACACTAGAGATTGTTTACACGCTTTGCAAAGCCAAGATAAGAATGCACTCTTTCATAAGCATCAATGCCATATGTAATGGTTGGATCATCATTTGCAAAACTCTTCCATCAAATAAAAATTTCACTAAATCTTTCATGTTTGACCATGAGTCAAAAATCATTGTAAAAGAGCGGCCAAATAAGCATGCTAACGCATGTGTTTAGGAAAAAGAAGAGTGTCGAAGACTAAATCATGAGAGAGCATATGAGTAGACACCCATTTTATCATTTCATCTTGTTTGTTGTGTGTATCTACCCGACCACCTGAGAGTAGCCAGTTCAGCACCCTTGTTGTAACCGTACTCTTAGAAGATACCTCTAGACCTCAAAGATAGGTCAATTATCTATCAAGGGGGGACCTTACTCTTAGAGATGACCTGTAGGCCTTAAGATAGGTCAAGTCAACATCAAGGGGGGTAAAAATATATTGTAAAATCTTGCATCTGACCACATTGAGTAGCTCAGCACAAAGGGGGGTGTTGAGAAATGTGGTGCCAAAGAGCACAAGGAAAAGGTAGGGAGTGAGTTGAGTAAGCCAAGAAAGTGTAAAGCATAGCATGAAGCCACATGAGCAAAGGGATTTATCCCACATTGATGTACAAGCCCAAGGGTGTACCTCCTCATATAAAAGGAGACCATTTCAAGCAATGAAATCATATCACTTGCACAAATCCCAAGTCTCTCTATGAGTACAAGTTTTAATCTTATAACCTAATTGTACTTGAGTTCATTAGCACTACTCACTCATCATGAGCATTCTTAGGCTCTATCCACCTTAGATTATTCATATTAATCATACTTAATTAGTTTAGATAGTGTCTAATTAGGAATTTATTTTGTCATTGAGAGAGCTCAATCCATCATTCTCAACATACATGTGAATGGGAGAGCCAAAAGGTGGCAACCTTTGGTAGCCATAACATGGCTATGTGGAGGAAGTCAAGTGAGAATCCCATGGGAAAATGGACATGGTGTAACAAAGGCAATGCCAGATTTCAACTGAAAATTCAACCCAGAAAGATACACCGCAAATTGGTTTTTCATGCGCTGTTGTGTCAGCAATAGTTATAAAAATTTTGAGTTTTTGTTTTTGCAAAGGTGAAGCTAAAGAATTAAGGTTACTCATAGTTACTTGGTTGGTCTTGATTTTTTTCCCCTTCCAAGAGGTGGCATGGTTGGAATTTGCCCCTTCCATGTAGGATCGAAGTGAGCTAACCTACTCTCATCCACATAAGATGGCATGGTCGTTGTATGATAGCCAATATTGTGAAAGGTCAATGTTATTAAAGTAAATATTGCCAACGGTAATTAAGTGAAAGAAAAATTATTAGGCCACTCCATTTTTTAGAATGAGTTGCATATTATATATTTTAGCATTGTTACCCTTGAGAAGCATTGTTAGCGCCAAGCAAGCCCTTCTCTACATAGTTTGAGAGCCTTCTTTGTAGCCCATGTGATGCAAATCCATGGTTGAGTGGAGAGATTGAGAGAGTGTATGTGTGGAGGAGTGATTAGAGTAGTTTGCTTTGTGTTTTATGTTACTTGATTTCTCTCTTGTTTCCCTAACCATGTTGCAAATCTTATTCTGGTCAGAGTGATAAATTTTTTTTAGTGAGATGGCATTTAGTTATGATCACTATAATTTAATCCCCTTAACATTATCAAAGGTTATGAAAGGGATTGTGTCACATGCACCATGACCACATTGAGCATATTGAATCTTAGTATATATATGTGCATACATACATACATACATACATACATACATACATACATACATATATATATATATATATGAGAGAGAGAGAGAGAGAGAGAGATTACACACATTTTCTCATCATTGTGTTTCATATGCCTCGAAGTTCATGCTAATTTGGGAACCATAGCACATCAAACCCCATACTTATTACAAAACCATAGGATATGAAGACCAAAATTAAGGCTCATGGAAAGCCTTATTTCTTTTAGTTATGTTATAGCATGCCTTGCAAATATGAAGAGCCTTCGAGCTATATGAATAAGATACATATTGTCTCCCACAACTCCAAGGCAATGTGGGATCGTGCTCACGGTCTTCACAAGGCTTATCTCTCCTCGTGGTCATTTTCCAAATTTGGAAGTATCTCTATACCCAAAATATTTCCTCCCTGCCTTTGGACCTCTCTTTGTATTGAGATTACTAATTGTACTTAAATTATGACCATCCTTCTTCATCATATCTTCCATAATTCTTGTGCATTCTCTAATGCAACCACATAGTTGTGGGATAATCCATCCATGTAGATCACTGACAATGGGCTCCACATGCCTCCATGATGGCATATCATCCTCTGCATATACTCTTCTATGCTCATCCCAAAAGAAGGGCATGCAAAAAAGGCTCTCTTCTGTAGTAACCATGGAGCCATAAATACCAATGCTACGACTCTTTGTAGACACATGTGGCCATCCCGGAGGGATTAAAACCATAGAGTCTACCACAAAGGAAATATGTGGCTTAGGTATTCGTGAGGCTCCCACTTGTCAAACATTCTTTTCATTCCCTCATCATTTCTAAGTTATGTGGATTCCAAAAGTGCCATGTCTTTGTCCCTGTAAGTAGATGCATCCAACCCATTTGACACATAGGGTCAATATGAGAAGTTGAATAAAAATATTTATTTTGAAAACAAAATACCTAGTCTAGATCATTGGTGTTCTTCCAAGCGACTCCATCAAGCAAGGTAAAATATCATCTTCAAACTTTGGGTATTCCTCTACAAACTCAAGGATAATATTTTTTGTAGGTATCATTTGATCCAAAATGCTTAAACATTCACCATTATCTCTATCAAGTACTTGCTTGTAACTTCTTAAAACCCTTTTCCCATTATTATTTACTGTAGTAACTTGCACTTCACCCACATGCTCTATCACAAGTGTCTCAAATGCTCCATCTTTAGTGAAAAATCTAGTAAGATCTTTGGGGCACAATCATGATTAATGATTGCCTTATAAATGGCCTTGATATGTGTGATGCCAAACCCAATGATACATTGAATTGCTTGAAGCCATGACTTCTTGCATGTAATCAATTACCAAAAAGTTCAAGTATAAAAAAGGGTTCAATTATGCAATTCTATAATACATATGCACAACAAAATAAATTTACGCATATTTGATAACAAATTAATTGCCACAAAGGATTTAACTTGTTTTGAACAATAAAGGATTCAAGATATTGGACCCACAAAGAACTTGTGATAATTGACATGATAAGAGTTAAACATACAACCATTAAGAAGTACTATATTAATATTCAAAGTATGACACCAGGCCAAGGAAACAAAGTTTGACAACAAGTAATGTACTAGAACACTTCAACACATGATAATTCATTCTATAAAATGTACAACCTAATAAAAGTATGCATTTATGATGACAAATAAATTACCACAAAATCTTTAACTCATCTTGTATAATAAAGGGTTCAAATATACAACCATTAAGTATTATAATGTTCAAAAGTCAACACCATGTGATGCACATGACACAAACCAAAAATACGAATCACAAAGGCAACTTACACATTGGAAAACTTCTATATATGATAATAAACTTACATATATTCGATAGCAAATTAATTTCCAAAAAGAAGACATACAAGAGAAATGTATAAAGCAACAATGTTATTGTTATTAATCCAAAGAAAATGAAAATAGTTCAAAAGCTAAAAAAATGAAAATAGTTCAAAAGCTAAGTGTAGGATCACATTATGTGCTCTTCTCGGCTTTTGAATCAAGATCTTCTTGCATGGTTTTTTTGTGGCTTGATTGAGCTTTTTTGAATTATACTGCATTCACTTTGGAGTTTCTAGGGGGATGTCTTATCTTCGACACCTAACATTCAATAAAGGGTCGAGCACGAACAAGTGATGTGCCAAATCCATCATCCAAGTTAGCAAAGTGAGTTGCATGGTCTAAGATAACATTATCTTCATTCTGAGAATTTATTTCTCTCAAGGAAGCAAGCACGCGTTGCAAATGTGAGATCATATGTGGAAGCAATGTTTGATTTGTAGTAGGCAGAGCATGATAGTGCTAATATAATTCATCTACAATGCCATCAGTATTATGTTGTTTATTTAAGGGTAGAATGGTGTTTGTAGTCATCTCTCTAATCTCCTCATCATTTCTAATAGATAATGGAGTGTGAATAGGAACTTTAGTAGTATCTAAAGGTTCATGAATACCCATTGTATCATCTCCTTCTTGACCTTCATACATATCCATGAATTTGGTAACAATGGTTAGTACTGTGAATTCCTTCATGATGAGCAATACTTTGACTTGGTGCTTGCATAAGTTTCCTTTTTGTGCCCATTCACATGTACAACATGGGCAATCACAATTTGCATTAAAGACTGTATATGTAAAAGAAGAATTTGACATGCTTCTAACCTATACAATTTTACAACCATTGTCGACTTCAAAATGCACACTTTCACCCAGAATCCCTTGTGGTCTCTTCAGGGAATTTTCGAGTAGTGTCTCAATGAAGTGGTTTCTTTTTAAAACCACTCATTTTCATCTCATCTTGATACCAATAGTATGTTAAGGCATTGGAGATGAGATGATGTATGAGCTAATCCACTCTTCAACCCACCAACCTTTTTCTTCCATATAAGAACTTGGATTTTAATATGGCAAGATAAGACTTAATAGAACCATTGGTGTCTTGGTTGGCATGTGGTGAATCCCTTAATGCTCGCACCTATGTTTCTTTAAAATCACAACATAGAGATCAAGTATTCGCTTACAATATTTTATCAATTATAGAAGACAATCAAGAACATACCAATGCGTGATTCTCAATAGGTAGAAAAGTAATCCATGAACTTGTCTTCATGTGAAAAGTGAGACTTGAAGTCAATGACCATTGGCATTCTTCCATTGTTTTGGTGTACGATGCTTCACATGTTCATGATGGCACTAAGGCGTCTAAACATGGAAGCTCTCGTGGCCAATCTTTGACCTTTTCAATGAGATGTTTCAGCCAGTTTTGTCTAATGTGCCAAATTCAGAGATAAATTGGCACATAAAACACTTATCTACAAAAGAATCCAAAGAGCCATGTTTACATGAATTTATATACTATTCAAGGGGCAAAAATAGATAAGCATGCTATTTTTTGGTTCTAGTCTAAACTTGATGGCGAGCGAGATAGGTGGAGTTGCTGAGTAGATTGCCCGGTCATGGTGCCATGTCAACTCAGTATGTAAATTTATATCTTACACAAGATATGAAAATCGATAAAAAGTTTCTCGGACGAGATAATTATATATTTATTATATCTTGAGCGAGATATAGAAATATAAATAATTATATATTTATCATATCTCGGGCGAGATATGAAAATCGAATTAATTATATATTTATCATATCTCGAGCAAGATATAAAAATATAAATAATTATATATTTATCATATCTCAAGCAAGATACGTAAATCACATTAATTATATATTTATCATATCTCGAGTAAGATACGTAAATCGAATTAATTATATATTTATCATATCTCGGGTGAGATATGTAAGTCAATGCCACGTATCTTGTCTGAGATACCTAAACCCTAAAATTCCCAAACTTTTTCCTTTCTTTTATTTTTTACAGTTCTTTTCTCGTATTTCGAATGGTCTTTTTCTGTTATCCCCATCACTAGATCCCAATCGAGTTGTCTCACCAGGAGCTACTACTGTCGATCTCGCCCGAGCTGTTGATGTTGCCTGCTCTGCTGTTGTCGCTGTTGGACCCGCCCTTTTGCCAAGGTAAGCCTAAATCCTTTTCTCTCAAAGTCCTCAGCCATGGCAGAGGAGCGTCTTACTCAGAGGACCATTACAGAGAGCGGGTTGTATAGCACAGCCAAGGAGGAGGCATTGGGCATGTCATCCTGGAGCTTATCAGGTCGTCCTATCAGATGAGGATTAGTTATCATGTAGATATATATTGCATCATGCTTTTGTATCGAGCAGTCTACATGCCATTTGTATTTATGACCTCATGTTTCTATGTATGACATCCACTAGTTGTATCACATTTTGTTTTATATATTGGACTATGTCTTTTGTGATTTTTCATTTCTATAAGTTTTATATATTGGATTATCTTTTTTGATTTTGTATTTCTATAAAGTTTGTACATGTAAGGTGCCATGCTATTCTTTGCATATGGGACCCCTTGGGCACTATGCAAAAAACAGTGAGTGGCAACACACCGTCCCGCCCATTCGGCGTCCGATGATGGTGGTGAAAATTTACGAGCAGAGGGGTAGCAGCTCCATGGACCTGCTCGCAAAGTTTCATCACCATCGGATGTTGTATGATAATGATGCCCCACCCAAACCCAATATTTTTTGCATGTAGAGGACCCCTTGGGCACTATGTGAAAAATAGCGGAAGGCAACACACCGTCCCACCCATCTGGCGTCCGATGGTGGTGAAACTTTGTGAGTGGTGGGGTAGCAGCCGCGCGGACCCATTCGCAAAGTTTCACCACCATCAGACACCATATGATAATGATGACCCACCCAAACCCGCTATTTTTTGCATAGGGGACCACTTGGGCACTATGCGAAAAAATAGAAGGTGGCAACACACCGCCCCACCCATCCGTCATCCGATGGTGGTGAAACTTTGCGAGTGGAGGAGAAGCAGCTCCATGGACTTTCTCACAAAGTTTCATCACCATTGGACGTCGTATGATAATGATGACCCACCCAAACCTGCTATTTTTTGCGTAAGAGACCGCTTGGACACTATGCAAAAAATAGCTTGTGGCAACACACCGTCCCGCCCATCCGACGTTTGATGGTGGTGAAACTTTGCGAGTGGAGAGGTAGGAGTTCCATGGACCCTCTTGCAAAGTTTTACCACCATCGGATGATGTATGATAATGATGCCCTACCCAAACCTGCTATTTTTTGCATAGGGGACTCCTTGGGCACTATGTGAAAAATAGCGGGTGGTAGCAGTCCTGCCTATCCTGCATCCGACGATGGTGAAACTTTGTGAGTAGAGGGGTAGTACACCCATGGACCTGTTTGCAAAGTTTCACCACCATCAGACGCCGCATGATAATGATGCCCCACCTAAACTCGCTATTTTTTACATAGGGAACCTCTTTGGGCATTGAGTGGGCACTATGCGAAAAAATAGTGTGTGGCAACACACCTTCCCATGTATCTGGAGTCGATGGTGGTGAAACTTTGCGAGAGGAGAGGTAGGAGTCCCATGTATCTGGAGTCGATGGTGGTGAAACTTTGCGAGAGGAGAGGTAGGAGTCCCATGGAATCGCTCGTAAAGTTTCACTCCACCATCAGACACTGTATGATAATGATGCCCCACCCAAACCCACTATGTTTTACATAAGGGACCCCTTGGGCACTATGCAAAAAATAGCAAGTGACAACACACCGTCCTGCCCATCCGGCATTTGATGGTGGTGAAACTTTGTGAGCAGAGGGGTAGGAGCCCATGACTTGCTCACAAAGTTTCACCACCATCGGACACCGTGTGATAATGATACCCCACCCAAACCCGCTATTTTTTGCATAGGGGACTCCTTGGGCACTATGTGAAAAAATAGCGGGTGGCAACACACCGTCCCACCCATCTGGCATCCGCCGATGGTGGTGAAACTTTGCGAGTAGAGGAGAAGCATCCCCATGGACTCGCTCGCAAATTTTCATCACCATCGAACGTCGTATGATAATGATGGCCCACCCAAACCTGCTATTTTTTGCATAGGGGACCCCTTGGGTACTATGCAAAAAATAGCGGGTGTGGCAACACACCGTCCTGCCCATTCGACGTTCGATGGTGGTGAAACTTTGTGAGAGTGGAGGGGTAGGAGTTCCACAGACTCTCTCATAAAGTTTCACCACCGTCCGATGTTGTATGATAATGATGCCCCACCCAAACCTGCTATTTTTTTTTTGCATAGGGGACCCCCCCTTGGGCACTCCCCCCTTGGGCACTATGAAAAATAGCAAGTGGTAACACACCGTACCACCCATCTGGCATTCGATGGTGGTGAAACTTTGCAAGAAGAGGGAGAGGAGCCCCATGGACATGCTTACAAAGCTTCACCACCATCGGACACCATATGATAATGATGCCCAACCCAAACCTGCTATGTTTTGCATAGGAGACCCCTTGGGCACTATGTAAAAAAATAGCAGGTGGCAACACACCGTCCCACCCATCCAGCATTCGATGATGGTGAAACTTTGCGAGTAGAGGGGTAGGATCCCCCATGGACCTCCTCACAAATTTTCACCACCATCGGACACCGTATGATAATGATGCCCCACCCAAACCCGCTATTTTTTGCATAGGGGACCCCTTGGGTACTGTGCGAAGAATAGCGGGGTGGCAACACACCGTCCTGCCCATTTGGTGTTCGATGGTGGTGGTGAAACTTTGTGAGCAAAGGGAGGATCAAAAGTGGTAGGGGGTAATGCTCCTCGCTCTGGCCTCAACACGTACTGCAACCAAGGATCAGCTCACTCTCCCATCTTGCACAGTGAGTAGTCACCATCGATGCATGGCCCAAAAAAGCATGAACATCACCGTGTGAAGATGGTGGGATCATCATAGGATGTGCTCCTAATGGAGAGTAGCCTAAGTTGGAGAAGCACCATCAAGGACACTACTATCAACACACCAAAATAACCTCCTGACAATCCTGGCATCTCGCTAAGGGAAGGAAGAGGCAGCACTAGTGGTCAAATGCACATTTCACCAAGCCACTACATCCTATGCATCTCAAAGGCACTCATTCTTAGGGCGGAGCTGGTGATGTTTGAGGTCGTGTTTGACACATGCACCCACACCATCGTGCTCCCCCTTTCCATGCCCTATCTCAAAGTAGCCTATCATGGCGATGCCAAGAATATAGCTAATAAAACTGACGAGCACTCTTGAACCGTGTCCCACATCCATCAGACCATATCCACCACCCTGTCCATGTGACTCCATGTTCTCTCAAAAAGTCATCACATACGATGGAAGAAATGCTACACACAAGCTAGGCGCTATGAGAGCGATCATCACTAATGTAAAAGTGATACTCTCTAATAATGACTCGCTTCTCTGGGGTGCTCGCTATGCCATGTGCTGCTGCCGCCTCTGCATGCCGATAACTAATATGCACCATGATGGCCACCTAGTCAAGCACACAAGTATGGGAATTGTTAGATTCATAGACAACATCAATATAAAATATCTTGAAGACCTTAAATTGAAAATGAGGCAATGTCTCATGTAACACCTCGTTAGAAAAGTAGTACTATGCCTGGATCTCTTGCTGTGGTATGAATGTGTAATTCTCTGCGAAGTCAACCACAGAGACAATACACCAATAGGAAACTGTTGTAGGCTAGCACGAAACTGACGGTTTTGCCACTTGGCACCGTAAGCATGATGTATGTAGGCATAGATAGAATCTGTAAATGTACTTATGAACTCACCACGTGTCGAACGATACTCCACTAGCTGTAATCTCCTCGACTGCCCATGTATGATAGACTCATATTGTCGCCATGTCACCACCTCATCCATCAGGAATCCTCCTCGCACGACGGCCAAGTTGCCACACGAGGTACAAGTCCCCATGACGCAAGCCATACGATGGTAGATGGCATCCTCCACCCCTGCGGCATAGTAGCGAGTGAATAAAGTCCCTTGGGCTATAAGGCACCACCCCCCGATGGCTAGACAAGCCACGAAAGACATCATACAAAAGCTGAAATCCAACGTGGTACCTACAAAGACATGTCACACTGCCTCGAGTAGCGTATAAACCAAGGCTTGCAAGCCTTAAATGAACGCTGGCTGATGGTGGTGATCTTAGAGTGTGTAGACCTAAACTCAAAGTACAACTCTGTCTATGTCATGTCAAGAAAGCAAGCCCCATGCACTATGTACTCCCCATTACGACGAACCCTATGTCACAATGCCTTCTTGTACTCTAGTGATGCACGACAATGCTCCTCCCAAAACCTCTCTATCATCACCCTCATCTTAGGATCCAATAATCTACTACATCTAGGTGCACGGCCACTACTAGCCCATTGTGTTTTGATTCCACTTTCTTCATTTCTCATACCTACTATGGATGTTAATGAATTGTGTTTGAAAGCAATGAATTAAAGAAGCTACTTGATTTGTTTCAAGATGTATTTTCTAAGGAACTGCCATTAGGCTTACCACCTGAAAGGGCAGGAGATCATCGTATTGACCTGGTCCCTGGTACTCAACCTGTTAGTATTCCACCTTACAGGATGAGCCAAGCTGAGGAAGATGAGTTGGCCAAACAACTCGAAGATTATTTGAGGATGGGCCAGAACCGTCCAAGTAAATCACCTTGGGGTGCACTTGTGTTACTCAAGAGAAAGAAGGACAACGCCCAGAGAATGTGTATAGATTACAAGAGATTGAACAAGCTGCTGACAATCAAGAACTGTTATTCTCTCCCTAGATCAGATGACTTGATTGACCGTTTAGTTGGAGCGAAGTACTTCACAAAGACAGATTTACGTACTGGGTGGCCATCACCAGATACGTATTCATGAAAGGCACGTCGAACGAACCGCCTTTCAGACTAGGTATGGCCATCATGAGTTTCTCGTATTACCTTTTGGGTTAACCAATGCTCTAGCCACTTTTCAGCAAATGATGAACGATCTTTTTTGTCAACATTTGGGAAAATTCGTGATTGTGTTCTTAGATGATATTTTAATATATAGTCGTACTCTTGAGGATCACGTTAGACACCTCATGATTGTCTTAACTATTTTAAGACAGAATCGACTGTATGCTAAATTAAGTAAATGTGAGTTTTTTATGACAGAAATCATTTACTTGGGACACGAGATGGGTTGAGCATTGACTATGACTGAGTTCAGAAGGTTCTGGCCTGGCCTATACCGCAGACTATGAAACAACTTCGTTACTACCAATGATCGACTTGTTGAAGGGTCGTGGACGTAAGTCGAATCAGCCTATCACTTGGAATAACGATTTGGATATGGCCTTCAGACTTTTGAAAGATAAAGTCAAGGAAGCACCTATCTTAGCATTACCCGATCCTAGTCGGCCTTATGTTCTTGAGACTGATGCCAGTGACTATGCAATCGGGATTGCTCTATTCCAAGATGGTAGACCTATTGCTTTCGAGAGTAGAAAGCTAGACAACACTCAGTCTCATTGGCCAACCCTTGAGAAGGAGCTTTATGTTGTCATTCACGCTCTCAAGGTTTGGAGACATTATGGCTCCAAGTTTGTGGTATTGACTGATCATCCGTCAATCAAGTATGTGTGTGATGTAGATGATTTGAGAGGAAGGAAAGCTCGATGGGCTGAGTTAATGCAAGATTTTGATTTTGAAATCCGTTATCGAAAGGGGTCCATGAATAGTGTCGCAGATGCGCTTTGTTGAATTAGAGAGGTGAATACTTTGTTGTTCACCGAGATTTCTACTGACTTATTTCAGTCATTGAGAGGGATTTGTAGGACTGATAGTTATTTTGGTCCATATTGGCAGAAGATCCAAGGACGAGAGCTCATTGATTGACCAAGACTTAGGACTGAGCAGCCTACCATTTAGGCTGCAAGAGGCATGGTTTACTATTCTATAATGACAAAATTTGTGTACCACAGATCCCGAACATTAGGTCCAAGATTCTTAAGGAGTGTCATGATGGCCCTTCTGCTGGACACCCTAGGGTACACAGGACATAAGCTTTAGTGAAACACACTTTTTATTGGCCAAAGATGGATCTATTTTGGATCGAGAGCTGAGTAGATGGGCTGAGACACATGGACTCAGAGCACCTGGGCAGGCAGATTTCAAACGAGGTTTCACGACTTTAGATCACATATTTACCCTCAGGGCTCTCATTGAGGAGGGACGAGCACATGGGAAGAGGATATATTGCTGCTTTGTGTGGACTTCCGCAAAGCCTTTTGACACGATGCCACGTGCGAGACTCATGAGGAGATTGCATGACATTGGTGTTCCGAGGAGATGTAGTGGGGCATTTATGCATTATATGAGGGGGTGATAGGCAGTGTATGGACTCCCGGAGGCATGTCGGATACAGTGACTAGCACCATTGGGGTGAAGCAGGGATGCCCACTGTCACCCACCCTTTTTGGACTTTACATTGATGAGATATCCAACTACATTGACAGGATGGGGGGGCAAGGGGCCAGTCTGGCAAGGGTTTGGATACCCATACTGCTATATGCAGATGACATTATTGTACTTATTGCAGATTCCCCTGAGGCTTTGCAATAGCATTTGGATGCTTTGCAGTCGTTTTGTGCAGATAGGGACCTCACAGTGAACCTTGGGAAGACTAAGATTATGGTCTTCAATACCGCAGAGGCCTTGGTGACTAGATCCGACCATTAGCTCACTTTTAGAGGTGAATCAGTGGAGTACACCAGATCATGTGTACCTAGGAGTCACATTCAGCGGACCACAATTCTCTATGAGAGGCAGGCAGCAAAGGCTAGATTGGCACGTGGATATGCAGCCCTAGGGGCACTAGAGAGACAATGTGCCTACATTGAGTTTCAGGAGCCGCGCACCAAACTCTGGTTGTTTGACACATTGGTCACACCTACACTCTTATATGGCTCACCCATATGGGGACCCAGCCTCTACCACACGAGGGCTTGTCGGCCAGGTCAGACGACCACAGAGAGATTTCTATGATGGATGGCAGGTACTAGAGAAACCATTGGTGACTATGATCGCACGCATGATTTGGAGCAAACCATCGGTACCTCATGAGATTGTCAGAGCAAAGACAGGAGCCGTACCAATGGTTACCGAAGCCCTGTTCCAATCAGTGACATTTTTGCAGAGGATATGGGAGCTCCCCAAACAGAGATACCCACACCTAGCACTTATCTCTTCTAGGAAGTTAGCAACAAACAGCGATACATGATGTTGGTACACCCAGATGTGTACCTGGCTGAGATTACATGGCATGACGATTGATGCACTCCCTCCATTTGATTACAGCCTGGATTGCCCCTTCTTGGACCTTAGTCGCTCTGAGCAGAATAGGGTGATCAAGATGGACATCGTGAGGCTAGATGCAAAAAGGACATGGTCCAGCCTCCCCTACCACTAGGCACGAAGATGGCCCACTATCGGGACCATTTTCTACATCTCTCCCCAGATGGCTTTGTGACACGGTCTACATACATGGACACCCATCTCTCACATGGCATTCGCAGTGCCATTGGACAGATCCGCACTTCATCACATCAACTGAGGGTAGACACTGGCAGATACGAGGGGATGAAGCCAGAAGACCGCATTTATTAGCTATGTCACCAGGAAGTGGAGTCAGAGGAGCACTACATATGCCGATGTATTGTGTACTATGGGATACGAGGGAGATAATGGTGTCTCTTCCGCCAAGAGGGTTTTGGACCATTTACGACATGTGATGGAGTTTGAGGATCATAGGTTTTTGGGGCTTTTCTTATTGGAGCTCATCGAGAGGCTCTCCTACGAGCCAGGACAACACACCAGGATCCACCCCGCCAATGAGCCATGATAGATTTTTTCAGGGTCAAGACCACCCCGGCAGATACGACCAGGACCTCCACTACCCCCTTGGAGAGTCAAACGTCCCATAGACGTCCTTCAGGAGGAGTCACCCTTGATAGAGCAGTAGCACTTTGTCGAGCGAGACGCCCACGTTTACCAGGACCCTTCATCACCAGTGGATTAGAGCCATCATCACCGCCACAAGAGACGACTGCCCCGCCACTTTAGTCTCTCTCATCTTACAGCACCCCATGAGAGAGATTATGCTAGTTGTAGATATTATACACTTTTGTACCTCAGTAGGAGTATTTTCCTTTCATAGCTGTTTAGGACTTTTTTAGTCCTTTTTTTCTTAGTTTTGATAAGACACTATCAGATGTGTACTATGTTTTGGTCTCATAGGCCACTTTGGCCTTTCACAGACGTTAATATATCTTTCTTTCTCTCTCTCCCTCTTTTCCTCTTCTCTCTAATATTTTCACTTAATCCCATTAATACTTACTATTATTTATCACTATTTATCCCAAAAAAATCGGCCTCCCTTACCCCCCTACCTCCACCTCATCCCTCTCATCCATCCCCTTCTCGCCTACCTCCACCTTCTTGCCGTCCACCTCCACCTCCCTCTCGTCCATCCCACCATCTCGCCCCTCCCCTCCCCTCCCCTCCCTCCCTCCCGTCCATCTCTGTTTCGCCCACCCCACCTCGCCCATCTTCTCGCCCTCCACCTCCCCCTCCCTCTCGTCCATCTCCATCTTGCCCACCCGCCCACCTTCTCGCCCTCCACCTTCCCCTCCCTCTCGTCCATCCTCATGCTTGCTACCCCTCCTCTGTATCATCGGGCTCTGCTTCCTCCTCTGATGATGCCTATCGCCCAAGTCAGGGAGGCCGCTCGAGTTCCTCTTCGGCATCTGATTCATCTGCATCCGTGAAGGCTCCGTCCCGTAGACCGCCGAAATCCACCAGTAAGTCTTCTTGCATCACTATAGCCTCCCTGTCACTTCCATTCCACCTTTCACAATTTAAATCTCAGATCTTTCCCCCCCGCCCTCGTTCACTTCCACTTTTTCTGCTCCCGAAATCACTACCCTGCATTGTCAAACCCTTGGATCCATTACCCTTCCCACCATTGATGAAACCCTCCTCTCTGCCTAACTTCATTGAGTTCCCTCGTTGGCTACACGACCCCTGATAGTCTCACTCATGCCTTAAACTTTCCCTCTATTCCTCAACCTACTACGCCTTCTTTATATGGTTTACCATTGGCTACCTTGTTGGATAAGTGTAAGGCCTATCTTGATCCCCGGCACTGTTTCTATCCCCGCTTTCATCATTTTTTTCACCTTCCATCCCCAACCCCATTGTTGTCGATGCTTTTCTCTGCCTCTACCACGTAAAACCCTAACCCTTTCCCTTTCCCAAATTCATACACTCTAACCTACAAGATCACACCACGCAATTCAAAAAATCGGCCACTTCTCGCTTCACCACCCGCTTCTTGCTTCACTCTCCCTTCTGCCCCGTTCATCACCTTTCTCCTTCGTCTTCCCAGAGCGTCGGCGCCGCAAGGCACTCTCCATCGCACCCACCCCACAGCCACTTCTACACCCTCTACACCGGCTTCTTCGTCAGCACCCTCTGCCCATCACAAGCGTCCCAAGGTGGTTCAGGACACCCATTGGGACCTCCTCCGCCCCATCCCACCTTTGCTCCAAACCACTTCTATGCTACAACTCCCATCCTGTCTGCCTCTGTGACAACGCAACAAGCTGCCCTACTATCTATTACAACCTCTCTGCCTTCGCCTTGCCATTCCTCTTCATCAACACCCCGCCCTCCATCCGCTGTCTTGATTGGGCCACCCTGAGCCTCTTGATCCAAACCACAGGTTCCCGAGAGCTGAGACGGCCGCTCTCGAATTCAGTGTGGCCATTACCAACCTGGATCAGGCATTTCTACGGCTCACTTAAGCATACAATGACAGCATTCAGGCTCTCTCGCAACCTTCGCGAAAATCTTCGCCTCGCTCTTCTCGACATCGACACTCGTGACACTATCATCTTCGACCTCCGCTCGCAGACCTCCATGAACACTCAACATCACGACGCAGCTGCTAGCGCTGCCACCATCACCCAGCTCCACTCTCACATCACTACTTTGGAGACGCGACTTCAAGTCGCCGAAGCCACGCTTACCCTGGAAAGAGCCAAAGCCGATCAGCTTTGCCAGTGGAAAGCCAGCTTGGTTCCTCTCCTTCAGCCTCTACATCCCCCTCCTTCTACCGTTGCTGCACCTACACCATCCTCCGCCAGTCATCACTCCACTCCCACCACCACTCCTCCCCCTTGAATTCTCATCATCCGCCGCTTTTTCCCAGCCGTATATACCCGCTTTCAGGTTTTCTATTGTTCAGTTTTCTTTTGTCTTTCACATACCAGCATGTTTTCTTTTCATTGATCTCACCGAGGATAGTGAGTTCTCCAGTGGTGGGCGACTTGTAGCCAGCACCCTTGCTGCGGGAACAGCTCCAGATGGCATGGCAAAAGTGGAGGTGACTTGGCGATGATTTGGGCTGGGTGGATAGCTGGCCATGATGCCGACTTGGACTTGGCACATTCTCTTTCATTGATGGCAAAATAGATAGTATGGAGTGGAACAAGTGACAAGATTGCAAGAAAAACAAGAAGATGGACAACACTTGCACTACTCCAAAACACTTTTACATTTCCTTCACTGTACCATGCACACTCAACATAGGTCCCAATGAAGAGGACGACACACAACTCAAGGTGATGATAAGTGACTACATCACCCAGGCTAAGGCTACAATTCAAAGTAGCTAAGACTGCTTGACCAATATTCATAGTAGCCAACCTCATTGTAGTAGCACGAGTCAGTCCTACTTGACCTTGAGCCAAGACCTCTGCCAATACTAAAGACATGCCAAATGCAGCAAACAAAGGAGCACCTAATGGTGTGAACTGAAATCCAATACTAAGTGCATTGGAGTTTACAATAAGGTCCCTGCACTGTCTGACATATAACTCTCCCCCTCACTCGAGAAGTCTCTGAGGATTCTGTGTGTTAAAAATCTCTTCCAATCTAACCCTACTACTAGGAGTTGGAGCATTCATGATGCTACCTCACTCTCTCCGTATACTAAATTAGTCAAATTTTCCACAATGGCAACTAGACCTAAAAAGTATATTGGCCTTGAGGTTACCCTTGGGGCTAGCCTTGCTACCACTGCTTGCTCATGTCCTTGACTGGGACTACTCTAGCTGGTGCTAGTGGAGCACCCTTAGTTGTTGAGGTTCTGGGTGATACATCCCCTATCTCTTGGATTGATTGGATGGCTTCTACATCCTTGTCCTGTCTAATAGTTGATTCACTTGGAAGATGCATCATCTAAAGATCAGATTGTGCAAAAAATAGGATCATTGAAAGATCAAATCATACGATCCACATGGGTGTATGTCGAGGGAGCTTGAAAATCTAAAATTTTTAGATCAGGGATTCATGCAAATCCTTTCACACTGATCAAGAAGCTCCTAAAAACATACAAAAACTTATGTTTACATGCATGAACATTGCTTGGATTAGGACACTGAAAAACCCCAAGGACGTGCGGATAGTATGGTTCTCCTTGTCCACTAAAGACAAGTGGTAGACACAAAAAATTTTGATTTTGTTTTCTTGAATTAGCTAGAAATTTGAAAGAAGAACATCAACATCCAAACACCCAAGCATGCCACTGCTGCACAAGGAGGAATCAAACCCTTAACCTCAGGACTATCAACTTCTAACTTTTCTGCTACACTAGCTCGCGGTTGGCAGTTTTGAAATATTATTATCCTCCTTGTTTACAAACCTTCCCCTTCTACATAATTTCGTCCTCGAAATCAAAGGGTGGTCGTGCACAAAATAGACACATACAAAAAGCTATAAACAAAAGCCAAAATCACCCATAACTCGGTATCGAAACCAATGGAAAATCAATGCCAAAACAATAGTCGTGTCTCGAAGTTGCATGACCCTCAAAACCAAGTTGAAAAGAAAATGGGATGCCATCGAAGAGCCAAGGCTAAGGATACAACCACCTAGATCAAAAGGAAATCCAAGCCATGCAAAATTCAAAGTAATGGTTCTCCAACTGCATAGGTCAAATGGAAAATGTAGAGAACCAATATCGATGATGAGACTATGTAGAGAACCAATATCGATGATGAGACTAACTATGCTCTCACCTAGATCAAAAGGAAGTTCGAGGCATGCGAACTCTAAGATAATGGCTCTGCGATGATCAGCTCCAATGCATGGAAAAGCAACCCACTTCTCATCCTCGTAATTGCAACACATTGCTAGAGGGAATATACTTCGACTCTAGGAATGACGTTGGGATTTCTGCACAATTGTACAAACTGTACCGACATGGTTGTGCAAGGGTGCTGAAACTGTGGCGACGTTCTTCTACTTTGAAACAGCTTTTTTGACTGATTTCCCCAACTTTCTCAAGCAATTTTAGGGCGAATTCTGCTGTTCGAGTCTCTTTAGGGGCTGATTTGGTAGACTGACTGATTTTGAAGATTTTCTAACGGATTCGCTTCATCTTCTTTGTTGGATGAGTGTTTGGCAAGATTTGCTTTCTGGGCAAGGCTGGTGTCAAGATCTCCAAGCAAAGCTTGTGCCATTAGTACATGCAAGGGATGGGTTTTGTGAGAGTTATGTGCGTGTTTGGGCGCCGCATGACTGGACTTGCACAAGCCACATTTGGGTGCGGTGTAATATTCTAGGCACGGTTCGGACATGGGTGTGTTTGGGCACTATGGACTTTGGACTTGCTCTCGAAGGTTGCCAAGGAAAGTTATCTATAAAATCTGTATGGTCTGGGCAAAATCTGTACGGACAACGCAGGGAAACAACCAGGGAAAGTTATCTATAAAATCTGTATGGTCTGGGCAAAATCTGTACGACCACAACAAATTTGAATGGGCTTGCAACAGAGGATTGACTTCAATTGTTTTTGACTCACTTGGACTTGAGTTAGAGAATGACTTCACAATGTCCTGTATAAATCTTCACAAGATTTATACGAGAGTTAGAGCTTTGGGTAAAAACATCACCAAGCCCGCCGTTTGAAATTTGGCATACCCTTCAACAGTACCAAAGGGATCCCGCTTCAACCAACACTATTTCTTCATGGCAACCATAAATCCTAGCTCTTAAGAGTGGCTGATGACACAAATAAAATGTAGACACCAGCCAATTCTACAATACTTGAATCATTTCAAACAATACAATCTTTGAAAAATGATTACATAAGCTAGAGAACACTGCTTTCGTGCTATCCCAGCAATAAACAAAGCCCGTTGCTTCTGATCAGGATAAACTCTTTTCTCTAAGTCGAATCATCTCAATTTAGCAAACAAATGTTAAAGAAGCATCTCCTATAAGAGCAGTCAATGCCACCAGCCATAGCAAGTTAGCTCCAACTTCCAAGTGAATAATCATTTCTGCCAGATAATCATCCCATTGATCCTGCAAATATAAACAAGAAATACCATTAACTGTCTAGACGTGAACTTGGTGTATAATAAAGACAAAAAGCACATAGTGTAACAGCAAAACTTTTGGAAGTAAAAAAACAAGCTACGGAGACAGACAAACTACATGGTGAGTATGATTCAGGCAGCTCTAGGGGCCTCTCCTACTGAAGTAAACTGGCCCACCTTATTTGGGGTGTGCAATCTAGGCTCTCATCACTAAAAGAATGTCAAGCAAGAAAGACAACATGTCCGTGGATGGAGAAGTAGTGAGCTGCTCATACGAAGAAGTTTAGAAGATGATGTACATCCTTATACAAATTAAGTGATCTTGCTAAAAAATAAAGACAAGGCCACGGTCATGTGCATATGGCCGCAACCTTCACTATGCTCCAAGGGGAAGCCTTTGGACATTTCCAATACCTCGGGATAAACCTATGCATCTCCAAAAATATCCTTCTATTATTAAAAAGAAAGTGTGCACTCAAGAATGCACTACAACCCAGTGAGGAGGTGAAGAAGGGAGTTGGGAGGGGGGGTGGGCAGCGGCGTGGGGGGTTGGGATTTTGCACACTAGGAACTTATAATGTCACTCTACACTGGAGCCCCCTTGCCAGAGAAAGGGGCCCGTCTCCAAGTGCAAAAGAGGGTTATTTGGCGCTTACGCAGTCACCCGTCAAACGTTGTAGACGTCTGTGAATGAGATCGGTCCAGATCAAGCGGGTGGTCTCTGCCGATGGTGTGATGGTACCCTTTATGACCTCACTATACCACTCACCAAATATGCTAGGCTGCCATGCTCCCATGTCAAATCCGCGTGGATATGTGGGATTAAGGGAGTCTCTAGGCCTGAGGAAGCAAAAATGAATTGTGATCCAGAAACGCGAGAGCTCCAATGGTCCTCACCATTCTCGTAGAGAACTGCCAGGCCAGCCTCCTGGCCCACACTATAATTCCCAAACGGTTTTAGTCCAGTGGGTGCTGGGATCCTAGGTGAAAAGCACAATATTCACCACCAAACTTGTTCCGCCTTTGTTGGGCAACTGCAAAGGCAATGGTGACGTATGCACCTGAGAAGCCAACGATCGCAACATAGCGGAGGCTCCCAAGGGCCAACAGCCAGATGAAGAGGGTGACCTCTCGGTCGGATGCTGTCCCGTAGCCTTCTCCGTAAGTTGGTGAGGGAGATGGTAGAGATTCGTAATTGTATGCAACAACCCAAGCAAGCAGAGTACCAAAAGAAGGGGAATCCGAGGCGCTCGACAACACTGGGGGGTCCCTCAAATGTCACTCTCCTGAGTCACACTAAAGTCAGGTCAGGGGGCGGTTCTCCCAAAGCCACAAATGCTACAAGGGGTGGGGGTCAACATGCCATTGGTGGTCATGAAAGCCAACTTTTCCCTTTCTGGTGGTAAGATATTCCTCCTCAGAGAGAGTTTGAGTAAACTGAAGCCCACCTTTCCTGCCCTGCACCATTCCCGCCCCACCCCTCCCAACGTCAGAGAGGTGGTTTTCTCCTACCCCGAGTGTGACTCTGGGGACGGTGTGGGATGATAAGGCCGTGACACAGACCCTTGAGGACCAGGCTGTACACAGACGCCATGAGGGCAACTGCCAGGATGAAGCTGCTTAGTCTCCTTCCAGGGCCAAAGAGGCTCCACCTCTTCATTTACTTCCACCTCAGCTGCACAGGGGAGCGTGGATCTACAGCTCCATCAAGAGGATGTCGTGCCAGAGGAGGCCAAGCAGCAGGCTGGAAAGGAGTGGATACACCTTTCAGCCTGCATCCAAGCCCATTTGGAGAGGTGCCACCCTTGCACTGACTGCCACTACTCCCCTTTGAAACCTACCCTGAAGATTACCTGCGCCACGGAGAGACTGAACATGGCACACCCACTAGTGTTTCAAACATGAGGATTCTCTCATTGAATGTTGGAGGGTTTCGAGGTGCCTTTTGTAAAAAGCACAAGTTGACCGTCACAACGGAATTTCACATGGCGCTTGTGGGGGGGGGGATCCATCGATGTGCTCATGATGCAGGAGCATCACCTCACCGCTGGCTGCACGAATCACTTTGGGAAGGTTCTTCCTGGAACGAGCCACACCTACTGGTCCCCAAAATCCCCCCGGATTTTGGGGACCAGTACGTATCAGGGTGTATGCATCTCAGAGAGTTAGTGTCCCCACAGGTGGGGATGGACACAGCCACAATAGTCCCTATGTTGGGACCCACACACTGACACACAAGTAGGGTTCCTACAGATTAGGGTTAGATGCAGGAAGAAGAAGCTGAGAGAGAGAGAGAGAGAGAGAGAGAGAGAGAGAGAGAGAATGTGTGGTGATCACAAATGCAAGTCACCCCTTGCATGTGAGTCACATCCATATAATATAGAAGTACAAAAGTTATATGGATAGAGTGTCCTTTCACACTTGATATCCAAGGGGAAAAACCACATGGCTCTTGGTTAAGCCCTGTTCACACGTAGCACTACTATAAGTGAGCATATGCCTACACTGTGTAGTGGCAGTGTGAACATGTACAAGGTAGCAGATCACTCACTATATGAGTAAGCCCAAAGCTTTGCCGAAAGCTTCAAACTTCTCTCGAGGTAAAGCCTTTGTGAACAGATCTGCAACGTTATCCTGTGTAGGACAATAAGATAAATTGATCTCCCTTGCATGTAGCCTCTCTCTCTGACATAGTGATAATGAATCTCAATGTGCTTGGTACGTGCATGAAATACGGGATTTCGTGCCACGGCCATAGCACTCTGGCTATCAGTCAGAATGGTGGTGAGTGTCTGCTGACACTCACGAAGATTAGCCAATAATCTCCTCAACCATACACAATCTACTATAGTTGTGAAGACTGACGTGTACTCAGCCTCGCAAGTAGATGTAGCAACAGTGGGTTGCTTTTTGCTCAACCAAGATATGCATGAACTCCCAAGAAAAAGCTGCAAGCTACCCCCCCTGGGATAGAACAAACCAAGATCCAGGGTACCTCGTAGATAACGGAAAATATTTGACTGCTTGCAAATGCTTTGTGCCTGGGCTGTGCTTGAATTTGCTCAACAAAGACACCCCAAAAGATATGTCAGGCCTCGTGTTACACAAGTAAATGAGGCATCCCACTGCTTGGCTATAAATGCCGGTCTCAAAAGGCTCTCCAATATCATGCATAGTAAGCCATACACCTGGTTCTACTAGAGTAGAAATTGGCTTACATTCATCCATGTGACACCTTTTTAGCAAACTTTTTATGTACTTAGTTTGCTTCATAACAATGCCATCATCTCTACGCATAAACTGTATGCCGAGCTAGTAGTGTAAAGGCCCCAAATCTGACATATCAAATTTAGCTTTCAAATCAACCTTGAAATCTGAAATTTGTGCTTTGCTAGTCCCTGTTATGAGCATGTCATCTACATACAAGATGACTATGAGAATATTGGCACCGGTTTTCTTCACATACAATGTGCTTTCAGCTGGACTATTCACATAACCTTGACTGGTTAGATGAGCATGTATTTTATCATACCAAGCTCTTGGAGCTTGCTTTAACCCATACAATGCTTCGTGTAACCTGCATACTTTATGTTCCTCACCAGGAACTACAAAACCAATGAGCTGATTTACATATATTTCCTCCTCTAAATCCCCATTTAAGAATGCAGTTTTGATGTCCAATTGATGCACTTTCCATCCTTTATGTGCAGCCAATGCAATCACTGATCGGATTGTAGTAATTCTCGAAGTAGGAGACATGTATTCTCCAACACTATCTGAGCGGAGTGTTTGGACTTTACATCCACACATATTTTCAGCCATTGCTACAAAGTGTCGAAAGCATGTAAACACCTCTGCTTTCACTTTCAAGGAGTAAAGCCAAGCAAACCTGGAGTAGTCATCAATGAATGTGACAAAATAAAGATGCCCCCTTATGGATGGTGTGCGCATTGGACCACATACATCATTGTGTATGAGCTATAATTTACTTTTAGCTCTAACAGCTCCATCCTTGGGATATGGTTTTCGATGCATCATTCCCAAAATACACACCCCACATACATGTCTTGTTGGAGACTCAAGAGGCGGCATATTATCAACCATATGATGCTTTTGCAAAAGCATCAAACTCCAAAAATTTACATGCCCAAAACAAGCATGCCAAAGCTCTGCATCATACATAGCATGAGTGTGGGCAGCCACTGTATGTGCATCATAAGTACGCTTGTCATAGCTATCCAACTTATACAAGCCTTTGTATCATGTTCCAGAAGTGACTATTTCATAACCCTTTGATGGGTCTTTTACCGAACACTTCCCATCTTCAAATTCAACCTTTAAACCTTGGTCGTTTATGGCTGAGATGGAGAGCATATTTTTCTTTATCCCTAGAACATACAACACATTTGTCATACATATATTGGCACCATTGGTTGCAACAAGTATGACATTGCCAATTCCCTTTACTGGATATGTGGTATGATCTGCACATGATACAGTGCGGCCATTTGAAGCATAAACCAAGTGCTAAAATACATCTTTGCATGAAGTGATGTGGCTCGAAGCACCACTATCAAAATACCATGATACATCTTGTCTGTCAGATGCAATGCAAGACATATCATTGTCTGAAGCTCTTGGTGTGTCACTAGTGCATGTGACCAAAAAAGTGTACTCTTCCTAAATTACATTAGCCGATTGTTGTGCTTTGTCATCAGAAGAGTCTGCTACTGCATTGCTTGCATCTTTATTTTTCTCGTTTGCCATCCGCCTTCTACATTCATTGATGTAGTGGCTAGACTTATGGCAGTAGTGACATTTGCCCTTCTTTTTAGGCTTGTTTGGATCCCCTTTGTCGAACTTTTCACCACCAGAAGAGGGCTGTCCATGACTAGCCTTACTAGATTGTTGTCCCCCATGCTTAAAGCTCTTTGCTTTACCCTTTATCCTTGGCTGTAAATGCCTTGTATCCACCACGCTTGCTAGATAGGTTTGCTCTTCCTCCAAGAGTAAACCCACCAGCTCTTCAAAAGTGACTTGATCACCACCTCCTCTCATAGAGAGGTTGAGAGAGGTGTGAAAGCCCAAGTAGGAAGGTGTTAAAGAATGAAGAGTGTTGTTGACCAGCTGTCTGTCTGGGATAACCTCATCAATGTTGAGCAATTGTTCCTGCAAATCTTTCACTTTGGTGAGATGATCTAACATGGAGTCATCCTCATCCATAGAAAGAAGATCCAATTGCCTCTTCAAGTAGGCAACTCTTGTCTCCTTGCGTATCTAATACATTGCTTCCAATGTGTCCCATGCAAGCTTCAATGTCTTGCAAGACCGAATGTGTGGAATAATAGACCTTTTCACTGAAAGGGCTATCAAGGACA
The DNA here is from genome assembly GCF_041138505.1 of Cibotium barometz. Lineage (NCBI taxonomy): Eukaryota > Viridiplantae > Streptophyta > Polypodiopsida > Cyatheales > Cibotiaceae > Cibotium > Cibotium barometz. The sequence continues at coordinate 59,283,416 of NC_141057.1, read as the reverse complement.
TGGCCTGTGCATCCCTGGAGTCCCATCTCTTCTGCTCTTGTGTGGGAGCAGGTTCTACCTCAGGAGCTCTTTGAGCACCTTTCCTTTGAGGCGTTGTTGACTGTATGATAAGTGGGCGTGTGTTGTCACCACACACGATACCCCAAAGCCCTTTGGCTACCAGCAAATTACGGATCATGAAACTCCAGAGGGAGTAGTTTGATCCATCCAACTTGTCCTCCTGCGTGAGCACACCAAATACATCTGTAGCATTTTGAGCCATGTCAACAGAATACACCTACAAGCAAACCAAGCACCAATGTGCATGGCCAGGCAACCAAATGTCTTGTGCAAATTTTTGCCTGCAACCTCAAGCAAGTATAAACTTGCACCAAATTGTCCAATTACACACATTGTGTATACATATGTAACAAATCACTGCTCTAATCCCCGATTACATGCCCCAAACTGAAAAGCCCCAATTGTTATGCACTACAATTGCGTCTCCCCTCTCTCTCTCTCTCACCCTATAAACCCCCTTTTCACATATATACAACAAGAGGTGCTATATGAGGCATCGAACTAAACAGAAATTGAGTCTCAATTTACGGATCCATCAGTCTAGCCTAACCCCATCCAGTCCTTTCAATGTGCAATCAATTGCCCAATTTTCATAAAAGCCCCAAATCTTTGCAACTGAAAGAGGCTCAATTGATTGATTTTGGCCTTAATTTGAAAAACCTCCAAATTCCAGGCAAGGCAATATGTTCAATTTTGTCAATTTTGCATCAAATTGAGGAATCCCTCAAATTCCATAGGGCATCTAATAGAAATCCCCAAATGCTTGCACCTGCAAGTGTCTGAATTTGAATTGTAAAATCAAAAGATTTTTAGTTTTATTTGTTTTTACCTGCGAGTGACCTGGAGTGCTGCACGTGACCTTGAGGTGGTATACTGCTGGTGGGAGCAAAGGGGAAGAGGGGCGACCATGTACAGAAGTCGCGTCAGGTCGGTCTGCTGCAGGCTGCAGCAGTCGGCACACCAAAGCACATGCGGGTTGCTACAGGAGGCAGCGATAGTTACAGTGCGGGCACAACGGCCATGAGTGTAGGCGAGGTAGTGGGCGACGGCAAAGCGCGGGCATGTGATGGAGACGGCACACGGTAGCGAGGGCGACTGGGAGCCGGCGTCAACGGGCTACAAACGAAGAGTATGGAAAAATGCCAAATTCCGTTCGATGCCACGTAAGGCATAAGTGTGGTGGATCTCCGCCCGCCTGCACCCACTATGGAACGAGCACCACCTAGTGGCTAGGCGGCGGCGGTGCACTGAGCAGTAGCACCGCCCGAATTGGAGGCGGAAAGGAGCGGCGGAGGGCTGCAGGGGAGGCGGAGCAGCGGAACAGAATTGCGGACGGAACCGTTTCAGGCGACGGACGGATGGGACTGTGGTAGGCGGACACTGGCGACGGAACTGCAAGAATTACCGGGAGCAGGAACCAACTCTGATACCACTGGTTGGGGGACTCACACACAGGTAGGGTTCCTGCATATTAGGGTTAGATGCAGGAAGAAGAAGCTCACACACGAGAGAGAGGGAGAGAGAGAGAGCTAGACACAAAATGTGTGCTGATCACAAATGCAAGTCAACCCTTGCATGTGAGTCACATCCATATAATATAGAAGTACAAAAGTTATATGGATAGAGTGTCCTTTCACACTTGATATCCAGGGGAAAAAACCACATGGGAAAAAGTGCCCTTGGTTAAGCCATGTTCACACGTAGCACTACTATAAGTGAGCATATGCCTACACCCTGGACGAGCACAATGACCAATTCTCAAGGTTGGGGAGACTCGACTGGGCCTCCTCAACATCTACGCTCTGAAAGGAGCAGCAAATCGCATTGCCTATTGGATTCAGGTACACCAAAGTCTACCCCCCATAGACGCATGGCACATGGGAGGAAACTTCAACATGCTTGAGGACCCGGAGGACCACAGGGGTGGCAGCTCAGACCTCCTGGGAGGAGCTTGCTTTCCACATCAGAGGCTAGGACACCTGGCAACTCCCCAACTTTGGTTGGATGACTCTCACAACCTCCCCTTCTCTCACTTTGACCGCTGGCTGAACGGCCCTACCTTGTCCTGCCTAAACCGATTCTATGTAGATGAGGGGGGCTGCGAGAGAGGAGGCATTGTGGGCATCCTCCCCACAGCACCACTCTTTCGCCCAGGTGATTCTTCAGTTAGCTCACCCTTGACACCAGGATTGCCTAGCAATCAACATGGATCCCAAACCTCCTTCTAAAAGACTCCAATATTGTCAAGCAGATCGAGGAGTTATGGTCCACCTACCCCCCCCCCCCCCCCCCCCCAAAAAGGTGCTGCAACGACCCTGGACCGCGACCTCCAAGAGGTTAGGCATTCCCTCCAAACAGCAGCCCAGAAGCAGCTCATTGCTCTTACACGTGAGAGAGAGGCCTCTGCCAAGGCCTTGCCTCTCTTCAGCACCTTCAGAAATTGACCCCAGATAGCGACCTTAGGTTGGAGCCCAAGCTTGAGATAGCCCATGCCAAACTAGCATCCTTGGAGGAGCAAAGCATGGACATACCATGCCCGTGCCTCCTTTTGGTCTCACGCGAGGGAACAGAATCTCTCAGGGTTTCTTTGCCACCACTGGAGCTGTTAGGACCACATACTTAGAAAACACTCAAAGGGTTCAAAATAATCCGCATCAAATCTGGAGCGATGACCGCGATAGATTATGCCTAGCAACTCATCTCCCAACCATAGACCCCCTTCTGGAACCATGCCCGAGCCTGAAACCAGATTACCGTGAGTAAGCCAAGCCTCGACAGCACACCTTGGCATCTCCCATACCACCAGACTGCCTGCCTGTGTGCAGCTACTCTGGCCTTGAGGTCCTACACGCCTTGGAGCCCTCCCTCTCCGTGTGGATACCTCATAATCCTCATAAGTGAGCCCAAACTCACTTATATAGTAATAATCCAGCGATTATTATTGGCTAACTGCTTTTATTACAAGCTTTTAGCCATTATAAGCCTCTACTTATCTTTTTATTGACTCTTGACCAATCCCAATCCCAACCTCAACCTTGCTAGCCCTTTGACCTTGGGCAGGTCCTATAAGTCCCCGTGCCCATCTAAGCCCTAACCCATATCTTGGGTTAACACATCCCCTTAGTCCCGGGTCATTCTAACCCCTAGTTGACACTAGTTAGGGATGTAACATTATCTCCCCCTTCTTTTAGATTAACGTCTTCGTGAATCCAAGTAGGAGAAAAATAAAAAAACAACGGCAACGTCCCCCTCCCTTGCGATCAGCATTGCTAGCGAAGACAATGCACAGAAGGGGGAGGAGGCGCAGGCAATGCTGATCATGAGCTTTTTTTTTTGGGGGGCATAGTTGCAAAAAAACGCGTTTCAAACTTTAGGATACTCGTTTGAAACGTGCAAACGTTTCAAACGTTTGAAACGCGTTTTTTTGCTGGGCCAGTTTTTTTTTATGATAGAAAACGTACGATGCAGTATCTCCTGGCATTTCAGTTTTGAAAGTGACGCTTGAAAGAGACGTTTCCAGCCTTTGAAGTCTTCCAGGTTTGCTTGCACCCCTACCTACGCACCAGTCCTTCTCCCCCGGCCCCTACGCACCGTAGGTAACAGGTTTGTACTAACCCTAAATCCTGATTTTTTCTGATTTTGGACCAAATTTCAGATTTGAAATTTGGGCATTTTTTGCCAGGTTGCCTACATTGGTGCATGCACACCTTGCCTACGCACCAAGCCTACTCCTCCGGCCCCTACGCACCCTGCTTCTCAGGTTTTTAATAACCCTAAATGCTGATTTTTTCTGATTTTGGACCAAATTTCAGATTTGAAATTTGGGCATTTCTTGCCAGGTTGCCCAAATTTCTTCATTCATTCATCATGCCTCGGGCTAAGGATGCCATGTGGAACCACGTAACTCCTGTGAGCAGATATGGGGGTTCAGGCACAGAAAGGTGGAAATGCAATTTTTGTGCCAAAGTGTCAGGTGGGTCTATTATTAGGGTAAAGGCCCATTTTACAGGAGTAAGAGGGGAAGGCATTGGCCCTTGCAGTCAAGTACCAAGAGAGGTTGTAGCGTCTCTTCAGCAATGGAAGAGAGAACATGAAGCAGCAAAGGGAATTCAGCCTATTGATGATGATGTACAGGATACAGATTCTGTAGGTGATGTGTCCAAAAGAGCTAGGACAGAGGATGATTTGCAGAGTCAAGCAGGTGGGTCTAGCTCCATTCCTGTAGCCCACAGATCTTCATTGCCCACCGTGCCTTCTCTAAAGAGGGCAGGCATTAAAGCAGGCATACAAAAGCAAGCTGTCAAGGAGGCCACACGTGAATTGACAAAGTTGTTTATACAATGCGCTTTGTCATTTCACGTCGTGCGTACTCCTCGTTGGAAGAAGGCCATTAAAGCTATCAGCCGCATTGGGTATGAGTGGGAGGGTCCATCTTATGAGTCCCTTCGCAAAACCCACTTAAGGAAGGAGAAGAAGGCAGTGGAGCTTGAGATGGAGCCTTTGAAGGCAACCTGGCAGAAATATGGATGCACATTGCTTTGTGATGGCTGGACAGACATGAGAAAGAGAAATGTATATAACATTTTGGTGTCCTGTTGTAAGGGCACAATGTTTTTGCGTGCCATTGATGCCTCGGTTCCAGGTACAGTTGTTACTGGAGCATTCATATGGAGACATTTGCGTGAGGCAGTGCTAGAGATTGGCCCAGAGAACATAGTGCAGGTAGTTACAGATAATGGGTCAAATTGTGTATCTATGGGCAGGATGTTAGAGGATGAGTTTCCAAAGATAGTGTGGACTCCATGTGCATCACACAGCTTGGACCTCTTGATAGAGGATGTGGCCAAAATTGGGTGGATTGCCGACCTCTTTAGTACTTCTCGGAGCATGGTGAAGTTTGTCACCAAGAGGCCAAAGGTTTTAGCTATGTTTCGTGCACACAGTGATTTGGAGTTGTTGAAGCCCTCAAACACCAGGTTTGCTTACATGCTCATTGTGGTTGAGAGGCTTGTGCGGGTCCGTACAGGTTTACTCCGCACTGTTGTCTCTCAGGAGTGGATGGCATGGGATGATAGAGAGCATCCCAAGGCAGTAGCATTTGTGCGCGCGGTAATGCGAGACACTTGGTGGGCTGAGGCCCTTGCACTTGTCACGGCCACTCAGCCTATATATAGTGTGCTTCGCATTACGGACATGGAGGGCAGCACCCTTGGACTCTTATATGAGTTCATGGACCGCATTGGAGAGGCCCTAGATCGATGCACTATACTATCAGCTGAGAGGTATGTATCATTGTATGTCATTGTTGTTCTTTTAGTTGCCAGTGGCCACATTATACATTGATATTAATTCCATGCTTCCAAGTGTCGTTGAACAGGATCCAGGACATCAGGGAGGTGTGGAACCGTAGATGGGATTGGTTTCATAGGCCAATCCATGCGGTTGCCCATATACTACACCCACTATGGCGGAATGAGGAGCAGTTCAACAATGAGGAGCTAGAAGAGGGATGGCAGTCTTACATCCAGACCTGGACTGGAGGTGATGTTCAGCTCCTCAGGAAGTTAGAGGATGAGCTCCTAGTATTTCGGAATGGGAGTCATGCCTTTGGGAGAGCCACTGCAGTTTTGAGAGAGACTCAGCTTCAGCCAGTCTCTTGGTGGGAGAAATATGGCATCGGTACTCCAGTTCTGGTAAGTGCCCACTGACAAGTTACAACTTACATGTAATAAGTTTGCACTTTGAAGTAACAACTTAGTACTTACAACTTATATAAGTTGTTTCTTCTTATTATTTATAAAGTTTTCTGTTATCTTTTGACAGAAACGCCTTGCATTACGAGTCCTCTCACAGGATTGCAGCTCTGGTCCATGTGAGAGAAACTGGAGCACATGGGCCCTCTTCCATACAAAGAAGAGGAACAAATTGTCCACTGCTCAATTAGAACGGTTGGTGTATTGTCATTGCAACCTCCGTTTAATTGAGCAGCAAGGCAATCCCATTGAGCCGCGCCAAGTGAATGTCGACAAGATCGACATAGAGAAAGTGAAGGACGTACCAGAGATCCCTGCTGAGGAGCGCGACATCTATGCCATGCTATATGAGGAGATGATGGCACCAGCTACTATGACACGATCACGGGCACCGACATCAGCAGATCATGCATCTACGAGTGCTGAGGCTGAGGCTGAGGCTTCATCTTCTTACGACACAGACTCACATTCCTCAGAGGAGGATGATGCTGAGTAGTTACTAGTTACTACTAGTGACTCTTGACTCTTGACACTTGAGTCTAGAGTTGAGAGTCCAGACTCCAGACATTGGAGACCATTTGTTTTTTCAGAGTTTTTGTATTTGGTCTTTCGGTACAGACATCTGTATTTCAGATTTCAGATTTATCATTTGACACTATTCACTAGTGCTTAGTATGTTGCTTAGTATGTTGTAAGTTGTAACTTGTAACTTCAAACTGGTTATGCTATTAATAATTATATGGGTTTTTGCCATCTATGATCTAATTCCTGATTCCTGAAGACTGCCATGTATCATGTATGATGTATCATGATTCATGTTACATGTATGATCATTGTATGATGTAAATTGTAATCATGTATGATGTATTAAGAATCAGGATTCAGTATGAAATTTGAATCATGGATTCATCATTCATGATGTATCATGATTCATGTATATGAAAGTTGAATGTAGATTTTAGCATTAAACTGTACCAAACATAAATTTATGGACACCCCCCTAAAAAAAACCTGGAAAAAACACCTGAAAAAAAATTTGAAAAAAACTTTTAAAAAACTTTTGGAAATTTGTTTGAAACGTTTTTGAAACGTTTCAAACACGTTTCAAAAACGCGTTTCAAAAAACGTGTGGCAACTATGTTGGGGGGGGAGGGGGGGGGGGGGGGGGGGGGGGGCTTGTGCCCCCTCCCCGGTTGCCTAGCCCCTTCTGCTCTCCCCCGCCCCCGCTGTCCGCCAGCAGCACCCCCCCCCCCCCCCGGCCTCCTTTGCTTTCCTCCCCCGTAGCCTCACCGCTTACCCCGTCTTCTTCACCCCTTCTGTCTTCATCTGGCAATGCCTCGATCCTTGGGATTTCTTCATTCGGCAAGTCTTGTCCTCTTCTGGTCTTCACCTTCAAGAGGACTCCATGACAGCCGCTCCATCATCCCCAACCGAGGATGCCGTAACTTGCTTATCTTTCTCTGAAGCGGACCTTCAGCTCCTTGCTACAACCATTGCATCCTTAGAGGCCTCCACTCTGGTATGCAAGATTCTCGATAGCTGTCCTGTGCATGGACAACTCAAAGATCTTCTTCGGGCTAGCCTCCTTGGTGGGCTTGCAAAGATCGCAAACATTCATCCCTTGGGACGTGGCTACTACAAGGCTGAGTTTGACTCAGCAGCGGCGTTAGATTGAGTCATGCAGCTCAGCCCCGTTGCACTGCATACAACCCAGGCCGTGGCAGCACAGCTTCGACCCCGCATCCGACCCACTGGCTAGCGTTTTAGGCTTTCCTATGACAGTCTGCTTCCCAGGCCTTAGGAAGGAATACCTTCCTCTTCTCCCCGTGATTGGTGGAGCCAATGGAAGAGTGATGGAACCCCCCCACACTGCCGCTTCATTCTCGCATGGGCGGTTGGGATTCCATCCCTTCGCATCTGTATTGCCACGCCGGAGATAGTGCCTGATGTCATATCCATTCCTTGTCTTCGGGGAGACCCCATCATTCAGCGAATGGAGTACTCGGGCCTTCCCGGCTTGTGTTTCATTTGCAAGCAAATGGAACACCTTGCCAAAGCTTGCCCTCACACCAATCCAGAAGACACCCCCCCCCCCGCCCCGCGGCGCCAGTCCCCATCCAGATCTTCACCAAGGGGTAGAGAGAGAGGCAAGCTCTCAAGCAGCTAAGCACCAGGACCCGACCACAGACGACTATGCTGCCAGAGAGTGGCAAACTGTTGGCCCGCGCCAGAGCCGTCAGCCGACTACCAAAGCTGAGCGCCGCCACCGCCCGTGCGCACGCCAAGCTAGCAGAGTACAAGAGGATTCGGTTCTGTCACAGAACCGTTTCGAGCATTTATCGCAGCACCCACCTGTCGGCGATGGCCCCCTCCAATCACTGCAAGGGTCCCTCCGGCCCCTTCACTATGGCGATCGTTGCCCCGCCGAGACTCTTCTTATGGCTCTCACTTTCCAATGAGGCCAATTGGCCCCACTGAATCCCCGACGAACCCCTCCCTCTCCGATGGATCACTCCCATCCGCTCCCATCTCCCTCTTCTCCGCCTCCCCATCCCCCACCCCCCTCTGCCTCCTCCAACTCTTCCCGCAACAGCCCCGCCCTCTTCCTCTGAGCCCACTCTCCCCCCTCCTCCGCCTCTCTAGAACACTCCTGCCGCCCCCTTGCAGCACCCGACCCAGAGCAGAGGCAGCCAGCGAGCTCTGTCTGTTGCTTGATTCATCAATGCTCGGAGCTGGTAGAGATGACCATTACCGCTTCCCCAGTGAGGGCTCTCCCCCCAGAGTCCCCAGGTGGGCCCCCCACAGATTTTGGGGCTGCCTATGGATTACAGTTTCTTCCGATGTCTTCCGGTGGAAAGAAATGATATTTTTGAGGAGGCAGTGGCTCCCATGCAGATCTGTGTGGTGTTTCATCATTCTAGACGACCTACGCCACAGAGTGGCACTATGATCTTCTCCTTTCCCTTGAGTGCAGCCCCCGTGACGAATTGGGATTCGGAGTCGGTGGCTGCTGCCATCCAGGGGCAGCCAATAGAGCTCTCACACTGTCATGGCCCTGTGAAAATGGAGCAGGACAAGTGTGGGCATGGTGGTTGCAGAGTCAGAATATTTAATGATTCACATGGGGGGTGCCCGGACAGTGTTTAAGATGTGTGGACATCCCTAGGTGTGAAGGGGGGAACTAGAAACATTAAGTTTTAATGTTTGTTGGAGTTTGCCCCTAGGCCTTAGTGGCCCTAGGAACTTATTAAGTTGGGGCCCTAGGGATTAAATTGGGGAGGAGTTTTCTCTCTCTTCTCTCTCTCTCTTCCCTTTTTGGGAATCGTGTAGTAAAAGGGGAGCTTTCCTCATGCGCTTGAGAACTATCGTGGAAAAGCTGAAGAGAAAGGAGAAGGCGACTGATTTGCTGTGGCTGTAGCTGTTTTTCTGAGCAGAACCAGCCGTACAGCACTGTACGGCCAGAACTGGACACTCTCTCTCTCTCTCTTTCTCCTCTGTTGCTGGCGGCGCACAGGACAGCTGCTGGAAACTCTGCGCAGGAGACCTGTACAGGCTGTACAGACTGTTTTCCAGCCCATACCCTACTGTACGACTGCCGTACAGTGTACGGGCAGTCAGATACAGCACGTACAAGTGCAGGCGGCGCTTTTCTGGGTGCTGGACAGACCTGTGTATGCTGATTCAGGCTGGTACAGAAGTGGACAGCAGGCTGTTTATGCTAGTACAACGCCTGGCACGTATCCCGAGGCGGTACAGACGGGTACTGTGCTGATTTTCAGATCTGTACTTTCAAGGACAGCATAGGAGTGAGCATCAGGAGGAGGATACAGGCAAGAGCAAGCACACGTGTGAAGCAGGATTGTGGATTCAAGTGCCTGCAGGCACAGATTAGTGCTGTTGCTTCCTCCAGTGCTGTTTCACGAGCTGAACTTGGTAAGCTTTGTCCCTGTTCATCCATCTCTCTTTCTATTGCTTGATGTCTGCTGCAGGTATGTGTTATCTAGCTCCTTGTGAGAGGAGGAGTATGGCAGATTGACAAGGGATTAAGACAGAGATTGAACAGCACATGTATGTTTGAGCTGAGAAGTTGTATCATGCTCTTGAGTTATGCCAGATGTATGCCCATGGCTGGCCTGCTTTGTGAACTTGGCTGATCAGAGGGAGGCACAGTGTGTTGCTTGAGGACACAGATCTGTGTGCATAGATCCTCTGTGCTGAGAAGGATTTGTGGGCAGTCAGATTGGACTTACAGGTGTGAACTCTTGGCTGGTCTTTGTGTTGTACTCAGCCATACATATTATTTTAATTGAATAAAGAAATACCGCAAGGGGCGCCAAGCTTTGGGGCCAACAGGTGTCGCTGTGTTTTCAGATTTGGGCACTCTAGCCCCAATCTGTGTTTGGTATCTCATCTAGACTACAAGTGGACGGGTGATTGCTCCTACCGCACTCTGGTTTCTATCAGAGGCCGGTTTCAAGGTTCCGTTGCCGGGACCAATCATCAACTTTCTGAAGGGGGTGAGCTCGTGGTTGCTTTGGAGAAAGCCATCGCTGAAAATTCAGCAATCATGTCTGATACAGAGGAAGAGTACTTCTATCAAGAAGAAGAAGAGCAAGAGACTTCTCCTGAAAGAGACGTATCTGAGGATATTTTTGCAGGAGAACAGGCTGCAGATGTTGAGCCTTATGAGGATGTAACACAGCCAGAAGATGTGCATGGTAAAGAGGATGATGATGCTCGGTTCAAAGATCGCTTGGCTAGTGTTATGGATACTTTTATGCAGCTCACACAGAGTGAGAGATTTGCTGAATTTTTGAGATCTCGCTCAGAGCCCCGCACAGAGCCCCAGAAAAAGAAGAAGAAGGTTCGTTCGAAGAATCTTTCTCAAGGTCATAGTGGTACCACTCCACAGGATCCATCTCCTGCACAGTTTCCGAACATGCAGCATGCTTTTGGTGCTAACCCACAGAGTTCCTTCTATGGACAGCCACCTATTCCTCAGCAGAACATGCATCCAGGGTACTTTGGTGGTGGCTCGGTGTTTCAATCCATGACTGGGGGTTATCCTCAGGGAGGCATGGGTATGTATGGGCCTTTTGGAGCCAATTTTCAGCCTGGCATGCAAGGGAATATGTATGGTGGTATGCAGTCCGGTATGCAAGGAAATGTGTTTGGAAGCATGCAACCTGGGATGCAAGGCAATATGTTTGGTGGCATGCAGCCAGGTATGCATAGTGGAATGTATGGAAACATGGCTGGGATGTATGGTATGCCTGGTGTTGGAATGGGAAATGTTGACCCAATGATGGGTATGAATGTTGGGGGCAGCAATCTTACGAAACCACTTCCATATGATAATCTAACGCCTATGGGCAAGGCGAAGGATTACAAGGAAGGGGGAGCTGCAGTGAAGTTTGACACTTTCAGTGGGGCCAAGGATAAATTGAAGGCACTTACCTTTTTACAGCAGTTTGATGCTGCTTTTTCTGGTGGGAATTACACAGAGTCCTCAAAGGTGAGGAAAGCTGCCACTTTTCTCAAGGGCAATGCTTTGCAGTGGTGGTCTACTCTTCTTTTGCAGGGCATAGCACCCACTACATGGGTCCAATTCAAACAGGTTTTCTCTTCCGTATGGCTCACATCTACATTCGAGGTGGATGTTATGACAGCATGGCACAAGCTGGATGCTTCAAAGTGTGATAGTTTGGAGGATTATAACAAGAAGTTTTGGGAAGCTCTACTCCCAGTGACTTCTTATCGTGCCGTGCCATTATCTGAGCAGGTTGAGAAGTATTGTTGTGGGCTGCCCAAGGAGGTACGAGATTACTGTATAAAGACAAGAGTAACGAACATGTCACAGATGATTGAAAATGCTATGACAGCTAATGCGTTACTCACAGGTGGTTCATCTGGGTTTAAAGGCAGTAAGAAATTGGGCAAGAAAGCTGAAAAATTTGGGCATGCTTCTCGTGATGCTAAAGGGTCTTCAGAGACAAAGTATAAGAAGTTGCCAATGCCCAAAAGGACTTCTGAGGAAAGACAGGCTTTGAGAGATGCTCAAAAGTGTTTTTACTGTACTGAAGAGGGGCATATGTCATTCAATTGTCCCAAGAGAACGTCCAGGAAGGACCCTGACAATAAAGGAGAGCCCAAGCCAAAGAAACAAAAGCCTTCTGCAGGCTTAGTTCCTGATCTTGTGGGTGAGCAGCTAAGTGGTGAAGCTACAGAGTTGTGCAGGGCATGGGGCAAAGTGAGAGATCAGAATGCTTTGATCTTCTTTGACACAGGTGCTAGAGCCAACTTCATTTCACCAGATTTGGCTGGCCGATTGGGGATTCGCGCAGAGGAGATGGGGCCGTTACATGAGGCAAATATGGCTTGTCCAGGGTATGCAGAACCCGTTACTCCTATCATTGGGAAGCTTCGGCTTCATTTGCAGGGTTATGTGGACAGCGAGGAGTTCTTCATCATGCCTTTGGATGGCTGTGATGTTTTGTTGGGGATGCCATGGTGCCACAGGGTACATGCGGTGGTGGATACTTACAATAGGAAAATTACTCTGACTCATAGAGGGAAAGAGCATGTATTGGATGTAAAACTCAAAGGGGAATCTGTTCCTATTGTATCCGCTTCGGCGATTTCATCAGTAATGAAAAAGCATCTTTCCGCGTACTTGATTTATGTAAAGGATGCACAGGATGATGAGTCTAAGTCTAATTTGTCAATGTTAGATAAGGACAGGGCTGATTTCTTAAGTGGGTTTCAAGACTGTTTTTCCGAGTCATTGCCAGGAGAATTACCTCCTGAGAGGCCAGAAGATCATGCCATAGATCTGATTCCTGGTAGTACTCCACCGAATAGACCGCCGTATCGTGTTAGTGCAGCCCAACAGGAAGAGATTATGAGTCAGGTGCAGGAGCTTTTGAATAAAGGGTTGATACAGCCTAGCTCATCACCCTTTTGCTCACCTGTGCTCTTAGTGCAGAAGAAGGATGGTTCTTGGCGCATGTGTATTGATTACAGGGCGCTGAATAAGAATACCATCAAGAATCGCTTCCCCATACCGAGGATCGATGACATCTTGGACCGCTTACAGGGCTCCACAGTTTTTAGTCGTATTGACTTGAAAAGCGGGTATCATCAGATACGCATTAGACCCGAGGATGTGCATAAGACAGCATTCCGAACCATGTTTGGGTTGTATGAGTTCTTGGTTATGCCCTTTGGTTTAACGAATGCGCCTGCCACATTTAACAGAATGATGGACAGGATTTTCAGGCCTCATAGAGAGTTTGTGGGCACATTCTTTGATGATATGATTGTGCATTCACAAAATGAGGAAGAGCATAGAAGGCATTTGGCCATTGTGTTTGCAGAACTCAGAAACCATAGGTTGGTGGTTAATGGCAAGAAGAGTGAGTTCTTTTTGCACGAGATACATTTCTTGGGGCATATTGTGTCTGGTCATGGAGTCCGTATGGATCCAGCAAAGGTGGAAGCAATACTTAATTGGCCAGCTTTGAGGACCGTGCATGATGTACGCAGCTTTCTAGGATTGTGTTCCTATTACAGGCGTTACATACGGCACTTTGCTGAAATTGCTTCGCCTCTTCATGATTTGACGAAGAAAGCAACTCCGTTTAGATGGGCTGATCGGGAAATTACAGCATTCAAAAAGCTCAAAGAAAAGCTTACTTCGGACCCAGTATTGGTGTTACCGGACCTCCGAAAGGCTTTTGTTGTCCAGTGTGATGCATGTGGAAGTAGCATTGGTGCAGTTCTCATGCAAGAGGGACATGTGATAGCCTATGAGAGTAGAGTTTTGCAAGATGCCGAGAAGCATTTGCAGGTGTATGAGAAAGAGATGTTGGCTGTAATTCACGCTCTTTCTACATGGAAACACTACTTGCTTGGGGCTGATTTTACTGTACAGACAGATCATCAGACCTTGCGTTATTTCCTCACGCAGACTAAGCTTTCAGAGAAGCATATGCGTTGGGCAAACTTTTTGTCAATGTTTCACTTCCAGATTGTGCATGTGGAAGGCAAAAAGAATGTAGTGGCAGATGCTTTGTCACGCAAGCCACAGGTCTCTGCAGTTTCACTTGCTTATCATCATGAGCTTGATGAAATGAAAGAGCAGTATGCCCATGATGAGGATTTTGAAAGGTTGTATGATCAGATGTCTGAGGGTCAGCGGCATGAGCATTACACTCTCAGAGATGGGTTTTTATTGATGCATGGCAGACTGTGTGTTACCAGGCCATTGCGACTCAAGGTTATGATTGAAAGTCATGCTCCACCGTATGCAGGTCATAGAGGTATTGATGCCACGGTCAAAGCAGTGGAGACTTTCTTTTATTGGCCAACCTTGAGAAGAGATGTTGATGCCTTTGTGAGGCAATGCATCGTATGTCAGAAGGTAAAGTTTGACCGTCAGAAGACACCAGGGTTATTACAGCCTTTACCTATTCCGGATAGACCTTGGGAGAGCATTGCCATGGATTTTGTATTTGATCTTCCACGGACACAAACGGGAAATGATGGCATCTGGACTATTATATGCAGGTTCAGTAAGCAGGCTCATTTCATTCCCGTGCGGAAGACAATTAAAGTGGATCATATGGTGAAGTTGTTCATGGCGAACATCTTCAAGTATCATGGCTTGCCTACGTCTATCATTAGTGACCGTGATCCACGGATGACGAGTTTGTTTTGGAGAGGGTTGTTTGACAACATGGGTACAACTCTCAAGTTTTCATCGTCATTTCATCCACAGACAGATGGTCAGTCAGAAGAGGCTAACTCTACAGTGTTGGATCTTCTCAAGTGTTATGTGTCAGAGCACAAGCAACAATGGGAAAAGTATCTTCCTTTGGTGGAGTTTGCATATAACAACACTGTACATAGCTCGACAGGCAAGGCGCCTTTTGAGATTGTAGAAGGAGGGAAGAAGGTACCACCCATTTTGCATACAAAGGATAAGATCTTTGAGGCTGATCAGTATGTGGAGAGCTTGGATGAAGCTTATCGGAGAGTTAAGTTGGCCCTCCAGAAAACTCAGCAGAAGCAAAAGAAAGCCGCAGACCGTCACAGACGTGATTTACAGTTTGCATTGGGTGATTGGGTTCTTTTGCGCTTTGAAAAGGCTAGACTCAAGAAGATGAAGGGTAAAGAGCGCTTATTCCCTAAGTTGAGCATGCGATATTATGGGCCTTTTCAGGTTTTGGAAAAGATTGGTGAGGTAACCTATCGTTTGAAGTTACCAGATCACTGGAGGATTCACAATGCTTTTCACGTGAGTCTTCTTAGACCTTTCCGTGGGGATGTGCCTGAGGATGTATCAGATGAGGCTCAGCCGGAAGTTGAGGAACTTGATGAGGTTCTGATTCCAGAGCAGATACTGGCACATAAAGAAAGGAAGGTACGAGGTAAAGTTTCCCGTCGCTATCTTGTGAAGTTCAAGAACTATTCACCGATGGATGCGAAGTGGATGGAGGAAGGTGACTTAACAGATTCACCTCAGGTTTTGTAGCTTTATCTCGATGCCTTTGAGTTAGAGCCGACTCTTATTGTGGCTCATTCAGGTTCAGCAGAGCATGGGTCTGGAGCATTACCTGATGCTCAAGAGGGGGGTAGCACCTCCACTCCCTTGGTACAGACAGGCTCAGATGACATCTAGAGGTCGCTTGGTGCAGATTTTATCTCATCCGAAGGTACTGAGGCTGACAGTACATCTGTTTATGGGACTTCTATGATATATGTGTACTAGTCACATGGAGATTTTTGTGGATATGTATGGTTCACAGTGGTATACAACTTGGACTATTACTATGCCATTGGTTTGCAGTGAATGTTGATACATGTGTATGGCTCAGAGAGATTGGGACGCTGATCTTGCCATATTGTATATTTCACTTTGGATATTTTGATGCATCACCAGAATGCAATCGAGGACGCTTGCCATCTTTCAAGAGGGGGGTATGTCATGGCCCTGTGAAAATGGAGCAGGACAAGTGTGGGCATGGTGGTTGCAGAGTCAGAATATTTAATGATTCACATGGGGGGTGCCCGGACAGTGTTTAAGATGTGTGGACATCCCTAGGTGTGAAGGGGGGAACTAGAAACATTAAGTTTTAATGTTTGTTGGAGTTTGCCCCTAGGCCTTAGTGGCCCTAGGAACTTATTAAGTTGGGGCCCTAGGGATTAAATTGGGGAGGAGTTTTCTCTCTCTTCTCTCTCTCTCTTCCCTTTTTGGGAATCGTGTAGTAAAAGGGGAGCTTTCCTCATGCGCTTGAGAACTATCGTGGAAAAGCTGAAGAGAAAGGAGAAGGCGACTGATTTGCTGTGGCTGTAGCTGTTTTTCTGAGCAGAACCAGCCGTACAGCACTGTACGGCCAGAACTGGACACTCTCTCTCTCTCTCTTTCTCCTCTGTTGCTGGCGGCGCACAGGACAGCTGCTGGAAACTCTGCGCAGGAGACCTGTACAGGCTGTACAGACTGTTTTCCAGCCCATACCCTACTGTACGACTGCCGTACAGTGTACGGGCAGTCAGATACAGCACGTACAAGTGCAGGCGGCGCTTTTCTGGGTGCTGGACAGACCTGTGTATGCTGATTCAGGCTGGTACAGAAGTGGACAGCAGGCTGTTTATGCTAGTACAACGCCTGGCACGTATCCCGAGGCGGTACAGACGGGTACTGTGCTGATTTTCAGATCTGTACTTTCAAGGACAGCATAGGAGTGAGCATCAGGAGGAGGATACAGGCAAGAGCAAGCACACGTGTGAAGCAGGATTGTGGATTCAAGTGCCTGCAGGCACAGATTAGTGCTGTTGCTTCCTCCAGTGCTGTTTCACGAGCTGAACTTGGTAAGCTTTGTCCCTGTTCATCCATCTCTCTTTCTATTGCTTGATGTCTGCTGCAGGTATGTGTTATCTAGCTCCTTGTGAGAGGAGGAGTATGGCAGATTGACAAGGGATTAAGACAGAGATTGAACAGCACATGTATGTTTGAGCTGAGAAGTTGTATCATGCTCTTGAGTTATGCCAGATGTATGCCCATGGCTGGCCTGCTTTGTGAACTTGGCTGATCAGAGGGAGGCACAGTGTGTTGCTTGAGGACACAGATCTGTGTGCATAGATCCTCTGTGCTGAGAAGGATTTGTGGGCAGTCAGATTGGACTTACAGGTGTGAACTCTTGGCTGGTCTTTGTGTTGTACTCAGCCATACATATTATTTTAATTGAATAAAGAAATACCGCAAGGGGCGCCAAGCTTTGGGGCCAACAGGTGTCGCTGTGTTTTCAGATTTGGGCACTCTAGCCCCAATCTGTGTTTGGTATCTCATCTAGACTACAAGTGGACGGGTGATTGCTCCTACCGCACTCTGGTTTCTATCAGAGGCCGGTTTCACACACCATCTTCATGATCTACGCATCATCGACGTGCTCACCCACCTCTAGCCCTTGGCTAGGATGGAGCTGGGAGGCTCAGGCCATAGAGACTAGGACAGGGAGGTGGTGTCCTCCAGCCTGGAGATGCTGCTTTTTCTGTTCCATATCTCAGTTGCAGTACCCCTCCCCCCGTCTTAGAGATACCTCCATTGTGATCGATGGATGCAGAGTACGCCTACTCTCGCGCTTGGATAGAGTGGCGATATATGGAAGACAGGATCCGTGCCCACTTAGCACGCCTTCGGCCCAGGACTAATTGTGATTATTCCCCATCAAAACCCACGCCTAAGAAGACTCTTCGAGTAGAGGGCAGTTCCGCTAGTTCCGCCTCCGACAGAGAATGATATGCAAATAGGGCGAGGCATCCTCAAAGGAGAGTTTCATAGAGCTACACTTGGGGGACCCATCGACATTCTTTTCATCCTATAGCACCATCTTCCCGAGGGCCCTACCCGCCGCTGCAGGAAGATTTCACCACGCAGGAGTCACACTTTTTGGTCTTTATATTTCGGCCCCTAGAGGACGCAGGGAGGAGTTTGTATTTCTATTAGTCTCCCTATTTCGGCCCCTCGGGGACACAGGGAGGAGTTTGTATTTCTGTCAATGAGCAGATCTTGCCGACAGTGACACACTCAAGTGTCATAGTCTCTGGGCGAGCGCAGTGGGTTACCATTAAGATTGGAGAGGACTACGTGGGCTTCCTCAATGTTTATGCCCCGAACTATGATGTCCCCCCCTCCCCTCGGGAGTCCTATCCAGCCCACCATGGGGCTTTGGTGGGTTGCTTGGGGACCCCGAGGAATGTGCCTCTATGTGGGGTCCCCAAGCAACCCACCAAGCAACCATGGTGGGTTGGATAGGACTCCCGAGGGGGGGGGGGGGGGGGGACATCACACTGACTAAAAAAAAGGGGAAATATGATCGGACGTTGTCGTGCCATGGCACGTCTATGGTGTGAAACCATGCATGTGAGGCCATTAAATACAAATTCAGATGCATCCTTGGGGTCCCCAAGCAACCCACCAAAGCCCCATGGTGGGCTGGATAGGAACACAAACACCGCAGCAAGGAGAGCCATCTTCCGGAGCACAGTCCGTCAGGCCCTTCCTCAAGCCAACTTTTGGTGCATGGGTGGAGACTTTAACATGATCAAGTCAGCAGAGGACAGACTCGGAGGAGGCACGGCTACAGTCTCAAGTGCAGAGTACTCTGCATGGGAGGAGTTGATCCTCGCACTCGGGGGACAAGACCCTTGGCATCTACTAGTGTTTGGGCGCAACCCCAGGAGCCTATGCTTCTCGTGGTCCAATAGGAGGAGCACCGGCCCCAACCTCTCTCGACTTGACAGGTTCTATGTGGACGAATGGGTTTGCGGTGATGTGGCATGATCGACATCTTGGCGGGCACCACTTTTTCTGATCACGCTCCGTTTATTCTATCCTTAGAGGACCCCTGGAGGCAAGACAGGCATGCAAGCACTAGGATTTCAGACAACCTCATACAGGACCCTGAGATCTACAGCAAGATAGAGCAGATATGGGCGGGAGTGGATTTTATCTCTACTGCCTGCACCTTGGATGTGGACCTTGGTGAGATCACGAGATTTTTACAGGCGAAGAGAAGGTATTCACAAGTTGTGTGGCCAGGATGGAGATATTGTTTCTGACCCCCCCCCCCACCCCATGCGAGAGCCATCGCCACTTATTTTTTCCAATCCCTCCTCATGCGTGCTCCATTATCTTCACATGTGCTGGACGAGCAAGAGAGGGTCTGGCGGCACCAAGAGAGGTGGTTACCCCGGTTCTACTGGAGACCCATCACCCTTCTTGGGACCGCCTACAAGATCTTAGGCAAGGCCATCAGCCAGAGACTTCAGCCTTTCCTCCTTGACTTGATCCATGACACTCAGACGACAGGTTTTGTTCAAGATCGGAGCATTTTGGACAACATCTTCACCGTTTGGGAGGCGACAGCTTTGGCCAAGATGAGCAACAAGACCTCATAGAGCTCCTCCTAAACTTTAAGAAAGCTTATGATAGGCATCGTTGCTAGGCGTTTCATGAAACGTGTTTCATAAATGTTTCTTTCAAATCCTAGATGTGTCAAAAACGTTTCATACAAAAAAGAGGAGGGGGGGGGGGGGATGTGTTACAGGTCCCAAAATTGATATATAAGTTTATAATATGTAAAAAAATATGTTGCCTTCCCTACAAAACAATATTAAACATGCATCATTTACACATTAAAACATGTTCACGAGTTAACACTAAAGAATCTAGATAAAAAAACACTTAAATTGTACAGTTCCCAGGTGGACACAAATGAAACGTGTTTCATTCGTATGAAACGTTTCGTTTCATTCAAACTGAATGAAACGCGTTTCATTGCAACTATGACATTGATAGGGTTGATTGGAGCTTTCTAGAGGGCACAATGCGCCAGATGGGGTTCCCAGTGGAGTGGATCCGTGGTGTTTTAGGACTTTACTCAGCCTCTCAAAGTCAAGTTCTCATTCAGGGAGCCCGAGGCGACAAATTCCCCCTTTCTCGCTCGGCCCAACAAGGTTGTCCATTGGCATCTTACCTTTTCCTATTCATCGCTGAGGCATGAGCAACTTCCTCTCTGCTCAAGAAATGGGCCTCCCCCTCTGTACTCAGGTGGAGCTGTTGGACTCAGAGTTTGCAAATGACACAGCAGCATACCTATTTGGAGATGTGGGGAATCTCTAGAGATTTGCTAAGGTGACGAGATCTTTTGTCGCGCATCAAAAGTGCAGATCAACTGGCCCAAGTCGTGTGGTTTCAAGGTAGGCTTTGCACCCACCCCGACTTGGCCCTGAGGCTTTCCAGTGGATCCCGAGGGGCACTCCAATCAGCTATCTAAGATGCCAGGTGGGCATCGATATCTCTCCATAGCAGCAACTCGCCCCTCTTTTTCTGAGCATTCAGAAGAAGCTTTTATACTCGAGCTCTACAAGACTCTCCTTGGCTAGTCGAGTGGTGGTGGCGAACCAGGATCCTAGGTAGAGCCAGACTCAGCCTCGACATGGCTATTCCCCAGGAGTGGCTGACCCCTATCTCAGACCTGACCCCCCATAGTGGCTAGGCATGTTTACTAGGCATGATATTATCTTGGCAATCCATGGCACAGATGAGGGTTGTGGTTTGCTCACTTTTTCTATTGGTCCCCATGGTAGATTAGAGAGATCAGAGCCCCCTTCGAAGGATTTCACTAGCTGCAACTTATAGAGGGTAAGGGTGATCGGATTTTAGGCACATGAGTGGCACATAGACCCCCCACCAGCCAAGGTGGCCAAGGAGAGACTCTGGCAGTTATGGATTTGGGAGACCCGGCCCCTCGCGCACCTCCAGTGGGACCCGGAGGAGTGGACTTCGTGTGATGCTGGGAGCAGACTCTGGATATCCCCTTTTTCGCATACACAACACCGCCAAGGCACAAGATTCAAATGCCAGAGGTTGATGGCACCCCGACAGCTGCAGTACATTTGCAATTACAGAGCCTCTCAGAAGAGGCTCTGGGACAGTTTTCGACCTCAAAGATCACCCTCTTTCTTTCGTTGATGGCACATAAGAGCTTTGCGGTTGGCACGTGGTTGGCCATTAGTGGTCAACGAGCAGCTTGTTTGAGGTGCGACCACCCTCGGGAGTCTTAGCGACACAATCTTTAGGATTACCCGAAGACTCAACAGGTTTGCCAGTGGATTCTCCGCATTTTTACGATGAACAAGACCTCAACCCGTATCATTTCATGGGGCACTGTCACTTGGGCCACAAAGGCTCAGGTTGTCATGGCTTATGAGGAGGAAGGTGGGGGGCTATCCCTTTAGGTCTCTCACCTTCACACTTTTGCAGTACCAATCCCAGTCCCAATCCCATCTACTAATCATTGGAGTCCGGGCTTGTGCCAGAGATGAGAGATTTGCAATAGCATTGCAGCCTGGCACATATGGAAAGCTAGATGCAGTGAAGCCATCGAGGGTGCCCACACTCCGCCTACGGAGTCCAAGAGCATTTGGCTCGACATCATTTATACCCTCCACGGTCAGTTAGAAAAGTTGCAAGGTGCCTCTAACCGAATGCATCTAACCGAATGCAGAAGTGGCGGGAAGCTTTTTTGAGGCTCTGGCAACCTGGCCCTTTTCTCACAAATAGATGTGGTGATCCCACTTGGCATTAGATACCACCTGTGTGGTTATTCCTGTCACCAGCGTGGACATTTCCCAGTATGAAAGGAGTCTGGTGGACTCCAGGATGTCTAAATATTTGGCAAGTACAAGCTTTGGGAATGGGGGATTATCCTAGAATACAAAGGACCACACTCCTAAAATTTAGGAGAGTTGCTATTTTTGGCCCGACTCCGATGGAAATTCTGTTCGTGTCATCACATCTGGAATTGAGCAGATGCCAAGAGTTGGCAAAGTGCTTATGACAGAATGTCTACTGGTTGGGATATTTTTAGAGGTAAAGATTATGGAAGGACCCATCTTTTAGATTGGGACATGTGGCAAGAAAGTGGACCAAAGTGAGACAAGTGGCCTCACACTTGTCACTTCAGCTATTGTGTGGCTCTCCACTTGTCATTGTAGCCTTCTCTTGTCATTTTAGCTCATGGGAGGCCCAAATCTATAAATTGGAGCCCTCTCTCTTCATTAATGGAGGCTCTCTTGCTGCACACTAGCCTCTACCACCGTTACAAGCTGCCCTAATGATGGCTACTCTCTTTCTCTCTCTCTTGAAGGCTGCCCATGAAGAATATTGGCTGTTGGGGACTGTTATCGCGAAGAAATACTGAAGGCATAATCATTTATTATGATTTCTAGCCATTGTACTTGTTGTACCAGCCCTTGTACCGACTGTACCAGCCTTTGTACTTGCTGTACCTGTTGTACCAGCCCCGTACCGGCTGTACCAACCCCTGTACCTACTATACCAACCACTGTACAGGCTGTACCAGCCATTGTACCTGTTGTACCGGCTGAATGGAGAGTTGTACTTGTTGTACCAGCTGTATTGCATGAAGACCCGTGGTTTTTGGGGAAGAATCAGTACCCACACGTAGGTATATGAATTATATTGTTGGCTCGGCATTTCTTCAGCATATGTTCCGGCTTGGTAGCCTCGTGTTGGGCTGTGTTATGGCATTTGTATATGGATAATCCGGCATCTCCCGTGGGGAGAGTGTTGGGGTAAAGGCATTATGCCCACCCTTATAGTGTGTACTAGCCCATGTGTTTATAGTACATAGTACACTTAGTACTTTTAATGTACTAAGTGCACTTTGTGTACTAGTGCAATATACATGTGTGATAGGGGAGTCACACTCATACGCTGCCTGTCATGGCAGCTTCTGACACCTGCAACACCCAAGCCAGTCGTATGCTTCAGCTTGTAATGGGAGCCTACAAATACAGCATATAGAGCCGTCAATTTTGCTGCCCTGCACTGGAGGTGTGTGAAGCGAAGGCTACAGAGATGAAACCAGTGGCACTTGCTGCTAGCTCTGATACCAGTTGAATGGGAGTATGGAATTAGGGTTAGAGATTCATGTGGGAGACATACACTTGAGAGTGTTTGGTTGCGTTGCTATGCTGCGCTGCCTGTCATGGAAGCTTCTGACACTTGCAACACCCAAGCCAGTCGTATGCTTCAGCTTGTAATGGGAGCCTACAAATACAGCATATAGAGCCGTCAATTTTGCTGCCCTGCACTGGAGGTGTGTGAAGCGAAGGCTACAGAGATGAAACCAGTGGCACTTGCTGCTAGCTCTGATACCAGTTGAATGGGAGTATGGAATTAGGGTTAGAGATTCATGTGGGAGACATACACAGAGAGAACAAGGGAGAGAGAGAGAGAGAGAGAGAGTTGTGGGGATTAGTCAACTCATGGGAATATGAGTGTGTGACTCCCCTATCACACATGTATATTGCACTAGTACACATAGTGCACTTAGTACTTTTAGACATACATAGAGAGAACAAGGGAGAGAGAGAGAGAGAGAGTTGTGGGGATTAGTCAACTCATGGGAATATGAGTGTGTGACTCCCCTATCACACATGTATATTGCCCTAGTACACATAGTGCACTTAGTACTTTTTAGGAATATGAGTGTGTGACTCCCCTATCACACATGTATATTGCACTAGTACACACAGTGCACTTAGTACTTTAAAAAGTACTAAGTGCACTGTGTGTACTAGTGCAATATACATGTGTGATAGGGGAGTCACACACTCATATTCCCATGAGTTGACTAATACCCACAACTCTCTCTCTCTCTCTCTCCCTTGTTCTCTCTGTGTATGTCTCCCACACAAACAGGGCAGCAACTTACGCAGGCTGCAACTGAAGCAGGTCGATTAAGTTGACGTGGCAGAGCTACGCGTAGCACACCACAGGCGTTGAACTAGTCGCAGGCAGCCAGCAGCTCGACTCTCCAGCAGCTGCTTTGCTGCGTGTGTTGAACTAGTCGCAGGCAGCCAGAAGCTTGCGAGAGAATGGAGGTGGACCCCGTTGGGTAGCGTGTAGCGCTCCACGGCGAAGGCTACTAGGCCAACACGGCTAGCTACCTGCGCTAGGCGTCAATACAACAGGCGAGCGACTGGTGGCGTTGGTTGACTACGTGTCAGCGCTGAGCAGCCAGGCGCACTTCACAGCAGCTCCCAGACGCTCCGTACAGTCAGCAGCAGCATCAGACGTGCCCCCCCCTTTTCTCCTGCAACAACTGAAATTCAGCCTGCAAGTCTCAAAAAAAAAAATCAAAAAATTACAAGGTATCTTGCTTCAATTTTTTTTGGGGATTTGCAATTGAGCAGGTACAATCATCAATTGAGCAGATACAGGTGCCGAATTACTCAATTTTTTGAGCAAAATTGGCAAAATTGGGTGACATTGGTCACAATCAGGATTAATTTGCAGGAAATTGGATGTCGAAATTTGGGGCTTTTGATGTATTCGTGCAATTAAGCATTCATACATGCTGTACGATGTGAGAAATCGCACATACGGGCAAAATTGCAGCAAATTGCAGTGCAAATCAAGGGGCTTTTGTGCCGATTGGGTTGATTTGCATGCAGGCACTCACATTTGATGCTTTGGGCAATGTGTTGATGCCTGACAAGCACTCAATGTGCCTGTAAATCAAGGGGGTTTCATGTATTTGATGTATATGTGGCCAGGGGGAAGCATCGCAAAGACTCTGGATGCCTTCATGTGCGTCAATGTACCATGTATGATCAGCAATTGATCTCAAATCAAGGGGCTTTTCAAGATTTTATGCTTGTTGAGCTCGGCAAAGCAGCAGGCAAGACATTTATGTCTTGAATCCTCAGAAATCAGCTTGCAGTCAAGGGGCTTTTGCCCAATTTCTGTTCGGGACTGTTGTATGCAGTGTTCGAGATTGTAAAAGTCTGATTTTCACTCATTTGGACAGCCAAGAGAGCATTTATTGCTACTGTACCTGCTGGTACAGATTTGGCACAGCTTTGTGCAAGTTTTGGCATGGCTGTACACTGATTTGAGTGAGGAAAAGGTTCAATTTCAGCTGCTGTACTTGCCGGTACAGGTTTGGTACATCATTGGTGAGCACTTAGTACTGCTGTACAGTACTTTGGAAGGGCAACAGAGCACATTTAAGGTGCTGTCCTAAATCTGCAGCAACCAGATTTTGGTGATTTCATCACATAAAGTGGGAGATAAAGTTTGGGAGAACAACTGTGAGCACTTTGTGTGCTTTTGGTGCAGTGTTTGCACATTTTGCAGGGAGTCAAGCATTGACAGGTTGCATATTGCTATGGCAACCACAGGTGAGAGCTCTTCATTGCTTCACATCAAGAAGCTTGAAGGCTCACATAACTATGATATTTGGCAAACCCAGTGCTATAATGTGTTGCTCCAGAAGAAGCAGCACAAGCCTATCAAAGAAAGGGGTGTAATGCCCGCTTCTCTTACTGCTGAAGAGTGGGAAGATATGGATGAGCTAGCAAGATCTACTATCATGTTGTCTGTGTCAGACTCTTTACTTTTCAGCATTCGTGAAGAGAAGACAGCTTGGGGAATGTGGCAGAGATTGCAGGACTTGTATGCCCAGCAAAGTGCCTCAAGCAAAGTGTATTGGTTGAAGAAACTCATAGGTCTTCAGATGAAGGAAGGGGCGTCTATGACAGCCCATCTAAATGAGTTTAATGGTATTGTTAGCCAAGTTATAAATCAAAAGTTGGCAATGGACGATGAGTTCAAAGCCACTTTTCTGTTATGCACTTTGCCAGAGAGTTGGGATACATTCAGGACAGCCACTAGCAATTCGAATGCTATGCCGTCATATGCAGATGTTGAGGGTGCTCTTCTTCAAGAAGAGATGAACAGGAAAAACAACTCTGTTGGAAAGTCCAATGCAATGAATGCACGTGGGAGATCCCAACAAAGGGAAAAAAGCCAAGAACGGGGAAGGAGCAAGTCTCGCTCCAAAAAGGACTTGGAATGCCATTATTGTGGCAAGAAGGGACACATTAAAAAGCAATGCTACAAATGGAAAAATGATCAAAAGGAAAAGGGAAAAGGCAAAGACAAAGACAAAGATGAAGCCAAAGATGTAAAGCCAAAGGGCAAAAGTGGAGTCAAGATTGAAGAAATCAATGTGTCACATGCAGGTGACAGTGAGGATGAGGTCCTATTTACGTCTTCACTTGATGCCCATTCACTTCTTACAGGTGGTCATGGTATGCACTCATGGATCATTGATTCACGTGCCTCCTTTCATGTCACAGGTTGCAGAGACTTGTTTGTCAGGTATACTACTGGCAATGAAGGAGTGGTTTATTTGGGTGATAACCATGCATGCAAGATTCTTGGCAGAGGTGATGTGAGGCTTGTGTTTTCAGATGGCTCACAGCTTATGCTCCATGATGTCAGGCATGTGCCTGAGATCAAGAAGAATCTGCTTTCTACCGGACAGCTTGATGATGCTGATTATGTTACCACATTTGGTCGTGGAAAGTGGAAAATTAGTAAGGGCTCACTGGTTGTTGCCAGAGGCTCTAAGGTGGACACTCTTTACTTTATGCATGCAGGTGTTTGTCACCATGCTAATGTAAATGCAACCGAGCTGCCGGAAATCTCTATGTGGCATAGCCGGTTGGGACACATGAGTGTCAAGGGAATGGAGCAATTGTCTCGTTTGGGTTACTTGCCTTCTCTAAAGTTTTCAAGTTTTCAGTTTTGTGAGCATTGTATATATGGCAGGCAACTGCAGTGCCCCCACAAGAAAGCTCTTGGACAGAAAGATGCTCAGTTAGAGCTTGTGCATACAGATGTATGTGAGATGCCTCAGCTTTCTTTGGGAGGGGCAAAATATTTTGTGTCTTTTATTGATGATGCCACACGTAAGGTGTGGGTTTATCCTCTTCGTTTGAAGAGTGATACATTTTCAGTGTTTCAGAAGTTTGTTGCTCTTGTTGAGAATCAAACTGGCAAAACACTGAAGGCTTTGCGTTCCGACAATGGTGGAGAGTATATGTCCAAACAGTTTCAGGACTTTTGTGATGCTAAAGGCATCAAGAGGGAGCTCTCTACTCCTTATGATCCTCCACAAAACGGGACAGCAGAGAGGATGAACAGGACCATTTAGGAGAAGGTCCGTTCTATGTTGTCACATGCTGCATTACCTCATGGTTTTTGGGCTGAAGCTGTTATGACAGCCGTTCACCTTATAAACAGGTCACCTAACACGAGGCTTGGTGGGAAAGTGCCAGAGGAAGTATGGACAGGGAAGCCTCCGTCATACAAGCACTTGAGAGTGTTTGGTTGCGTTGCGTACGTGCACATACGCAGGGAAATGCGCACCAAACTTGATCCTAAGTCTCACAAATGCATATTCCTAGGATATGGTGACAAAGGTGAAATGGGGTATAGACTTTGGGATCCCGTGAATAGAAAGATTATACGCAGCAATGATGTCATTTTTGATGAAACATGCATGTATAAGGAGCCTGCAAGGCAACAGGAGCCAGGCAGAGTCATCTTTGATGATGATGGACATCATGGACAACAACCAAGGGCTGTAAATCAACCATTACAGCAACAAAACCAACCCTTAAATGGTGCTGAAAATGGTCCAAATGGACAGCCAGAGATGGCAGAAGATATCCCTATGGATATACCACAGTTAGAGGAGATACCGGGCACGATTTTTCAGCCTTATGGCATGGAACAGGAGCCACCAATGGGTGATATGCAGGCTGGACAGCAACCTGCAAATGATGGTCATTGGGTACGGAGGTCCACAAGACCCTCCAGAGCCCCTGACAGGTTTGTTCCAGGGGTTGACTACTTGATGCTCACTAACTGTGGGGAGCCCTCATGTTATAAGGAGGCTTTACAGAGGGCAGACAAGGCTCTTTGGGAGCGTGCCATGAAGTCAGAGATGGATTCTCTACACAAAAATGGAACATGGAAGTTGGTGCATTTGCCTGCAGGCAAGAAGGTTTTGCCATGCAAATGGGTTTACAGGCTCAAAGTTGCACCAGATGCAAAGCCAAGATACAAAGCCAGGTTAGTGGCTAAGGGCTTCAAGCAGGAATATGGTGTGGACTTTGAGGAGATCTTCTCTCCAGTGGTCAAAATGACCACACTTAGAGCTGTATTAGCTTTGGTTGCACATGATGATCTGGACTTGATTCAGATGGATGTGAAGACTACTTTTCTTCACGGTGATCTCCATGAGGAGATATATATGCAGCAACCAGAGGGTTATGCATTGAGTGGAAAGGAGAAGCTTGTATGCAAGCTGAAAAAGAGTCTTTATGGGCTCAAACAGGCACCAAGGGAATGGTATCATAAATTTGATACATTCATGAAATCCCAGAAATTCAGGAGAAGTGACATAGATCACTGCTTATACACCAAGAAAGCTTTGGATGGCAGTCTATTGATCCTCATCTTGTATGTTGATGATATGTTGATTGCCGGGAAATCTCGTAAAGAGATGGATGCCTTGAAGAAGAGGCTGCATGAAACCTTTGATATGAAGGATTTGGGTGATGCAAATCACATTTTGGGTATGCGGATACTTCGGGACAGAAATCAGCATGTGTTGTATTTGTCTCAGAAGGAATACATTGGCAAAGTCTTGCAGAGGTTCAATATGGACGGGGGGAAGAAGACTAGTACTCCTTTGCCTCCATATGTGAAACTCAGTGCTATGGACAGCCCACAGTCAGATAGTGGCAGGGCTGATATGGCCAAGATTCCGTATGCTTCAGCTTGTGGCAGTCTCATGTATGCCATGGTTGCTACTAGGCCGGACATTGCATTTGCAGTGGGAGTGGTTTCTAGATACATGGCCAACCCTGGCAAGAAGCATTGGGAAGCAGTGAAAGGTGTCATGAGATACCTGAAGGGCACACAGGATATGTGCATTTGTTTTGGCAAACAGGATGCATTAGTGCATGGTTACACGGATTCGGATTATGCCGGTCATCCAGATAACCGGAAGTCTACTACCGGTTATGTGTTTACATTCACAGGAGCTGCTGTGTCATGGATATCCAGGATACAGAAGCGCACAGCCTTATCTACTACAGAGGCCGAGAATATTGCAGCCACAGAGGCTTGCAAGGAGGCATTATGGCTATCTCGGTTAGTGGTTGATTTGGGTTATACAGGGGATATTCCATTGTTGCATTGTGACAGTCAGAGTGCCATCCAGTTGGCAAAGAACCCTGTCTTTCATGCAAAGACGAAGCATGTGGATGTGAAGTATCACTTCATCAGAGAGGTGATAGAGAACAAGCAAATTCAGCTTGTTAAGATTCATACGGATGACAACCCGGCTGATCTGTTGACAAAGAGTTTGCCTCCGGAGCGGTTTGCTCATTGCAAACACTTGATGGGCATTGGATGAGGCCAGTTTCAGCCTTGATATGGCCTTGTATATTATCATGTACATGCTGATTTTTCTTTTCCTTCATTTAAGGGCACTTTGCCTTTAAGTGGGAGGTTGTTGGGGTAAAGGCATTATGCCCACCCTTATAGTGTGTACTAGCCCATGTGTTTATAGTACATAGTACACTTAGTACTTTTAATGTACTAAGTGCACTATGTGTACTAGTGCAATATACATGTGTGATAGGGGAGTCACACACTCATATTCCCATGAGTTGACTTATCCCCACAACTCTCTCTCTCTCTCTCCCCCTTGTTCTCTCTGTGTATGTCTCCCACATGAATCTCTAACCCTAATTCCATACTCCCATTCAGAGAGTTAGGCCCTCAAAGCTTGTACATGATATTATTCTCCTTGGGTAATAAAATACTCAACGGGGGGGTCGGCCCATTCCTGCCTCTATGTGGTGTCACATGTGCAAGATCCATTTTCAGCATTTGTGGATGTTTTGTCCCGCTTTTATGTTTTATGCAAAGTGATGATGGATATGTGTTAAGGTTGTGGCCATGTTTAAGTGTGTCAAAGGCCCTAGTCCCCCGGGCACCCGCCGCGAGTTACAATTCCCCCCTCCCCCTGTGTGAGATAGCTTTCTCCTCATAGAGCGGCCAGCCGGAGGAAAAGATCTTTCTCCACCTTTTGATTCTTTGATCCCCGCCCCATACATGGAGGCGAGTTTGTACCTATCCCTTCATGATTGTATTCAGCCCTTCGTGGCTGGTTTTTGTTAACTAATAGAAGGAACTTTTTCCGGTTTTAAAAAAAATTCCAAGGAGACAAGCTTATGTAAGCCTAACCTCAAATTCGTATATCCCACCAAAGCATCTGCTTAAGTTCCCTGGGCCCTTATCTAAGGAGTGTGGAACCCACTAGAATGACATAATTCCTATGAGATACCTTGCCTACCAATCCATCCTGACATAAAGGTTGAAGTTGGATACACAAGAAAAAGCTGAAATGTGACGAGTCTCACCAAGGACAATCCTAGCACCAATCCAGTGCACAATTCAGCCCTCATGCCAAACTATCTGTGCCAATGCTCGCTACAAGTTGCTTGCGCCTCCTGTTTGCACTTCATTTCATGGAGTACAAGTTTGTACGGTCCTGGGTTAACTGAATCAACTCGTATATCCGTGGTAAGTCGTACCAACTTTCCTACCTCGTGCATAGAACTATGCACCCTACCACTAATCGTACAACCTGCCAATAGCCTCACTCAAAACCATGCTGGTTACACAATGTGATATATGCATCCATGTGTGAGGAAAGTCCTCTAGCACAACTAGAACATGTACAAAAAAGTACCATAAACTGATCACAAGATCCCCTTTGTTAGCAACCCAAATCAGAGACTGAACTAAAACCTCGTTGCAAATTCGTTCAACACTCAACAAATGCTTTTGCTTCTCTGCATCCTTCAACCGGAAATTCCTCCCTTCTACACCAGAATTGGCCGTAGTAACCATAAGGCCATGGTTCTGATTTAATGGAGCCTTCTCTGATACTAAAGATGCAAAAAGAAGATAATTCCTAACTCCCTTCCAATACGATAGAGACTAAACTACCAGCCTTCTCTCCTTGTCTCGATCTCCTCCCTAAAGCCCTAATGCAAAACAGGGAAACCCTAACTTTGGTTCTGAACCCTAGAATGCAAACCCTATTTTCAAAAACCCTAATTCACCATGCACAAACTATACCTAGGATTGACCTAGATGCTATGAAAACAATGTCACATGAGTGATGCAATGGAAAGACTTCACATGAGTGATGCGGTGGAAAGACTTACACATGGATTAACACTAGGCACATCGAAGATTAACGCTAATCAAAACTAAACAAGACACTATAGAGGAGAGAAAGATAAAACATGAGGGATGCAATGAAAAGACTTAAGCACTTAAGCATGGATTAATGCTAAGCACATGGAAGATTATCCCTAATCAAAACTAAACAAGACACAATAGAGGACACAAAGACCTAACTGTATATTGCAAAACATAAATACATGATGAACTTGGATCTTGACTTAGAGCCTGGTTATGCATATCTATCTACTCAATCTACTGATGATGCATACAAAGATGACTTGTTGATTGACGCCTTCTGTTATGATCTCTAGATGCTTGCGTTTTGGAGTTCAGTACCTACTAAGCTACCAAAACAACCCCAAATAGGCCATACTCTCGTACTTTTCCTAGAGGGTGGTCGCAAGTAGGAAACATGACCATGTTGAAATTCGGGTTCGGAGAGATTAGGATGGAAAGAAGTGATAGTTCTTACACATGTGTCCCTTTTCTTCGCAGATAAAACAACGTTCCTCCTTCTTGAGCTTCAAAGCCTTAAGGAATCGTTTCTTCTTCGCTAGTGTCGAACTTGAATTCTTCGAAGGTTGGTCCGAAGACTTTCCTTCCAGTTGTGTTAGCCATTGGTACGGAGAACTTTCTTTTGTGCTTGTTCCCCTACTCGGTAACGGGTTTAGACTTGGAAGAGACCATTGTATCATCATAGATACGAGCTGAATGAATGGCTTCGTCCAAAGTTTTGCATTTGTTATTTTTAACCTGTAAACGGCATGAGTCGGGTAAACCGGCTACAAAGAACCCCAAAAGAGTAGTGGGATCCATCTTTGTAGCTTTCATCTGCAAGTCTCTAAACTTCTGGAGGTAGACCTCATAAGTGAGGTGTTGCGAGGTCATGATCAAAGCTGTAAACCGGGCAACAACATCATAATCATCCTCTTTCTTGAGGAATTCCTTCTTGAAGACGTCTTCGAATTGTGCCCAAGTCGTTGGCTTAGGGTTGAGTTTCTTCCACCAAAGCAAAGCTTTGCCTGAGAGGAAACCTGCTGCTAACTTGCTAACTGGATCTTTTTTCCATCATCATATGGATGAAACTGAAAAAGGACTTGCCACTTATGTAGCTAAGTGTCCATGATCTCCTTGGTACGCTGCTTTTGCTCGCCCCCGAACTGTTCCGGAGTAATGTTGGGGCCTAAAGCAGAGGCCAAGGTATCCATACCCGAAAGAGTAGAGGTCAAAAGAGAGATGGAGTTCTGCAAAGCTTGCATCTACGCGGCGATTTGTGCCTGACGAACCGAAGAAGAAGCTTCGAGAGCTACTTTGAACTCTTGGAAATCAGATTTGGACACATAATCCTCAAAAAGATCGGCATCGGTATCTTTCGTAGCCGGCAAGCCTTCGCATTCGACAAGGGGCTCGAACTCGGATTCTTGGGTCAACATCGTGAAGAGGGCAAGTGGAGAGAAAATTCGATCTTGCGCAAGAAAAGTGTGAGAGAACTTGAGAGCTATTGAAACCTACAAACAAACAAACAAGAAGAAGGGGTTGCATGCCTAACTCACCTCCCAACCATGACAGCCGTGGGCAAGCCCACAGACTTGGCTGTTCCCACCGAGCCACGAGCTGAGCTAACTAGATGTACCGACCAATCTCTACCTCGCGACGTCCCATACCGCCACGAAGCTACCCTCGCAAGCCTTGAGACTGCTGCCGGCCTCGGTTGCATAAAGCAGGTGCATGTCTGCACTAGATCCAGGCTCCAGACCATAGAGCTCTCACAAATCACGCGAGACTCTATATATCTAACCTTGGCCACCCTTTTATAGGCTCTTGGCCGGTCATCGGGCGTCCACACTTAGGCGCCCGCCCGTCCTCCATACTTGGGTGCCCGCCCGTTAGTCTATCCCTAACTCAGCTCGCCAATCAGCCTACCTAGCTCCAAGCTTCCCCAAACCTCGAAGCTAGTCTTGTGTGCGTGTAGCACACGGTAGATACACACTGTGCACATGACATATGGCGATAGATTACAACACATGAGCATTATGCTGCATGTGTTGGCAAATACATGCATACTTGCACAATACAATGCATGTGTTGGCCAACATGGGTATGCCAAAAAGCATTGCACTGTTTTGAAAGGATACAACTCCATGGCATATCTCTGAATGCTCACTCTTGCATGCAGTTTGAAAGCTCGTGGAAATATAGGAGCCACAGACATGGAATACATGTATATACACAAAAGAGAGGACAAGAGTCAGCTGTTCAACCCACAGATAAGGGCAACATGCAAACGATGAGCATGGTGAGGAAGCACTGCACTGTTTTGAATAACTACAACTTGAGGATCTTTCTCCAACTGCTGCAACATTTGCTTGCACCTTCGAAGCTCGTGGCACGGTCAGAGTGACAAACAAGGGCAGAGAAATACATGCTGAGATTGCAAGAAAGGAGCTGTTGGTATTCAAACCCTGTTCTTCTGTACGCATTGGATGATATATATGCTTAATGTCGCAAGCTACCAAAAGCACTGGAATTCTTTCACAATCTTGTGGTTCATAATGTATTCTAATAGAATGCAATGAATGCAGGGTGCACATTGATTTGAATAGGATCCTGTAGCTTAAGTCTTAATTCTCACATCTATGCATTTATCAACATGGGTTACCCATGTCAAGTGTAGTTTGAACCTATACTTGAACTCCAGTAGAGGTTTATACATGTCTATCAAATGTTGGTCCTGTTATACAGAATCTAAGGGAGAAGGGTTTTCTTCTTCACAGTCATGACACACAACCTCTCACCAAGGCACTTTTGCCTGCAAAGACAGCCATTTTTGGTCCTGTAGTGGAGGTAAAACATGGTAATGTAGTGAATGTTGAAAAACCACACTCTACACCCAGCCCCAAATATATGTGTATTGCACTCAAAACCATAGATGTGAAGTTGTGTACGTACTATGCTACAGCAAAAGAAGGAATCAAATAGAAAAGCAGGAACTAACATGTCCTTGTTGATAGCACAACATCCATACCTGCTCAAACATGACCAACCATGCAACTGCAGATTTGCAAGAGGTAAAGTTGCATCATCAGAGTCCAATACAGTCAATGACTCAGAGATCCAGAGAAAAAATCCCCCATGTCGGAGTAACTTGTTTAATTTTGAAAACTTGCTTTGATCTATAACATAAAGACAAATAAAAACCCAAATCACTGAGAAGGAGAGGTAGACCTCATCAAACTTTAATTCAAAGCGTACTCGTTCATAATGCTTATTATAATGCTCTGTTCATAATGCTTATTATAATGCTCTTACTGCAAAGGCAAGAAAAAAAAAAATCTTACTGAAATAACCAGACCATGGTATTTCTATTAAACGAAAAACACTATCAAGAAACAAAGAAGAGATCTCTAGCACTAAAAAAGGGCTCTTCCTATAGATCAAATCAAGTATCAAGGCCTGTGTAGTAGAGCCACAACCGAATACTATATTGCAACAAGAGGCAGCAAGAAACATGTTGTCATGTTTCAAAACCTTTTGAAGCTTCCTTTAAAAACCCTTCAAAAGAAACACCTCAAGTTTTAAACCCAAAGGTACATATATCTGTATTTTGTTCACAGATATGCTGCATGCGGGGATACATGCTTTCATGATTGGCTAACCTACAACCAACCGTTCTGCACTGAGTAATGGCCAGGCTCAGAGGTGAGGGCCAAATTGTATTGAGTACCAAACTCAGGGGAATTGACATACTGATCTTTCATGCTATCTAAGTCTTTCCCAATGATTTCGAGAACGGTGGACTCCTGCATGGTCTAGATGCTGGCCTTTCGACTAAGAGCATCTACGACTAGGCTATGGTTACCAGGGATGTACTCGATCATTCCTCCAAATTGTTGGAAGATCTGACTCCATCTGGCTTGCCGATCACTCCACTGGGCACTTGGCATGGTTTGAAGCCACTTAAGTGCTTGGTGGTCTGTCTTGACTGTGAAAACCTGTCCATAAAGGAAAGGCTTCCAATGTTTGAGCGTTGCGATCACACCCAAAAGCTCTTTGTCATAAACCGAATAATTCTTTTCAGCGACATCCAACTTTACTGTACTAGGCCACGGGTCTATTATCCTGCTAAAGAACTGCACCTATGGCTACATTGCTGGCATCGGTAATGACCTCGAAAGGTTCATCCCAAGATGCTAACTTCAGAACAAGCGCTTCTGAGGCTGCTTTCTGGAGTACACGAAATGCATCAAGCACCTTGCCTGTAACTGTGACTTTTTGTCTACAAGCCTTCACCCCCTTGAGCAAGTTGGCGAGAAGTGCTGCAAGGTTGGGAAACTGGTGAACATGAGTGTTGTAGGCTTGGCAAAGACCTACGAAAGAATGGATCTCTTGGGCGATCTAAGGGATGTGTCCCAATCCAAGATCTCTTGAACAAAGGTGTGCAGACTTGTCCTTCTTTTGGACAAATAGGATGGGTGCAGCAAATGGTGAGGAAAATGGCTGAACGAATCCGGCTCGGAGGAGCTCACATAACTGCTTTTCTAGCTCGCCCTCTAAAGTCTTGGAAAGACAATAAGGGAACCTACTAGGAGGTTCAGATCCAAGGACCAAATCGATATGATGGTTCTCAGGACGGGATGGGGGGAGACTGTCCCTAAGCATAATGTCCTGATGTCTAGATAGGAGGTCTGCTAACTGTAGGACTGGGGATGAAGATGAGAGAGCCGCTACCCATGAGGTAGAGGCTGTCTGAGCACGAACATAAATCAACGCTCTTCCCACTCCCTTGCGGATAGCTCGTCGGACCTGGAGATGAGAAATCAATGGGATGCCGAGAATGCTGCTATCCCCCATGAATCATGACGGGCTCAGGAAAACCTTTACAGATAGTAAAAGTGTCATGTCCCCAATCGAGAATAGGCTCATACTGACAAAACCACTGGATTCCTAAGATCATGTCACACCCCAAAAGAGACGAGACAATGAAATCTCGTTGAAATGAGGCCTTTTGAACTACAAAGACAAACTGTTGTGCCTTTTGAGATATGTGGGTGCAGAGACCAAGTATGAACCCATCCACATCCAAATGATATGGCACTAATGTACAGCTCATTTTGTTAGCCAACTAGGGAGAGATGGCATCTTCAGAACTGCCCATGTCAAATAGGACTACAAACTGGCAGCCCTTGGCAGAGCCATAAGCTCGGATGAGGCTTTTCTGTGCAGCATCGCTCTCACCCTCCTACTTTTAGCATCAAATACCACGAATAGCATATGCTCCATAGAAGGTAAAAGCTGAACTGCGTTTGTGGTAGTAGGCGCGGCCGAAGGAGCAGGAGATGTTGTGGCAACTATGGAAGAAGGTGCTTTGGAGGCTTGCTCCGTTTGCCATTTCTGGCAATCCTTCAATAAATATAATAATGATGGTATTAAATGCTGAAAAAATATGGAAAAAATGCCAAATAATTAGGATAAAATATTGGATGATATCCTGAGGCTTCTGCAATGGTCTAGATGGTTTACATGCATATGGAATGAATGCTATGCAAAATGCAAACATGTCCTAATGCAAACCCTAAGGCTTCTATGACTTCTATATGCTTCTCTCCAAGTGGGTTAAGGGACTTTGACTGACTGACTCACTCTCTAAGGTTGAGGAATGACCTACGTAGCTCGTGCCTGACATATCCTAGACTGAGGATTACAATGGGATCATGGCATACAACAAATATCAAATCCTAAAGGGTTCTACTGCTGTACAGTGTTGCACTGATGATGATGAGCCATCTTGTCACTATGCACTACAGTGCAGAGTGCGTGTGACAACCTCTTCCCACTAAGGGTCGTGGACGCAGCCAAAGCACAGGGAGTCAAGGGAGTGCAACCGCCATGTTTCGAGCATCTTCCACCACCATTGATAGTACTCCATCCCAAACAAAAGGTAAACAAAGCATCCTTCATATTGCATGGCATCCTCAAAGGAAAGCACAAGTAGATGCAGCCATTGCCTGCTTATTTTACTCATGTGGTATCCCTTTTAGTGTGCCTGGATCCGCTTTCTTCAAGGAGATGGTAGCTGAAATTGCAACCGTTGACCCCATTTATCAAGCACCCAAATACGATGCATTACATGAGAGACTTTTGCAAGATGAGGTCTCTAGCATTAATGATGCCTCAATTCCTGTGAAAGAAAAATGGGACATTCATAGGGAATCTTTGATGGCAGATGGCTTGAGTGATATACCAGCTACTCTTTGGAGGGTATCCTTGCATCATGCCGGGGCAAGGCTTCGTACATAAAGTCCACAGAATGTGGTGTGCACCAAAAAGCAGCACTTATTATTTGTGAAATGTTGAGTGAGGCACTGGAGTACGTGGGCCTAAATAATGTTGTACAATTTGTATCTAATTTGGAGAGTACTAACAAAGCTGCAGGGGCATTATTAGAGCAAAGATATCCACATGTGACATGGAGTCCATGCATGGCACATTTTTTAAAGAACTTGTTAAAGTATATTGGGAAGTTGCCTTGTGTCAAAAGCTCAATTGATATAGACAAGGAGATTATCACATTCATCACACGCCACAACTTCTTCTTAGC
The DNA here is from genome assembly GCF_041138505.1 of Cibotium barometz. Taxonomy (NCBI): domain Eukaryota; kingdom Viridiplantae; phylum Streptophyta; class Polypodiopsida; order Cyatheales; family Cibotiaceae; genus Cibotium; species Cibotium barometz. Next base: position 59,245,786 of record NC_141057.1, on the reverse strand, counting down.
GTTGTACCGAAAGTTCGCAAAGAAAGAGATTCTCAAATACTCCGAGACTCACTTTGCCTATAACTTTCTTATGCTTCGTCATCTCTACAACCAGACACCGGCCTTGAAGCAAATGGTGGCAAGCCCAAAGTGGGCAGCTTGACCTACGTAAGGCAACATTGGGGCAACTTTGTTTCCGTACCACCATACAAGATGATTTTTGGCCTGAAGTGAAGCATATGCCTTTTCTTTGCTTGCCAATTGTAAATCTCTTGCCCTTGGTGGATGGAGATGTACCGTAAATGGGAAAGATTTACGAGGCAATGGATCGGATGATTGAAAACATCCACACCATTGAGATTGATTAGGCAAGGCTTCAAGAGCTGGCGGAGCTTGCGGTTGACAAATGGAACCAATACTATTCTCCACTTTATAGTGTTGCATATGTGTTTGGACCCTAAGTTTCAACACAAGGGAAGACAACAACAGGCAAATGGCGAGGTAGTTCGGGGTTGGAACTCCACACTTCAAAGGTTGATTAGTTCTCATGAGCAACGTCGAATTGGGAAGGACCAACTTGCAAGCTATCAAGGCAAGGAGGGCATGTTTGGATGGAGTGATGCTCAGCGTGACAGGTAATCTTAAGGCTTTTAAAATTGTATAATACAATTAACACTGTCTCTTGATAATAGATATGAACATAGATATTAGAGCTTATCAATGTATGTTTCTTAAATTTCAGGTTCCATGTTGGCGTTGTAACTTGGTGGGGGGACTATGGAGCTGATTCTCCTCAGCTCCAAAACTTGGCCATTCGAATATTGAGCCAAGTTTTGCTCTTGCTCGCATTGGAGCAATTGTGGAGCACCTTTAGTAGCATCCACACAAAGAAGAGAAACCGGCTTGGAACTCAAAAAGCAAATGATCTCGTCTTTGTTCATGCAAACTTGTGTTTGCTAACAAGGATGAAGCAAGAGTATACCCGGAATTTATACATCGGCTTTCACAAGTTCGATGAAGATGATGGTAAAGTTCAAGAGATTCTGGAGACCGTAGAGGATGCTGACAATCAGCCTACAGAGGCCCAAGAAGATGTTCCAACTAATCATGATGAGTCAAAAAACTTTAAGAAACAGGAATGTTCAATCTTGAGGGTCACGCTGTAGAATCTACGTCTTAGATTTTAGAATGTAGAGTCTACAGTCTAAAATCTTTTTGATTTGTGCGTGGACTCTGGAGTTTGGATTTTGAAATGCTAACTTTAATTGTTTCAATTTATTGTTATATGATCCCCCCCCCAAACAATTGACGTGGCGTTTCCATTTCCCTCATGGCTAGCTGTAAGCCTGTACCTCCCAATAGGTCAATGAAGCCAGATATCACATCAATATATAACTTAAAAAGCGTCACAGAAAGTGGGCAGCCCTGTTGACCCCGATGGTCATACTAATCTCCTGAAAACCCTTCTGATGCTTGTCACAGACTCATATAATGTCTTCACTCCCAAGATCACCTCATATGGTAAATGTACCTCCTGTACACGGCCGAGAAGTAATGATCCGGGACCGAGTCGAAAGCCTTCTCGAAGTCTACAAAACAGCAAGAGGCTCACTGCCGATGTGCCCTAACTTCCTAAATCACAGCCAGGAGGGGGAAGATGTAATCTAATGTTGAGTTATTCCTTCTAAAGCCTGCCTCGTCAGATGTGTGTGTGTATGCGGAGGGGAGAGTGCATGGATTATCGGAAGACATTGAGATTATACAATATGTATGGCTTGAAGGTCTACACATTCTGCATCAAAAATCTTTTAATATTTTACTGAGAGAGGCCCAAAAATCAGCAAGATTGTCATTATTTTCAGCATACGGAAAGTAAGTCTTGCCTACCAACTTTAGATATGTCAAACCCCCAACCCCCAGTCAAAGGAGTCCCCTTCACAAGTATTTTTTGTTTTTAGTAGGGGGATTCCTAGCTTCACAGTTTCCAAGCAAGCCAATTAAGATGTTTGGGGACCCCCATGCACTTGCAGCTCACCATTAGGGCTTTGACCTTGCCAATGTGTTGTCTCACACACAGCATATGCTCCAAGATCAATTCTCTACCTGCTGTGCCCTGTGCTCCCTATGCAGACAATTACACAGCAGCTACTGATACCAGAGATGGCATACACATATAATGGTAGCAATCAACATAACCATTGTAACCAAACTACATCCAAATAAAAGCTTTTATGCATTTTTCTTAAGTCAAAACTCTATCCAAAGCCATAATTGACTCCGTTCTTAACCATGAGAAGCCAACTCAAGGAAGGCACGTACTTTCTCTAAGCTCAAGAAAGACCAACTCAGAGAAGACAGATACTTATCGAAACATAACTTCCTTAAAACTGCACTCTTTTTTTGGATCACCTAAAAAACAAAAACCGATAAACCCAATATTAAAACAAATCTGATTAAAATACCCGAATATTACCAGCTGTCAACTCTGACATATTACAATTCTCACAAACTATCAGATCGAACAACGAGCGTGAATCTGAGAGTCCCATTTGCAAAAAACCAGGCAGTAACTCAGATATTTTTTCCTTGATTGATATCCCTCCCTTGATTGATATCCTTTCCTGGGAAAAGCGATCACATCATCTCTCTCTCTCTCTCTCTCTCTCTCTCTCTCTCACACACACACACACACACAGAGACGCTCACAGAGGTGGCTTTGCCAAGACTTACACGCACACAGAGGTGGCTTTGCCAAGACTTACACAAGGAGGAATATCATTTTTTCAGGAGGAGTGTCATGCTTGTTTTGGCCTAATATGTGCACGGTACTCACAGTGGTCAGATGGGATGAGAAGGCTTGTTTCATGTGGATGCACTTAGCCAGGCTTGGCTTCAGGATGATGTACATTGCAGTATGCTAGTTCCCACCTAGCTTATGCACGAGATTAGTTGTAAGATGGGAAATCCCTTTGTTTGCAGACATTACGGAGTTCTTCCAACAAGGGGGTATTCTCTTGTTGGGTGCGTTCAATGCCACGGACAGTTCGGATGCAGGTTCAGATGTATGATTTCCATGTAGACTCTGTTATGCTTTCCGAGATGGATCCTGGAGAGATGGGATTACAGAAAACATCCCAAGATGTAGGACATGTTACTATGTGGGAGCCAATTTTTTTTTCCGGAAAAGCGATAGAATGTCCCGTTGGCCTGCATTTAATAGCCGTACATGCCTGCATCTAATAGCCGTACATGCTTTTCTATGGGAGGCCGGGCTGCTCTACTACGGTGGATTATTTAATGGGGTCACTCCACCATCGCTCTAAAGGGGGGTTTGTTGGGTATTTCAGAGTCTCTGTGTGTGTACCCATCGTATACCTGTACCCCTGTTTGTGTACCCGCTTGTGTGCTTGTGTGAATAGCCCATGTAAGGGTGTGTGTACACTCACTTATGTGAGTAAGTGAGTATGTGAGTGACCTACCTCTTATAGCCATTTTATGTATAATTGTGATACCAATGATGGCATAGGACTTGCCATATGTCATTACCGCGCAATAAATGTGGTGTGTCAAAGATAAGGCTTTTAAGCCTATAAAAAGCACTGTACTCCTTGAACTTTTAATAAACAATCAATAGAATATCATTGAGCCTTGCAATCGTTGTCTTTGGTTCTCCATTTGAGTCTTTCTCTCACTCTCTCTCTTCAATACTCACCACCATGGATATCTTCAAGCCTCCATAGCTGTTGTGATAAACTAACCCTTTCGCGAAGATTGACCTTCGTGCTGATTATCACAAGTTACAGATAGCAAATGAAAGACTTCATTAAGACTAGATTCCGTACGCGGTATGACCATTACGAGTTCCTCGTGTTAACTTTTGGGATCACGAATGCTCCTGCTGTTTTCCAGCACATGCTGAATGATCTCTTTAGAGATTATTTAGGGAAATTGATGGTCATGTTTCAAGATGATATCGTGATATATAGTCGTACTCTGGAGGACCACGTCAAACATCCCTAGATTATCTTGAGGATTCTGAGGCAGGAGAAGTTGTATGCCAAGTATACGACAGAGAAAGTTCTTCAAAAGAGAACTCGTATATCCAGGACATCGGATTTCTCGAGATGGGATCAGCACAGATCTTGAGCGGATACATAAGGTTTTAAATTGGACAATTTTTCACTAGACTGTAAGGCAACTTCTGGCATTTTTGGGATTCACCGTCTTTCTTAAGAAGTCAGTAAGGGATTATTCTGTTAGCAGTCATTTCCTGTCTGTACCATATCACCCAGTGAGGGCCTCTGTTGTGGGTGTGCCCGCCCAAGAGTTCTCTCCATTTTTCCTATTTTTTCCGTGTTGTTTTCCCTACTTGTTGGTCGTGGGGGCTGACTGTTTCTGGCCGACTGGTCTTGCGCTGTTGGCCAACTTTGTCACGTACTGGGTGACTGGTTTTTTCTCAGTCATGGGCATATCTCGGGGCTATCGGCCCAGTTGTTACTACAGGCCAACTGCATGCCCTAGATAGTATATATGCTGGCTGCCCCCCCACCCCAGTTTTTTGTACCGGATCTTGTGTATATAGTAGAGTTTATACAGCTTCTCTCTCTCTACACTTCTGAGTTTTCTTTCTCACAACAGTTGTCTCATTTTCCGCTGTGCATTCTGACATATTCACAGCTAACCACGGATGAAACTCACGGCGGGTGCCCGAAGACTAGGGCCTTTGGCACACTTGTTGATACCATCAATGCATATTAAAACACTTAAACATGGCCACAGCCTTAACACATATCCATCATCACTTTGCATAAAACATAAAAGTTGGACAAAACATCCACAAATGCTGAAAATGGAGCTTGCACATGTGACACCACATAGAGGCCGGAATGGGCCGACCCCCCCCTTAGAGTATTTTATCACCCAAGGAGAATAATATCATGTACAAGCTTTGAGGGCCTTACTCTCCCCATGGGAGATGCCGGATTATCCATATACATATGCCATAACACAGCCCAACACGAGGCAACCATGTCACGTGCATCCCACACTTGGATGCCACGTAGACATTTTAGTACAGAAGGTGTAGGACCTGGGATGGTGAACTAGTCCCATGTGAGCCCAGTTCGGGACGAGTCAGCCAGGGATCCATCTCAGATGTCCGAGGTCAGGTGTGCATTGTCCTCCACAGGAGTCTAAGGTCAGGTGTGCACTGTCCTGCACATGAAACAGTGCCAGTCCGCGCTGTGAGTCTCCCTCTAGAATGATGTTAGTGATTCTGTGTATCTGGTATGGTACCGGATGCCAGATCATTGAGTAGATAGTGGTTAGGACAAGGGGCCAGCCCATAGGGCGACCCCGGATCTTAGTGTGGGCATGGGAATGGTGTGGAACCACCCCCATGAGGGCCAGGAAGGCCCAGGCTGAACCCACCAGCCATGGAAGGGCTGTAGGACAGCCCTAGGGCAAGAATAAAGCAAATTCCAGGAGTTTACAGCCTTTTCATGGCTGTAGGGCAAGTATGGGGCTGCCCATACAGGCTGCCTAGCCCTTGGGATGTGTGCAAAAGGCTTGCCCAGCCATTGGAATGCAGGCGCATCACCTCCCAGCTAGCTAGGAATAAAACGCAGCATTTATGGGATTTATTTTAGCATTTATTGCTGAATTTGCATAAGTCGTGGGACTTTTATGCTGGCCGCCTGGATGTATGCTGGCCGCCTGCTCATGAGGAGTAGTATAAAAGGCTTAGCCCACAATCCCATTCATTTATCTCATTATTCACCAAGAGCTCAAGCAAATCAAGGGCTAGACAAGCCAAGGGAGTTGCTAAGCAAAGGGGTGGAGAACTGAAGGTCAAGGGCAGGGATTTTCCCAGCCAAGTAAGGTCAAGAATTATGTATTTTCTTTTCAGATTCACATCATTCTAATAAAGCAAATACACCGTCTGTGGTGGGGGCCCTACAGAGGGTAATTGGGACCCAATACTGTGTCCTCTCCATCTCTCCCTTCTCTCTCTATTTTCTGCACATCTCCTTTCAGTTTGTGCGTTAATTTCCATCGCGAAAAGAGTGCTGATTTCTGAGTTTTAAAAATACCGATTCTTCTCCAAAGCTTCTGCATATTACAAACCAAGCCGGAACATAGGCTGTAGAAATGCCAAGCCAATAATATAATCCATATACCTCCGTGTGGGTACTAATTCTTCCCCAAAAACCACGGGTCTTCATGCAATAGAGCTGGTACAGCAAGTACAACGCTCCATTCAACCAGTACAACAGGTACAATAGGTACAATGTGTCACCAATTGGCCGACCATTTGGTCCATTCCTAGTTTTTGCGTCTCGTTCACTTGAGGCCAGGCCGGTGTCTCATGTGAAGAGGCCAGTATTTTGCTGACATGGACGGGAGCCAGACTGGTGCCACCCGTGTGTTAGCAGGATGGTGTCGTATGGACGGGAGCCAGATCAGTGCCACCCGTGTATGACCTGGACTGTGTTCGATCCATGGGACTGTCACGCCATGGAAGAGCCAGTATTCGTGCCGTGTGTATTCTGACAAGTTTCAGTGCATGTGAACAGGTGGTAAGTATATGGTACATGTTGTTTTAATGTTATTTTATTCTAACCCCTTTATTTTATAAGGTTAGGGGTTCACACTTATTTAAAAGTGGGCACCCACTTTGGGGCCAAGGTGGGGAGCCTCACTTTTAAGTGAGTGTGGGGGTGGGCATGGTCACCTACCCCCACTAATCCCCCACATGCATGCGTGGAAATCTTGAGTTGTATAAATTTTATTAAAAAGGTTTCCCCCTTCAAGCGTGGAATGAATCGCTTCTCCCTGGCGCTGATTTTCACCAACCGGCGACTCTTCTCTTGCTGCTGGCGACTAGCTTGCTGCAGGCGGCTCCCTATATTCTGCACGTACCTGTCCCCAGGCGGCTGGCTGCGAACTGCACAGCAGGTGGTCACCATCTTTCTCCGTACAGCTGCGCATATTCTCATCCAGGTGGCTGCGCAGGCTGGTGTTTACCCACAGCCTGTACTCTGGCGCATGTTTTCCCCAAGGCGGCTGCTGAATTTGCTGTGCTTAGGCGGCTACTGGTTGCAGCCGGCTGCCACCACCTGAAGGCTACCTGCCTCTGTGCTCCAACAGGCTGCGCTGCCCCTTCACAAGGTACTGCTGTGGCTGCTCTTAGACGTGGGCCACCTTCACAAGGTACTGCTGTGGCTGCTCTTAGACGTGGGCCACCTTCACAAGGCGACTACATCCCCTCCTTTCTACGCAGCCCCTCAAAGCAACTGGCTGTGTGTCCAGCACTTACAGGCTGCGTGTGCATCATCAACAAGTGGTCTCTTGCTTCTAGGACATTGTCCACCACCAGTAAGTTGTGCTCCTTCTCTCACAGCAGGCGGTGGTGGTCTTTTGCGGTGACTCTTGTCTTGGTGGTTTACCACAAGGCAATTGTTTCGGCAACAAGGGTGGCTTCAGCATACCACAAGTTTTGGTTTTCTATCAACCATTTACAAGTAAGTAATTTTCAGATTTAAGTAAAGTATTGTATGTTTAAATCTGATAAGGGATTCATCCCTCTACGGCCACACCCGTTCGGTGCCGGGTTGTCCAAGCTGTATTGGCGAACCTCGGTCCAAAGGTGCTGAGATCGGGAGAGCCAGGCGTTAGTACGAGAGCGCCTGTTTGTGCGTGGTCTCGGAACACCAGTGAGGCGCTCTCCGCGGAGTCCAGTGAAAGCACAGGACCGCAGAGATTGGACCACACTAGTGGTCGTTCTGCTTCGAGTTTTCTTCATCGAAATCCGAGCCTATTTGTTTGGTACTGTTTTCATATGTACATGGACATTATCTGGTTCTCAGAACCCATGGAGCATTGTATTCATTAAATACTCCCAATAAATATATCATATATTGAGGGGGGGGTCGGCCCGTTCCGGCCCCAGTGCTGGTGTCCATCTTTCCATTTCTGTTCAGTTAAATTTCAAGTTGTTTTAAGTTGTCCATTTCATATTTGTGGTTTTAAAGTTGTGCTATTAAGCGTGTGGGTATCCAACGGAGTCTTTCCCACTTGACGGGATCGGTTTCACAATGGCTGGTATAGGCGGTACAATGGCAAGTACAAGTACACATGTTGGTACAATAGGCACAGTGATTGGTATAGTAGGTACAATGGCTAGTAAAAGTACAATGGCTGGTACAGTCGGTACAATGGCGGGTACAGCCAATACAGTGGCTGGTACAACAGGTACAAGGGCTGGTACAACAAGTACAATGACTAGAAATCATAATAAATGATTAAATACCCTTGTCTTCAGTATTTCTTCACGATGGAAGCCTCCAAAACAGTCCCCAACAGCCGGTATTCTTCATGGGCAGCCTTCAAGAGAGAGAGAAAGAGAGTAGCAATCATTAGGGCAGCCTGTAACGGTGGTAGAGGCTAGTGTGCAGCAAGAGAGCCTCTACTAATGAAGAGAGAGGGCTCCAATTTATAGATTTGGGGCTCCCATGAGTGAAAATGGAAAGAGAAGGCTATGATGACAAGTGGAGAGCCACACAAAAGCTGAAGCGACAAGTGTAAGTGACAAGTGTGAGGCCACTTGTCTCACTTTGATCCACTTTCTCATGAGTGTCAGGCCACTTGTCTCAGTTTGGTCCACTTTCTTGCCACATGTCCCAATCTAAGAGATGGGTCCTTCCATAAACTTTATCTCTAAAAATATCCCAACTGATAGACATTCTATCATAGGCACTTTGCCAACTCTTGGTATCTGCTCAATTCCAGATGTAATGATGCGAACAGAATTTCCATCAGAGTCGGGCTAAAAATAGCAACTCTCCTAAATTTTAGGCGTGTGGTCCTTTGTATTCTAGGATAATCCCCCATTCCCAAAGCTTGTACTTTCCAAATATTTAGACATCTTGGAGTCCACCAAACCCCTTTCATACTGGAAAATGTCCAGGCTAGTGACAACGGACCTCCTTAGGGAAAGAGGACGTAAGTCTAACAACTCGATCTTTCGAAACGAGAAGCTTAATGAGGCTTTTCCAGCGCTCAAGCTTAAGGTGAAGGAAGCACCTGTATTGGCTTGCCAGATCCTAACAGACCATTTGTGGTCGAGACAGATGCTAGTGATTTCGAGATAGGTACACCATTGTTCCAAAATGGCTGAACTATGGCCTTTGAAAGCAAAAAAACTACATTCAATATGAGTTCCTCTGATCGTTCTCATTCTGATGGGCAAACAAAGAGGGTGAATCAAGTTTTGGATGATATGCTAAGCATGCGGCTACCGGTTATAGTCCATTTATGCTAATGTATGAATATCAACCTAGATCTCTAGTAATAGTTGAACATAAGGGTATTGAGATTAGTGCAACTAGGGATTTCTTTGCAAATATGCAAGAAATGCTAGTCAATGCACGAAAGGCTATCAAAAGTGTACAAGATCGTGCACACTTTTATGCTAATAGGCAGCGTTCACCATGGAGTTTAGAGAGGGAATGCTAGTTTATTTGAAAGTGCCCAAGAGTTCTGAGACGTTACGTATGGGAAAGGTTGGGAAGTTATCCCCTAGGTATTGTGGACCTTACAAGATCTTGAGAAAGATCGGTCAGGTTGTTTATAGACTAGAGTTTCCTCTGAATGTGAAAGTTCATCCAATCTTTCGATTGAAAGAGATGCTGGGAGCTGAGGATCAACTTGTTACCCCTCAAGAACTTGTCGAGCTCGAGGACTTGTCCTATGTTCCACATGAACCTGAGAGGGTGATAGATATCAAAGAAAGGAAACTTAGGAACAACTTGATCCTTGAATATATAAGATTAAGTTGAAAGATAGGACAGAGGAAAGAAGACTCAACTAGTTTGAGTAAGTGTTTCCCTAACTCCATTTAAGAGTAAATGCTTAAAAAGGGGAAGTATGTTATGTACCTGGACACTAATCCACGGATTAGAGACCTAATCCAATGGGGTTAGGGGGCCCAAGATTAGGGATTAGCAAGCAAATACTTGGCCCGGGTTCCTGGATTGATAAAACAAGGTTAATGGCCTGTTATTGTAAGTTGGCTATTTATGCCGTAGTTATTACTATACAAGTGAGAGCTTCGTGTTGGGTTTTATGTTGTGTATGCACCCACGGGAGTGCTAGTGATCATCAGTAGATTACTGGGGCACTTTTTACTTCAATTAGTGGAGGTTTTTTCCCCAGTTTTAGCTTAGTTTCACTTATTATGGTTTATAAGTGATTTGGTCCACATGGCACACTTTATGGCCGGACCATGTGAACACAACTTTTAGGTCACATCTTTATGTGGCTATTGTACTTCATTTTATCAACACTCAAAACATGAGCAGTCGTGTTCCTCTCTCTGTCTCTCACGCCTCTTGCTGAAGTACCTTCCAAACCCTAACCCTAACAGCTCAAACCCCTACATTTGGTATCAGAGCAGGTTAGTCTAGCTGTCCGTACAGGCCATAGCCATCAGTTCACCTGTTTTCAGTTCAGCTACAGTTGCTCATACACTCGCCATAAGTACCCGTACAGTTCCACGCTATCAACTGCATTCGCCTGTCCTGCCCGTACAGCTGCAATTGCCCGTACAAGTTCACCTTGGTATCTTCGCCTGCCACTGCCCGGACTGGTTCGCCATCAGCTGCCCTGTACGTACAAGCCCCTTCGCCTGTTCTGTTCCGTACCCTGCAGTTGTCCGTACAGGTTCGCCCAGCTGCAGCCGCTCAGTCACTCGCCTTCAGTTGTACTTCGCCTTCAGCTGTGCAGCCACGTACAGCACACAGTACCTGCATGCCCAGTACCTGCAGGCGACCAACAGCACCTACTGCGCATACCTGCAGCAAACCTGTCGACAACTGTTTCCATACAGTACCTGCTGCGTGTACCTGCAGCTCTGTACAGCCATCGTACAGCCGACCAATACTCAGCTCTGGACAGTACCTGCTCCGTATAGTCAACCTGTACCTGCACTGTTCCGTACAGCTTGCAGTCGACCTGTACCTACATTGTTCCGTACTACTATTCAGTACAGCCTACAGCCGTGTGTACCTGCAAAATCACATTTAAATCTCTACAGGTTTTTTGCAAGGTTTTGGGTGCAATAATCTTGGGCATTTTTGGGCATTTTGGCACTGTGTGAGCCATTTTCACTGCTCTACTCAGTCAGTGGTGCATTGTGTTGCACATTCAGAGGATTGAGAGTGCAGGCATATTCGGGTAAGCTATATTCAGTGGAGTATAGTTGCTTTCAGGGTTGTCCCTATTGGGTTTTTTGATACACAGGTACAACATTGTGCATTGGCATAATGGCAAATCAACAGCAGAGTGATGTGTTCACGTACTTGTCTAAGGAAGACAAGTTGGATGGCATGAATTACTCCTTGTGGAGTTTTATGCTGAGAAATGTGCTCGTGGCAAAAGGTCTTTGGGATTTTGTTAGTGGTGATGAACCACGTCCAGGTCCATTGGCTCCAGAGACTCCTCCCCAAGGGGATGCTCATGGAAGAGGACAACAGGCACAGGCACCAGGTCAGCCACTGCCTGTTCAAAGAACAAATGCTCAGAAGACATGAGATGCCAGAGATGCACAAGCCTTATCACTTATTGCATTGTCAGTACAGAGGTCTATTATACCTCATATTCGTTCAGCTGGCTCTTCACGAAATGCATGGGTGACTTTGGAGCAGATGTATGCTGCTCGTAATGAGGCACGGATCTCATTTTTGAAAAGAGAGCTGGAAAATCAGAAAATGCATGAAGGAGATGATATGTCTAGCCACTTGAACAAGCTGCAGGATTTGAGAGAGCAACTCATCAATGTGGATGAGATTATTCCTGAGACACAGCTTGTATCCACCATCTTAAACTCTTTGCCAAGATCCTACTTGGCTTTTCCTACCTCTTTGAACCTCAGCATGAGGAATGCTGTTGAGCCCCTTAAGTATCAGGAACTTGTTGCTCTCTTGTTACAAGAAGAGCAAATCAGGAAGAACATGAATATGAACACAAGTGCTGAACAAGCATTTACGACAGATCAAAAAGGGAAAGGCAAATCTCAGCCAAAGAGTTCAAATCAGAATTCAGGTGATGGTGGTTCATCTCAGGATACCAAGAAAGGTGATGGACAATCCAAGAAGAAGGGCGAATGCCATTACTGTAAGAAGCCAGGTCACTACATCACAGAGTGTAGGAAGAGGATTGCCAAAGAGAAGGCAAAGGAATCTGGGATGTCTCTAAATGATGCCTCTAAAGCTCCTCCGGAAACTGCTTCTTTTGTTGAGGACAAGGATTACTGTTTCTACACATGCAGCTATGATGCCTCTTGGTCTTCACAGGCACTCAGTGTGACAGAGCATGCATGTACTTGGTATTTTGAGTGGTGCTTCAAAGCATATCACATCTCGCAGGGATTTGTTTTGTCATGTAGGCCCTGCCCCTGTTGGCAAAACTGTTCAGTGTGCCAATAATGCTTCATATCAAGTTCGTGGCATTCGGGAGATTCAGCTCACAGCCATTGATGGCTCTATTCTTCGCCTTACAGATGCCTTATATGTACCAGGGATAAAGAAGAATCTGTTTTCCATTTCTTCTTTAGCACAGTGTGGTATGCAAGTCAACTTTGATGATGACAAATGCATGGTCAAAGACAAAGCTAATGCCTTGACCTTGATGCTTACTGGTACATTATGTCATGGACTCTATCAGTTGGATGCATTTCAGTCAGTGGATCAGTCTGCTTATAATGCATTCACTCTTACTCCAGCTATAGTTGATGCGGAGTTATGGCATGCTCGTATGGGGCATGTAAATTTTGGTAGTCTTATGCTTATGCAGCGACATAACATGTTCACAAACCTACCTCTTATGGAGAAGCCTCCAGATCACATATGTGAAGGATGTATTTTGGGAAAAATGCATCGGTTTTCCTTCCCACGTGATCAGGCTCTACGAGCAACTGCAAAGTTGCAGCTTATACACAGTGATCTTTGTGGTCCCATGCAGACGAAGTCATTAGGAGGTTGCTTCTATTTTGCTACATTTATTGATGACTTCTCTCGTATATGCTGGGTCTATCCGTTGACACAGAAATCACAGGTATATGATGCATTTTTGGCCTTTGTAGCACTTGCTGAAACAGAGTCAGGATGCAAGGTTAAGGCTCTCCGTCCTGACCGAGGAGGGGAATATGTGTCACACATGTTGAATTCCTTTCTTGAGAGTAGAGGTATCAAGCATCAGTATACTACTCCTTATACTCCACAGCAGAATGGGTTTGCAGAAATGAAGAATCGGTCACTCATGGAGATGGCCAGATGTATGTTAAAGGCAAAGAAGCTACCACATATCTTTTGGATGGAAGCTGTAATGTGTGCTTGTCATATTTTGAATCGATGTCCCACAAAGACATTGGTTTCCAATACTCCTTTTGAGGCTTGGCATGGCCGCAAGCCTTCGGTATCACACTTTCGTACTTTCGGGTGTCTTGCATATGCACACATACCCAAAGAATTGAGGAGGAAGTTGGATGATAAAGCCACAAAATGTATTTTTGTTGGGTATAGCCGTGAGAGCAAGGGCTACCGGTTATATGACCCACTATCCAAGAAGATATTCACTAGTCGGGATGTGATTTTTGATGAAAAATCAGAAATATCCATGGCTGGTTATAATGTAAATCAGGCTGAAAATGATGTGTTTGAAGGTCTACTACCTATGGAGTTCCATTCCACAGTTGGTGATCCAACCCATGAGGGTGCAGGACAGCCAGCTAATCATGAAGATGGTGCAGAAATTCAGCAGGCTATTGAGCCAGAAGTTGAGCCAAATATGGGGCAGCAGGCTCCACAGGTCAGACACATACCTAGATGGTATTTGAGGACATTACAGGACAGCCATCTAGAGGGTCCTCTTGCTGGCCGTACTCGTAGGGAGACACGGACCAATGAGCATGCACACATCATGGATTTAAATCTGGTTATGGCAGCCAGTTTACAGGATGATGATGAGCCTGATTCATTTGTGGATGCACGAGACAAAGTGCATTGGAACAAAGCCATGCAGGATGAACTTGATTCTATTAAAAAGAATCAAACATGGGATTCGGTTGATCTGCCCAAGGGCAAGAAAGCCATTGGTACTAAGTGGGTCTATAAGTTGAAAAGACATGCAGATGGATCCATTGACAGGTACAAAGCCCGTCTAGTTGCAAAGGGCTATGCACAGAAGAAGGGCATTGATTATGAAGAGACATTTGCTCCTACATCCCGTATGTCGACACTTAGGTGTGTCATTGCATTGGTTGCACATCGTGGTTGGGTTGTTCATTAGTTGGACATCAAGATTGCTTTCCTACATGGGGACCTCGAGGAGGAAGTTTATGTACATCAGCCCATAGGTTTTGCAGAACATGGTCATGAAGGGAAAGTATGCAGGCTGAAAAAGGCCTTGTATGGTTTGAAACAAGCTCCACGAGCTTGGTATGCAAACATAGATGCTTTCCTGCTCACTCAAGGCTTTGTGAACAGTCCATCAAAAGCCACTTTGTATGTAAAGAAAGAAGAGAAAGATCTGCTGGTCATAGTCTTTATGTAGATGATCTTTTGCTCATGGGATCAAATGATGACAAAATTGCAGCTTTTAAAGAGATACTGCAACAGACATTTGACATGTCTGATTTGGGGCTCGTACACTACTATTTGGGCATACAGTTTTTGCAGGATAACAGAGGCATTGGGTTGTTGCAATCTCGGTATGTTGCTAAACTTCTGGAGAAGTTGAAATTTCAGGATTGCAAGCCTATTAGCACTCCTATGGAGCCTGGGATAAAACTGTCACTACAGGATGACAGTATTTTATTTGATGCCACTACATATGCTCAGGCTGTTGGGTGCCTTATTCACTTGTGTACTACATGGCCAGATATTCAGTATGCCGTATCTCAGTTGAGCAGATTCATCCACAGCCCGCAATTGTCACATTGGCAAGCTGTGAAGCGTGTATTTCGGTATTTGCAGGGTACCTTGTCTCTTGGATTGCTTTATCCTGAGGGGGGTGACATGCAGTTATATGCTTACAGCGATTCAGATTGGGCTGGTGATTTTGATACCAGACATTCCACTAGTGGAAATGGTTTCTTTCTTGGCTCTTCATGTATTTCTTGGCTAAGCAAGAAACAGACCACAGTGGCCACTTCGTCTTGTGAGGCAGAGTACAGAGCAGCTTACACTACTACCGTTGAGTGTGTCTGGCTGCGTCGTCTTATGATTGATATGGATATTTCAGTGGAGGAGCCTACACCTATCTATACTGATAGTCAGAGTGCCATTGTCGTGGCCAGGAATCCTGTGTTTCATGCTCGCACGAAACACATTGAGATTCACTATCATTTTGTTCGGGAGAGACTCCAGGCAGGTGATATCAATCTGATCTACTGCCCTACACATCAGAATGTGGCAGACATCTTCACCAAGGCATTACCACGTCCGAAATTCGAAGCATTCTGCACTGCTTTGAATTTGTTTCCTTTTAGTGGATGATGTACAGTGATCACATATCACTCCAGGGGGGTTTGTTGGGTTTTATGCTGTGTATGCACCCAGGGGAGTGCTAGTGATCATCAGTAGATTACTGGGGCACTTTTTACTTCAGTTAGTGGAGGTTTTTTCCCCCGTTTTAGCTTAGTTTCACTTATTATGGTTTATAAGTGATTTGGTCCACATGGCACACTTTATGGCCGGACCATGTGAACACAACTTTTAGGTCACATCTTTATGGCTATTGTACTTCATTTTATCAACACTCAATACATGAGCAGTCGTGTTCCTCTCTCTGTCTCTCACGCCTCTTGCTGAAGTACCTTCCAAACCCTAACCCTAACAGCTCAAACCCCTACACTTCGGTTATTATGAGACAGTTGCGCGGATGCACCACTGAAAGTCTGGCTTGGACAAACAGCGCAAACATGCTCATGCCACGCACATGGCAAGTACCTAGGTTGGCGTGTCGCAAGCTTCGCTGGTATGGGACGCTAGAGTTGGACACGGGCCTATGGGATTGTGCAGGAAGCCTTAACCTTGGCTCGGAAAGATCAGCGAATACCGGTCGCGGTTGGGAGGTGAGTTAGCCCGCTACCTCATGATCTGGTTTGGGAGGGTGGTTCTACCGAACCATTATGCAATGGTGAATGAGACAAGGATACAAAACCTTGAGAATCAGCTGCAAGCAGAGAGGCTCTCTAATGGAGAAGCATCCGAGCAGCGTGGATCTAGGATCTGCGAGATCAGATGGCGGCACTTGGGATCGATAAATCAAGTAAATATTCGGCACAATGGTGCATCAGGATCTTGCCCCAGAAACATGATAGATTGGTAACCTCGTTGAACACTCAGGTGAGAAATCCTCCTCTAACTCTTGAAGAGTTTAGTGCCATGCTCGTGGAGGAGGAGTTCCATCAAAAGAGTAGAGATGATGGTGATTCGATTTTCTCTATTAGCACAAAGAAAGGTAAGGGAAAGGACTCTCACAACCCCTCTGCTTAAGAAGAAGATGGTGAAATGCTTCGACTGCGAGACAGGCCTAGGCATACACAGAAAGTATGCAAGCAACCGGAGGCAGATAAGAAGAATGGAGCTTTGAGACGTCAAAGGAATCAAGAAACAGTGTTGAAGTAAAATTGGAGCTCTTTGTGGAAATTGAAGAAATATATGCAAAGGCAGAGCACTCTAGAGCTCCCAATGATTCGTGGATCATCAACAATGGAGCATCCTGACATATGACCAGTCAGAAGGACTGGTATAGCTCACTACAACCAATAGGGGAGTCCATCCTTGTAGTGGTCGACGAGAATGATGCTCAATGTCCAGCAAAAGGCACACTTACTATCTCTTTTGTTACAAGTAATGGTGGTACTAAGAAGTTGTCTAATATCCTCTATGTATCACATATCAAGAGTGTTGGTGTTGTACTCACACACTCACACACACAAACCTGCACATTAGGGTTAGGTGCAGGATAGAGAAGCTCACACACAGAAATGAGAGAGAGAGAGAGAGAGAGAGAGAGAGAGAGAGGGTGCCAAAAGTGTGGTATCCACAAAATGCAAGTCAACCCTTGCATGTGTGCCACATCCATATAATATAGAAGTACAAAATATTATATGTAGAGTGTCCTTTCACACTTGATATCCAAGGGGAAAAACCACATGGGAAAAAGTGCCCTTGGTTAAGCCCTGTTCACACATAGCACTACCATAAGTGAGCATATGCCTACAAATCCCCCCTGTAGTGGAAGTGTGAACCTGTACAAGGTAGCAGATCACTCTCTGTATAAGAGTAGCCCAAAGCTTTGCGGAAAGCTTCAAACTTTTCTCGAGGTAAAGCCTTTGTGAATAGATCTGCAACATTATCCTGTATAGGGCAGTAAGATAAACTGATCTCCCCAGTATGTAGCCTCTCTCTGACGACATAGTGATAATGAATCTCAATGTGCTTGGTGCGTGCATGAAATACGGGATTTCGTGCCACGGCCATAGCACTCTGGCTATCAGTCAGAATCGTGGTGGGTGTCTGCTGACACTCACGAAGATCAGCCAATAGTCTCCTCAACCATACACAATCTACTGTAGCTGTAAAGACTGCCCTGTACTCAGCCTCACAAGTAGATGTGGCAATAGTGGGTTGCTTTTTACCCAACCAAGATATGCATGAACTGCCAAGAAAAAAACAATTCCCACTGGTGGATTGCTTGGTATCATAATCACCAGCCCAATTTGAATCACTGTATGCATAAAGCTGCAAGCTGCCCCCCCTTGGATAGAACAAACCAAGATCCAGGGTACCCTTAAGATAACGAAAAAGGTGTTTGATTGCTTGCCAATGCTTTGTGCCTGGGCTATGCATGAATTTGCTCAACAAAGACACCCCAAAAGATATGTCTGGCCTCGTGTTACACAAGTAAATGAGACATCCCACTGCCTGGCTGTAAATGCCGGCCTCAAAAGGCTCTCCAATATCATGCATAGTAAGCCGTACACCTGGTTCTACTAGAGTAGAAATGGGCTTACATTCATCCATGTGAAACCTTTTTAGCAAACTTTTTATGTACTTAGTTTGCTGCATAACAATGCCATCATCTGTATGCATAAACTGTATGCCGAGATAGTAGTGTAAAGGTCCCAAATCTGACATATCAAATTCAGCTTTCAAATCTGAAATTTGTGCTTTGCTAGTACCAGTAATGAGCATGTCATCTACATACAAGATGACTATGAGAATATCGGCATCGGTTTTCTTCACATACAATGTGCTTTCAGCTGGACTATTCACATAACCTTGGCTGGTTAGATGAGCATGTATCTTATCATACCAAGCTCTTGGAGCTTGCTTTAACCCATACAATTCTTTGTGTAACCTGCATACTTTATGTTCCTCACCAGGAACTACAAAACCAATGGGCTGATTTACATATACTTCCTCCTGTAAATCCCCATTTAAGAATGCAGTTTTGATGTCCAATTGATGCACTATCCATCCTTTATGTGCAGCCAATGCAATCACTGATCTTATTGTGGTCATTCTCAAAGTAGGAGCAAAAGTCTCTTCATAATCTATTCCCTTTTTCTGGGAGTAGCCTTTAGCCACAAGTCTTGCTTTGTACCTGTCAATAGTACCATCAGACTTTCTTTTGACTTTGTACACCCACTTTGTTCCAATGACATGCTTGCCTTTAGGCAATTCCACAAGATCCCATGTATTGTTCTTCATGATGGAAGAAATTTCAGCTTGCATAGCTAGCAACCAATGCTCAATCTCATGTGCTTCTTCATAAGAAGAAGGCTCTTCTGAATCAAAGAGACCACCCATTGCTAATGCAGACTCCCCACGATGTATATTCAAAGCATGGCTAGAACTAGCCCTTGTTCTACCTGTGAGTGGAGCTGCAAGTTTGCTTTCTTACAAAGTTTTCAGCAACCATCTTGGCACTGACTTGGCTGTGTCTATGGCTGTTTGCTCTTCCCTGACAAGATCTTCCACTTCTTCCATAGAAGGGGGCTGAATGGCTGGCTGTTCCAGATGTTCTACATGTGGATTTTCTTGTCTAGGGGCTGGCTGATCTGAATCCCCCCTAATTGCAATGGGTAAAAGTCCATCAAACATGTCCTGTATGCCTGTATCATTACTTTTATACAAGTTGTACATGGGCTGTTCTGAATTTTCAGCAAATACCACATCTCTACTGACAAAAATCCTTCATGTAGTTGGATTATAAAGACGGTATCCTTTGCTCTCATTGTTGTAGCCCACAAAAATGCATTTCATTGCTTTGTCATCTAGCTTTGTTCGGAGTTGTTCTGGCACATGTGCATATGCCAAACACCCAAATGTACGCATATAATCCACTGTTGGCTTTCGGCTATACCAAGCCTCCAATGGTGTTATGGTTTTCAAAGCTTTTGTTGGACACCTGTTCAACACATGAGTTGCGCACATTATAGCTTCCATCCAAAATTTGTGAGGCAATTTATGTGCTTTCACCATGCATCTTGCCATCTCCATGAGAGAGCTATTTTTCCTTTCAGCTACACCATTTTGCTGCGATGTATAAGGCACAGTACATTGGTGTTTGATGCCCTTTTGAAGCATATAATCCTTGAATGCATTTGACATGTATTCTCCACCTCTATCTGAGCGGACTGTTTGGACTTTACATCAACACATATTTTCAGCCATTGCTACAAAGTGTCGAAAGCATGTAAACACATCTGCTTTCGCTTTCAAGGGGTAAGCCCAAGCAAATCTGGAGTAGTCATCAATGAATGTGACGAAGTAAAGATGCCCCCTTATGGATGGTGTCCGCATTGGACCACATACATCACTATGTATGAGCTGTAATTTACTTTCAGCTCTAACAGCTCCATCTTTGGGGAATGGTTTTCGTTGCATCTTTCCCAAAATACACCCCTCACATACATGTCTTGGTGGAGATTCAAGAGGCAGCATATTATCAACCATATGATGCTTCTGCAAAAGCATCAAACTCCAAAAATTTACATGCCCAAAACGAGCATGCCATAGCTCTGCATCATGCATAGCAGGAGTGTAGGCAGCCACTGTATTTGCATCATAAGTACGCTTCTCATAGCTGTCCAGCTTATACAAGCCTTTGTATCGTGTTCCAGAAGTGACTATTTCATAACCCTTTGATAGATCTTTTACCAAACACTTCCCATCTTCAAATTCAACCTCTAAACCTTGGTCGTTTATGGCTGAGACGAAGAGCAGATTTTTCTTTATCCCTGGAACATACAATACATTTTTCATAAAAATATTGGCACCATTGGCTGCAATAAGTATGACATTGCCAATTCCCTTTACTGGATATGTGGTATGATCTGCACATGATACAGTGCGGCCATTTGAAGCATAAACCAAGTGCTGAAATACATCTTTGCATGAAGTGATGTGGCTCGAAGCACCACTATCAAAATACCATGATGCATTCTGTCTGTCAGATGCAATGCAAGACATATCATTGACTGAAGCACTTGGTGTGCCACTAGTGCATGTGACCAAAAAAGTGTACTCTTCCTGGATTACATTAGTTGATTGCTGTGCTTTGTCATCAGAAGAGTCTGCTACTGCATTGCCTGCTTCTTTCCTTTTCTCTTTTGCAATCCGCTTCCTACATTCACTGATGTAGTGTCCAAGCTTATGGCAGTAGTGACATTTGCCCTTCTTTTTGGGTTGTTTGCATCCCCTTTGAAGCATAAACCAAGTGCTGAAATACATCTTTGCATGAAGTGATGTGGCTCGAAGCACCACTATCAAAATACCATGATGCATTCTGTCTGTCAGATGCAATGCAAGACATATCATTGACTGAAGCACTTGGTGTGCCACTAGTGCATGTGACCAAAAAAGTGTACTCTTCCTGGATTACATTAGCTGATTGCTGTGCTTTGTCATCAGAAGAGTCTGCTACTGCATTGCCTGCTTCTTTCCTTTTCTCGTTTGCAATCCGCTTCCTACATTCACTGATGTAGTGTCCAAGCTTATGGTAGTAGTGACATTTGCCCTTCTTTTTGGGCTTGTTGGCATCCCCTTTGTCGGACTTTTCACCACCAGAAGAGGGCTGTCCATGACCAGCCTTGCTAGACTGTTGTCCCCCATGCTTAAAGCTCTTTGCTTTACCCTTATCCTTGGCTGTAAATGCCTTGTCTCCACCACGGTTGCTCGATAAGTTTGCTCTTGTTTGCTCCTCCTGCAAGAGTAAACCCACCAGCTCTTCAAAAGTGACGGGATCACCACCTCCTCTCGTTGAGAGGTTGAGAGAGGTGTGAAAGCCCAAGTAGGAAGGTGGTAAAGAATGAAGAGTGTTGGTGACCATCTGTCTGTCTGGGATAACCTCATCAATGTTGAGCAATTGTTCCTGCAAATCTTTCACTTTGGTGATATGATCTACCATGGAGTCACCCTCATCCATAGAAAGAAGATCCAATTGCCTCTTCAAGTAGGCAACTCTTGCCTCGTTGCGTGCCTGATACATTGCTTCCAATGTGCCCCATGCAAGCTTCGATGTCTTGCAAGAACGAATGTGCGAAATAATAGTCCTTTTCACTGAAAGGGCTATCAATATGCACTCCAATCGCTTCAATGTGCATTTAATTGGCCAATTTTCACAAAAGCCCCAAATTTCTGCAACTGAAAGAGGTTCAATTTGCTGATTTTGACCTCAATTTGGAAAACCCCCAAATTCCAAACCAAACAAATTGAATGGCACCATCTGTAATTTTTCTGGCAGAGGGCAACTTCTGGCAAATCCCCAGAATTTTGTTTGAATCTGACCTGCCCTGAAATGGCTGCAAAATTTGTATTTGTATGTGAATAAAAATGTGTACAAAGAATACCAATAGGCGAGGACAACACGTGTAAAGCAGGTGTCAGGCGGGAAGCACACAACAGCGATGAAGAGTGGCATAGGCGCATACGTTGACGTGCTAGCAGCAACAGCCAGGCACACGCGTGCAGAGGGTGAAGATGGCCGTTGCAGGGAGTTGCCGAAGCTGCAGAGTTGACGAGGAGGAGCACACGAGGTCCACGTACGCGACCGCGCAGAGCAGACGGGCCAGGCGGTAGGCACAGGGCGAGCACGGATGTCGCGGGCAAGCCGCCGGGAGGCCGGAATGGGTTGGAGTCGTCAGTTGGGCACGTGCGGAGCTCTCGGCGTTGGAGGCGATAAGTGTCGACGACTTTGGGCGGCCGGAATGGAGCAGTGACGGCGGTGGCTATGGCCGGTCGGAATGGAGCACTGACGGACGACGGCGGATGGGAGGCGCTGTTGGGCGGCGGTGGTTCTGGGCGCAGTATCGCCGCCGGCTGGAGAGGGAGGTGCCGCCCACGGGCTGAGCGGCGGTGGAGGGCTCCCCATAGTCCCGCCGGCTGTGCTGGTGGCCAGAACGGTGGTCAGAAGCTGCAGCAACGGAGCCGCTCACCGGAACTGGCGGACGGAAGCGCCACGCGACGGAATTCTGCAGGCGACGGAATTTCGCAGTTTGCTGCAGGTTTTCCAGGGGCAGAATTCCAGGGCTAGCTCCCAGCTCTGATACCAATTGTTGGTGTTGGACTCACACACTCACAAACACAAACCTGCACATTAGGGTTAGGTGCAGGATACAGAAGGTCACACACAGAAATGAGAGAGAGAGAGAGAGAGAGAGAGAGAGAGAGAGAGAGAGAGAGCCAAAAGTGTGGTATCCACAAAATGCAAGTCAACCCTTGCATGTGTGCCACATTCATATAATATAGAAGTTCAAAATATTATATGTAGAGTGTCCTTTCACACTTGATATCCAAGGGAAAAAACCGCATGGGAAAAAGTGCCCTTGGTTAAGCCTTGTTCACACATAGCACTACCATGAGTGAGCATATGCCTACAAAGAGAACTTGCTCTTTATTGCGGCCATAATGGATCGTAACTTGAGGGTTCACTTTGATCGGGGTTGGTGCAGTCATCTTGGATGCCAATAGCAGTGTAGTTTGGAAGAGGTACAAGGCGCAACAATCCGTATGAGTTGTCAGCTTTTTCTGCACGGTCCCATGTGGACACTAGCATGTTGGGTAGGAGGGAAGCTAGCCTGCACACACACACACACACACACGCACACACACAACCTCAAGCACAGAGAAACATGAGAGTGCTGGAAAAGATGTATTCAATAATGATATAAAATGAAAGTACAAGTGAGTACTAAAAAGCCTAGGGCTAAGTGCCCAACACACATAAGTGTGTTCACACCGGGAAAAAACCTGTGTCCAGTCACAGGGAAAAAGTGCGCATGAGTAAGCTGGGTTCACACCTGAACTAGCCGGGAGTGGACATGACCAACAAACCCCCCTCAAGTGAATGGTGTGAACAGATAGTAGCAGGGTGATAAAGCTGTGAATGCTGCCCTGCACTATGCTCCACAGTAAGAGTGAACTGCAGTGCCAATGGGAAAAGCAAGCACTATATGACGAGGAAAAGGAGAATCCCCACTGTCATGGTGCTAATGCTAGAGCACAGTAGTACATAAACGCATCACCTGAAATGCATGGCAAAGATCATGTGGACATCAACTGCATCAAATCAAAAGGCATCGCATTATACCTCCCTGAAGGCAAGCATCCAAATGCCAAGCTGAACTGCATGTAATCCACATCAATGCTCTGTAACTGCACCAGTGATAAGTATAAGAAGAGGTAGCAGATATATGCATGTGTAAAGGCAACAGGATCCAGAAGTCATGCCTGTGAGACATGCAATGTAAGCAGCAAGAGGGAAACTCATCAACGGAGAATCCGATGAGAAAAAATCAGCAATGGTAGGGCTGATAAAAGTAAAAATTCAGCAATGGGAAAAACTGAAAATGGGGAGAAAAAGTGGGGGCTCGAGGCGGGCATTAGCCAATGCTATGAGAGGATAGGTAAACTGAAACCGGCCTTCAGAAATCTAATGGGCAATGGAACAAACACTCGCACACAAAACAATTCATCACTTCATGAGAACCTGGAAAAGGAAAACAAACAGGGAAGCTAGAATGCTCCTGCACATAGTACAAGGACACGGATTGGCCCCAAAACGCAGTGGCACCCCTTGCGGTATTTCTTTACCTGATCAAATATGAGTATAAAGTACAACTTATCGAATCCTTTACCAATAGGATCCCTTTTAGCTTTTCACCCAGGACTTTCCAAATAAGATCTCTCGCTTAGTACAGCAAAGCATTCTATAGAGAAGGCACACCAGTACAACACCTCCCTACTTGAAAAGGTCTTCTCCATCTCAATCATGGATCCCACAACCCTTTCCCAAACAGCAATAGGGCTATACCAAACCATATGTCCTTCCTATAGTCACAGCTTGTATGTAACCTTGAGAAAACTATAACCTGTTCACATGAATCCATAGACATGTTCTCCACATTAAACCAAAGACCTGTATCCGATAAACCATACACTTGTATCCATAAACCAAAGGCCTGTATCCTCGATACCAAAGTCTTGTTTCTTCTCGAAAGACCAATGTCCTGTTTCCATGACAGATAAATCCTCATATGCACCATCCAATCACGATGCCAAAAACTCATAGACCCGCTTCTATCATGCTGGTCTAAGCCTGTCCAGTCTGGCTGTGGAGATGCCTTAGCGATGCGGTCTGCTCCATGATGCAAGAAAACCCGCCTGGCTGTCACATGCAAGTAACCTGCTCCACGTCCACCAGTACCTGGCCAAATTCACTACTGTGTGCCCATCCTCTGCACCGCTTTCCCACACCTGGCATCCATCTGACTGCCCAACTGGCTGTCCACCTAACTGATAGCTTTCCTAGCTGCCCACCTATCTGGTCGCTGGATGCTGGCAGCCCATGCATATACGCTGGCAGCAATCCATCTGGCGCCTAGAGCTGTTCACAGCCCACCTGACAGCGCCCAGCAGCAACCATTGGTAGCAGTAGCAACATCACCTTGTGGCGACAGCAGCACCACCACCACCACCACCAGCAGGCCAACAGCAACGATAGCAGCATCAGCAGTGGCAGCAGCACTTGGTGGCGGCGGCGGCGGCGGCTGTACGTGGTGGCGGCAGCTGTACCCGACAGCGGAAGCTGTACCCATGTGCAGCAGCGCCACCCATGCGCAGCAGCACTCCAACAACATCAGCGTCCATGCATACCTTGTGCCAGTTCTCGCTCAAGGAGTTGCGCCTACCGTCTCACCATGCACCACGCCACGGCCACCACCTCCAATCCACCACCCTTCGCTCTTTTTAAAGAGGCGATGTGCTTTTCATTAAAAACGCCAAAAGCAAAGTTTAAAGGAAACGCATGCTTTTCAAAATAATAAGCCTTTAAATCATCTAAGGTTTAAAAACCTTATAACTTTACAAATCACTTTTGTCCCCTTTCACACTTGGGCTGGCCACACTTATGAGTTTCCTTTTCACATTCAACTGATGCCTGTCCACACTGTGCATCCCGTGCTCGTGCTCGTGCTCGTGCCCGTGCCAACCTGCTTGTTGTCCAGGGGGAAAAACACAAGGTCGTAACATACCCCCCTCTTGAAAAATAGCAAGCGTCCTCGATTGCACTCAATAACACAGTAAGCATCCAATGAAGAAAAATTCCCAAATGACCAAAGCAATGCCCCTCCAGTGCATCTGGGTGATGAAACAATCATCCTAGACAAAATAGCCACACTGTCACATCGAAGTGACAAACAACTCTTGCTTGTTCCTTCAAAACCTGCAGCAAAAGTCTAAAACCAAGTGGAAACACGTAACCTGTGTTAGCCAAAAACAAAACCATGCATCATTCTACATATGACAAACATATGCATGACACATATATGCATTCGCAAACAATATGCTCCTCAAGATGCTCTACATACACCACAATAACAGTCTCAAGGTTGCTCGCAAGCCTTACACCCATGAATATCCCGCAGTACCCACGACTGAAGGTACAACATGAGCATCTGAAAGCACTCAATGCATCAAACTATACATCCACGAAGTACTTCCCACATATGTCCCTCTTGATGCTTTACACACTCTACTTATGGCCATCCCGCAGGAGCCACACTCAGTGATACATCCATGAACATAATAAAGTACTTGATGTATCATACCAACATACATGCATGTCATCCTGACACATCCAGAGTATTACCCATGTATTCTCAAGGGTACCAGGATCCAATGGCACCAGAATACCATAATACCTCGGAAAGTGTAAAAATACATGCACAGATACGAGTTCAATCCATATATGAACCAAACCAACTCTAGGATTGCTCGCAAGACTTATGCCCTCCATAAAGTCTCAAAGTGTTAGCTCAGGTTGCTGTAGCCTTTGAGCTCAACCAAACCATGCCATTCCAAAGGAGACCAACTCCACAAATAGCATCATCTCAATATCCAATTGACCGATCCTGTGGTCAACAACAGCCAGAACCATATGACAAAGATCAATCTTCCTCAGTCATACCTTAGTTCCAAAGGCCAAAACCATCCATAGTTGCAGTTATAGTTCATGGTGCGGCCGACTGTGAACCATACCCAACTTTACCATCTCATGTGACTAGTACACAATACCATAGAAGTCCCATAAGCAGATGTACTGTCAGCCTCAGTACCTCGGGTGAATACAAAGATGTCACCAAGCGACTTCTAGATGAAAACAAAGCCTGTCTATAACAAGGGAGTGGAGGTGCTACCCCCCTCTTGAGCATCAGGCAATGCTCCAAGCCTATGCTCTGCTGAACCTGAATGAGCCGTCGCAAGAGTCGGCTCCAACTCAAAAGAATCAAGATAAAGCTGCAATACCTTAGGTGAATCTGCTAAGTCACCCTCCTCCATCCACTCGCATCCACCGGTGAACAGTTCTTGAACTTCACAAGATAGCGACGGAAAACTTTACCTTCTACCTTTCTTTCCTTGTGTGCCAGTATCTGGTCTGGAATAAGAACCTCATCAAGTTCCTCTGCTTCCAACTGAGCCTCATCTGATACATCCACAGGCATCCAAAACTTGCTTGCACTCCACCCAAGTGGTAAGCACAAGTCCCTAATGAAGCATAGTAGATCACCACTGCTAAACATAGAAAGAAGCTGCCTTCCGAACCCATGAAGCCTCCGTGAAGATACCACTAGTGACAAAATGTCGAAAGTCACAGCCTTCAACCCATCTCTTGCACCATAACACTTCAACTACTTCTTGTTCCTGGCTGACTACTTCCTAGCCTTGGTGTCTTTTCTCCTGAGCTTCATCTTTAGCTTTTGCTCTTCACCTCAAATAGGCAAAGACACAGAATCCTGCACTGTCTCCTGTACTTCCTTTTCACTGTCCACATGTTGAAGCTTTTGATGTGACAACCACGGGCTCGCCTCCTTAAAAAACTGATGCCTGTCCACACTGTGCGTCCCATGCCCATGCCCATGCCCACCTGCTTGTTGTCCAGAGGGAAAAACACAGGGTCATAACATAAACTCTCAGCGATGCCATGATCAATGGCATGTATGGCAAGTGTAAAGATGCATAATCCCACAATGAATAATATACATGTGACATGTCAAAACCATGAGAGCAAGCCAACACTAGCCAAGTGTAGAAGGCACTCCCAGTAAACATCACATGTGAGAAAGTGACAATGTCAACACTATAGAAACAATCCTGCTGGGAAAACAGCATAACAGGCATCTCGAGTAGACATCACATAAGAGAAAGCGTCTAGCATAGACAAGCATAAGGGTCAACAAGCATAAGTGACCATGAGGCATCACCAACTGCATGTGGGCAAGTAAAATCCCCCCCTGAAATGCATCTGCCAGACAATGCATACCGAGTACAGACTAAAGAGCATAGTCATCAATTGGCCTGATCTGCACCTGTGAAAGAAGATGCCAGCTTCTTCTTCTTTTCACTCTCAATACGCTTCCTGCATTCCTCTATGGTGTGCCCTGTTTTCGTGCAATAGTTACAGCGCTTTTTCTTTTCAGGCTTGTCCTCTCTCTTGGGAGGATCCAATGGGCTAGGTTTAGGCCCAGATCTATTCCCACGAAAGGGAGCAGCCATTGCTGACTCAACAGACATCATGTTGTTCCTGTTGGACGAGATTGCTCTTCACTGAGCAAGAGAGTCACAAGGTTGTCAAAAGTGACCGCATTAGGTGCATTGCCAACCAACAACAGCAAAGTGGTGCCAAATGTCTGATAAGAGTAGGGCAAATTACGCAAAACTGTCTGAACAAGATAGCCATCTGTCAAGACTTCATCAATGTTAATGAGCTGCTCTCGTAGGTCTTTCACATGCATAAGGTACTGATCGATAGAGTCACCTTCAAGCATGCGGTCAGTCTCAAGCTTGCCCCGAAGATAAGCTACACGAGCCTCATTGCGACCTAAATACAACACCGCCAAGGTATCCCAAGCACCCTTTGCAGTGGTGCATGGATGAATGTGCGGAATGATATGCTTGCGGCACGAGAGAGCAATCAGTGCATGGGCATGAGCATCCCTAGCATCCCAAGTACACTGCTGCTGAGTAGGAGGAAGACGTTCCCAATGAATTGACGGGCAATCCAAGTGGAGTCAATTGTTCCAACAATTTGGGGGAATGATTGAATACGTCCCCGACAAAAATAACCCTGTTGTTGATGCTCTTAGCCGAAACGGGACTATTCAGACATTGTAGAAGTCCACTGTGCTAGAAATTCAAGGCAAAGACTTGGACAACATGAAGACACAGTATCCGGATTCGGAAGAGTTCGGGACTCAATATCAATTTGTTGGGTTTTATGCTGTGTATGCACCCAGGGGAGTGCTAGTGATCATCAGTAGGTTACTGGGGCACTTTTTACTTCAATTAGTGGAGGTTTTTTCCCCAGTTTTAGCTTAGTTTCACTTGGCAATATTTATGGCCGGACCATGTGAACACACTATTAGGTCACATCCTTTTATGTGGCTATTGTACTTCACTTTATCAACAATCAATACATGAGTAGTCGTGTTCCTCTCTCTGACTCTCACGCCTCTTGCTAAAGTGCCTTCTAAACCCTAACCCTAACAGCTCAAACCCCTTCATTTGGTATCAGAGCCAGGTTGGCCTGCCCTGCCCGTACTGTTCCACGCCATCAGCTGCCTTCGACTGCAACAGCCCGTACAATCACTCAAGCGCAGACAGCCGTACAGTCCTGCGCAGCCAGCTGTCGTACACTGCTCCTGACAGTCAGTCTCGTACAGTACCCGCCCGTACTGGTTCGCCTGACACTGTCCGTACATTCGCCGTCAGCTACACGCCCAGTACCTGCAGCTCCGTACAGTACCTGCAGGCGACCTGTTCTGTTTCCGTACTCTGCAGCGGCTCCGTGCACAGTGGATCGTACCTGCTCCGTACAGCAGACAAGTATCTGCTGCGTTTACCTGCAGCAAACCAACACCTGTCTGTCTATACAGGCGACACTGTTCCGTACAGTTATTCTCTACAGCAAGCTGCAGTCGACCTGTTTCTGTACTGCTGTTCCGTACAGCCTGAAGTCGTCCAGTACAGTGCTACTGTTCCGTACCTGCAAAAACACATTTTGGTAAGCCTTACGTGTTTTGAAATTTGGACATTTTCTCTGTGAAAGTTTTTCGACAGATACAGGGAGGTTTTCTTGCAAAGAAATCTCTACAGGTCTTTTGCAAGGCTTTGAGTGCAGTAATTTTGGGCATTTTTTGGGCATTTTGGCACTGTGTGAGCCATTCTTATTGCTCTGCTCAGTCAATGGTGCATTGTGTTGCACATTCAGAGGACTGAGAGTGCTAGCATATTTGGGTCAACTGTATTCAGTGGAGTACAGTTGCTTTCAGCGTTGCTTTTGGTTTTTTTTGATACACAGGTACAACATTGTGCATTGGCATAATGGCAAATCAACAGCAGAGTGATGTGTTCACGTACTTGTCTAAGGAAGACAAGTTGGATGGCATGAACTACTCCTTCTGGAGTTTTATGCTGAGAAATGTGCTCGTGGCAAAAGGTCTTTGGGATTTTGTTAGTGGTGATGAACCACATCCAGGTCCATTGGCTCCAAAGACTCCTCCCCAAGGGGGTGCTCGTGGAAGAGGACAACAGGCACAGGCACCAGGTCAGCCACTGCCTGTTCAAAGAACAAATGCTCAAAAGACATGGGATGCCAGAGATGCACAAGCCTTATCGCTTATTGCATTGTCACTACAGAGGTCTATTATACCTCATATTCGTTCAACTGGCTCTTCACGAAATGCAAGGGTGACTTTGGAGCAAATGTATGCTGCTCGTAATGAGGCACGGATCTCATTTTTGAAAAGAGAGCTGGAAAATCAGAAAATGCATGAAGGAGATGATATGTCTAGCCACTTGAACAAGCTGCAGGATTTGAGAGAGCAACTCATCAATGTGGATGAGATTATTCCTGAGACACAGCTTGTATCCACCATCTTGAACTCTTTGCCAAGATCCTACTTGGCTTTTCATACCTCTTTGAATCTTAGCATGAGGAATGCTGTTGAGCCCCTTAAGTATCAAGAACTTGTTGCTCTCTTGTTACAGGAAGAGCAAATCAGGAAGAACATGAACATGAACACAAGTGCTAAACAAGCATTTACGACAGGTCAAAAAGGGAAAGGCAAAGTTCAGCCAAAGAGTTCAAATCAGAATGCAAGTGATGGTGGTTCATCTCAGGATACCAAGAAAGGTGATGGACAATCCAAGAAGAAGGACAAATGCCATTACTGTAAGAAGCTAGGTCACTACATCACAGAGTGTAGGAAGAGGATTGCCAAAGAGAAGGCAAAGGAATCTGGGATGTCTGTAAATGATGCCTCTAAAGCTCCTCCGGGGACTGCTTCTTTTGTTGAAGACAGGGATTACTGTTTCTACACATGCAGTTATGATGCCTCTTGGTCTTCACAGGCACTCAGTGTGACTGAGCATGCATGTACATGGTATTTTGATAGTGGTGCTTCAAAGCATATCACATCTCGCAGGGATTTGTTTTGTAATCTATGCCCTGCCCCTGTTGGCAAGACTGTTCAGTGTGCCAATAATGCTTCATATCCAGTTCGTGGCAATCGGGAGATTCAGCTCACAGCCATTGATGGTTCTATTCTTCGCCTTACAGATACCTTATATAAGAAGAATCTGTTGTCCATCTCTTCTTTAGCACAGTGTGGTATGCAAGTCAACTTTGATGATGACAAATGCATGGTCAGAGAGAAAGCTAATGCTTTGACCTTGATGCTTACTGGTACATTATGTCATGGACTTTATCAGTTGGATGCATTTCAGCCAGTGGATCAGTCTGCTTATAATGCATTCACTCTTACTCCCTCTATGGTTGATTTGGAGTTATGGCATGCTCGCATGGGGCATGTAAATTTTGGTAGTCTTAAGCTTATGCAGCGACATAACATGTTGACAGACCTACCTCTTATGGAGAAGCCTCCACATCACATATGTGAAGGATGTATTTTGGGAAAAATGCATCGGTTTTCCTTTCCACGTGATCAGGCTCTACGAGCAACTGCAAAGTTGCAGCTTATACACAGTGATCTTTGTGGTCCCATGCAGACGAAGTCATTAGGAGGTTGCTTCTATTTTGCTACATTTATTGATGACTTCTCTCGTATATGCTGGGTCTATCCGTTGACACACAAATCACAGGTATATGATGCATTTTTGGCCTTTGTAGCACTTGCTGAAACAGAGTCAGGATGCAAGGTTAAGACCCTCCGTTCTGACCGAGGGGGGGAATATCTGTCACACATGTTGAATTCCTTTCTTGAGAGTAGAGGTATCAAGCATCAGTATACTACTCCTTATACTCCACAGCAGAATGGGGTTGCAGAAAGGAAGAATCGGTCACTCATGGAGATGGCCAGATGTATGTTAAAGGCAAAGAAGCTACCACATATCTTTTGGGTGGAAGCTGTTATGTGTGCTTGTCATATCTTGAATCGATGTCCCACAAAGCCATTGGTTTCCATTACTCCTTTTGAGACTTGGCATGGCCGCAAGCCTTCGGTATCACACTTTCGTACTTTTGGATGTCTTGCATATGCACACATACCCAAAGAGTTGAGGAGGAAGTTGGATGATAAAGCCACAAAATGTATTTTTGTTGGGTATAGTCGTGAGAGCAAGGGCTACCGGTTATATGACCCACTATCGTGGAAGATATTCACTAGTCGGGATGTGATTTTTGATGAAAAATCAGAAATATCCATGGCTGGTTATGATGTAAATCAGGCTGAAAATCATGTGTTTGAAGGTCTACGACCTATGGAGTTTCATTCCACAGTTGGTGATCCAACCCACGAGGGTACAGGACAGCCAGCAAATCATGAAGGTGGTGCAGAAATTCAGCAGGCTATTGAGCCAGAAGTTGAGCCAAATATGGGGCAGCAGGCTCCACAGGTCAGACACATACCTAGATGGTATTTGAGGACATTACAGGACAGCCATCTAGAGGGTCCTCTTGCTGGCCGTACTCATAGGGAGACACGAACCAATGAGCATGCACACATCATGGATTTAAATCTGGTTATGGCAGCCAGTTTACAGGATGATGATGAGCCTGATTCATTTGTGGATGCACGAGACAATGTGCATTGGAACAAAGCCATGCAGGATGAACTTGATTCTATTAAAAAGAATCAAACATGGGATTTGGTTGATCTGCCCAAAGGCAAGAAAACCATTGGTACTAAGTGGGTCTACAAGTTGAAAAGACATGCAAATGGATCCATTGACAGATACAAAGCCCATCTAGTTGCAAAGGGCTATGCACAGAAGAAGGGCATTGATTATGAGGAGACATTTGCTCCTACATCCCGTATGTCGACACTTAGGAGTGTCATTGCATTGGCTGCACATCGTGGTTGGGTTGTTCATCAGTTGGACATCAAGACTGCTTTCCTACATGGGGACCTCGAGGAGGAAGTTTATGTACATCAGCCCATACGTTTTGCAGAACATGGTCATGAAGGGAAAGTATGCAGGCTGAAAAAGGCCTTGTATGGTTTGAAACAAGCTCCACGAGCTTGGTATGCAAAGATAGATGCTTTCCTTCTCACTCAAGGTTTTGTGAACAGTCCATCAGAAGCCACTTTGTATGTAAAGAAAGAAGAGAAAGATCTGCTGGTCATCAGTCTTTATGTAGATGATCGTTTGCTCATGGGATCAAATGATGACAAAATTGCAACTTTTAAAGAGATACTGCAACAGACTTTTGACATGTCTAATTTGGGGCCCGTACACTACTATTTGGGCATGCAGTTTGTGCAGGATAACAGAGGCATTGGGTTGTTGCAATCTCGATATGTTGCTAAACTTCTGGAGAAGTTTAAATTTCAGGATTGCAAGCCTATCAGCACTCCTATGGGGCTTGGGATGAAACTGTCACTACAGGATGACAGTATTTTATTTGATGCCACTACATATGCTCAAGCTGTTGGGTGCCTTATTTACTTGTGTACTACACGGCCAGATATTCAGTATGCTGTATCTCAGTTGAGCAGATTCATGCACAGCCCGTGATTGTCACATTGGCAAGCTGTTAAGCGTGTATTTCGGTATTTGCAGGGTACCTTGTCTCTTGGATTGCTTTATCCTGAGGGGGGTGACATGCAGCTATATGCTTACAGCGATTCAGATTGGGCTGGTGATTTTGATACCAAACATTCCACTAGTGGAAATTGTTTCTTTCTTGGCTCTTTATTTCTTAGCTAAGCAAGAAACAGACCACAGTGGCCACTTCATCTTGTGAGGCAGAGTAAAGAGCAGCTTACACTACTACCGTTGAGTGTGTTTGGCTGCGTCTTCTTATGAAACATATGGATATTTCAGTGGAGGAGCCTACACCTATCTATACTGATAGTCAGAGTGCCATTGCTGTTGCCAGGAATCCTGTGTTTCATGCTCGCATGAAACACATTGAGATTCACTATCACTTTGTTCGGGAGAGACTCCAGGCAGGTGATATCAGTCTGATTTATTGCCCTACACATCAGAATGTGGCAGACATCTTCAGCAAGGCATTACCACGTCCGAAATTCGAAGCATTTCGCACTGCTTTGAATTTGTTTCCTTTTGGTGGATGATGTACAGTGATCACATATCACTCCAGGGGGGTTTGTTGGGTTTTATGTTGTGTATGCACCCAGGGGAGTGCTAGTGATCATCAGTAGGTTACTGGGGCACTTTTTACTTCAGTTAGTGGAGGTTTTTTCCCCCAGTTTTAGCTTAGTTTCTTATAAAGGTTTATAAGTGATTTGGTCCACCTGGCACTATTTATGGCCGGACCATGTGAACACACTACTAGGTCACATCCTTTTATGTGGCTATTGTACTTCATTTTATCAACAATCGATACATGAGTAGTCGTGTTCGTCTCTCTGACTCTCACGCCTCTTGCTGAAGTGCCTTCTAAACCCTAACCCTAACAGCTCAAACCCCTTCACAATTGGACCGCAACTCAGAACCAGGCCATTACAGTATATAGGATGGTTGGTTGTTTTTCAAGAACCGTCTCTGTACTAAAAGAAAAGTGCTAAGTCCTTCTCCACCATGCCCATGATTCTCTTGTCAGGGATCATAGGGGTATGAACAATACCTTGGAGAAGTTAGAGAGATCATTCTATTGGCTTAAGCTACGACGGGATGTCTACCAACACATCCAATCATGTTAGATATATCAATCCAATCATGTCAGATATGTCAAAAGGTGAAAGTTCATCATACAAGACAGGCAGGGTTACTGCAGCCTTTGCCTATTCGTGATAAGGGACCCCTACACGACATTAGTATGGACTTTGTAGGCCCTCTTCCCGCCTCAGCTGGGTCTAGAAACACGTAGTGTATGACAATTGTTGACAGATTCAGTAAGTTTTGCATGCTCATTCCATGCAAGCAGACAGCCACAACAGCGACATAGCTCGCCTGTTCATTCGGTTTTGGTACCCCATTGGCGGTTCGCCATGGACTATCACATTAGATAGAGACCCAAAATATACGTCTTTTTGGAGGGCTTGTTTGACTAATTTTGGGACTAAGTTGCAGTTGTCTAGCGCATTCCATCCTCAAACAAATGGCCAAACAGAAATATATAATCCATTGACCTTTAATGTTCTCAAATCATACTACCATGACCAGGAGTCGAAATGGGCACAATATCTTCCTGTGGTTCAGGGAATCCTAAACGATACTCACTCATCAAGTATTGGCCGGACGCCGTATGACGCAGCATGTTGGCCAACCAACAACATAGAGACATATATAAGTAGTGGCTCAGTCATCATTCATTTATTCAGGTATTCAGCAAATATAAGTATTCTGCAAATATAAGCAACAGTTAGACATCCTCCTCCTCTACCGGCAAACAGTAAAGGTACTCTTCAACATTCAGCCAGCATATGTGCAGTCCTACAGCTATCTAAACTTGCATCAGTGGCCCGAAGAGTCTTCAGAAGAGCCTTGGATTGGTGGATACTCGGCCAACGTACGGTCTTCCTCATCCTTGCATTGGGCATTCGTATCGGTTGTTCACTCAAGCATTGTCCAGCATTCTCCAAAGAATAATATAAGCAAATACTCCTTGGGGGGGGGGAGAGAGAGAGGGGGGGGGGGGGGGGGGGGCTTCAATGGGTATTTGGGACCCAAGACTGTGTCGTCTTCTTCATTCTCATTCTCTTCTCTCTCTCTACTCTCTGAATTGGATGTTAAAGATTCTCCCAACATCAAGGTATAAAGAAGGACATGTTCTGCATTATCACGACAATACTCTACCTAAGAGGAGATGATATTGGCACTCAAGGGACAGGACCCTTGGCTTCTTCCAAAGTTTAAGCGCAGCCCTGCGAGCCTTAGCTTCTCGCGGTCGGATAGGAGGAGCACCGGCCCCAACCACTCTAGACTTGATAGGTTTTATGTTGATGAGTCGACTTGCGGCCGTACAGGCAAGATCAGTATCTTGGCAGGCACTACTTTTTAAGATCACGCTCCGGTTATCCTGTTCTTCGAGGACCCCTGCAGGCAGGACAAGCATGCAAGCTCTAGGATTCCTGATAGCTTCATTCAAGACCCTGACATCTACAACAAGATAGAGTAGATATGGGCAGGACTAGATTTTATTTCAAGCTCTGTTGCGTGCAAATTGGATGTGGGCCTGAGAGAGATCAGTAGCTTCTTATAGAAGGCAGCCCAAAGCAAATTGGAGGGATTTCAAGAGCAAGAGAGGAGTCTTAGGAGTCGTCTGGACTCTAGCTTCTTTACAATGGCTTCAGGAGAGTTCCCCAGATAGCCCATGGATTGAAAGTCAGCTTACTCCCGCCCGCACGGAGATTAGATCCATAGAGGAGTGGAGGGTAGAGTACACGTACGATGTCAGAGCTTCCTTTTGGACCTAGGCCGGCGACAGACTCACAAGGGATTTCTTTGAGATAGCCGGCCCCCACAGAAGAAGAGACGGCATTCGTAGCTTGTGTCCCCACGATGGAGCTATTGTTTCTGATCCCCCCCCCATGTGCGAGCCATCGACACGGATTTTTTCCGATCTCTTCTCACTGGTGTCCCATTATCCCCACAGGTGGTGGACACGCATGAGAGGGTCTAGCAGCACACGAGAGAGGTGGTCCCCCCCGCTCATCGTTCCTTCCTATTGACTCCATTCACTACTGAGAAGCTGGCGAAGGCAGTGACAGCACTTTCCCAAGTGCAAATGCCGGGGGACGGATGGGCTTCCAGTCTCTTTCTTTCTTCGTCCCTAGGACCTCATGGAAGGCGGCCTCCAAGCTGCCTTCAATGAGATTATGATCACAGGTGCCATGCCAAAGAGGCTTTCCGAGGGTTTGATACACTTGATTCCTAAGGAGGGTGGTGACAGATTGGATATCCGGCAATGGAGACCCATCACTCTTCTAGAGTCCCCTTCACATTAGTGAATTGCTTTCTTAAATAGGTCGGAATACTTCAAGGCGATGGTTAAGAAGATTGGGGAGTATGGCTCATCCTATATGCCCCGAGAGCTTGCCCACTACATTGCTCGAGAAGGAGAAGCGCATTGTAGGCCAAGCAGCCGACAACACAAAGCGGCAATGGGAGAGGAATGGAGTCTCCCTCATTGTGCATGGATGGAGCGACGCCCGCAAGAGGAGTATTCATGGCGCGGTTGCATATTCCCACGGAGAGATGTACTTCATCTCATCTCATGATGCATCCGGCACCGGGAAGTGTGCGGATGTGCTTCCAGCAAAGTGGGCTACCACCATGGAGATCATTGGCCCTGAGCATGTAGTAGGCTTTGTTGCGGATGGGGAGCCTTCGAATAGGACGGCGAGAGCTATTCTCCAAGGTATGTATGGACATGTCACGGTGTCCTTTGTATGGCTCATTGCCTAAACAACCTCCTCAAGGACATAGGGGCATTGCCACGATTCAGCCATCTCATTGAGGCCAACACCATGGTCTCCTTTGTCCTCAACCACCACCGACTTTGGCATGAGTTCAACAAGAGGTCCCCTCTCTCTCTCTCCTCAAATATTCCGACACCTGGTTTGCGTACAACCTCCTCATGTTGGGCCGGTTGAAGGATTGTAGCAGTGCTTTGAGGGGGCTTTTCCTTTTTAGCGACAAGTTTCTTGACATGCAAGAGTTCCGTACAAACAACGGTCGAGAGTGTAAGTTACGGGCGGATGACGCCTCTTGGTGGGAGAGTGTGAAGACCACGGATGCTATAGTGAGGCCCATAGTCCACCTATTGAGGATTGTAGACGCTATGCAACCATGCATAGGCAAGGTCTACGAGGCCATGGATCGCATGATAGAGAAGTTGAAAGACTTTGTGCCTGACGAAGACAAATACGAGGAGATCCATGCCTTGTGTCTAGGAAGGTGGAATTCCTACTACTCTCTATTGCAAGCAGCAACTAATGTGGTGGACCCAAAATTCCAAGGCAACAAGCAAGAGAGCGATGCAGAGGTGAGCGTTGGGTGGAGGATCATCTTGGACCATCTTGTGTCTCATGCATCGGTTAGGCGCACGATTAGGGACCAGCTGTCACAAATCCCTATATTCTAGGGACATGCGGATGCGTGTCAGGCCTAGAAACATGCGGATGCATGTATGTATTATACCTGGGCATGTGTATGGATCATATGAGTGGATGCATATGAGTCCAAGGACATGGCAGGACATTTGTGGACTTTCGGGCGGTGCCCGTGTGGATTCCGGCCATGCACACATGGTGTGTTATGATGGCAGGCGGAATATTTTCAAGTACAAGAATGATGATAGGTGGTTCTCCAAGTTTACATGTGCACAATGCATAAATGATGCATGCCATAACTTTATTTTACTTTGTGTGACATTGTCTTGCTGCCTGGACAATGCTTGTTATTTTGGCTTGTGAAGTCTGAGGGACCGGGGACGCCCGGGCACCTTGTGGACACGTGTGTGCACTCCTGCTTGGGCCTAAAACTGTGGGCTTATGGGTTTTGCAGGTGGTAAGTGCATCCACACTCAATTTACAGCTTATTTCATTTACTACTAAAGTTTATTGGTTTGCAGGTCCACACTCATTAATAAGTGGCCGGACAACTTATAATGCGTTCGCATTTGGTTGGACCTAAACTTATACAAACAGGACAAATGGAGCACTATGGGCTGGACACCTACCTGGACACCTTATGGGGACACTTGTCAGCCATTATGTGTACCCACCAAGCCCCATAGGTGGCACTGGAGAAAGGCGCCTCCTTCAAGAGGCCATTTGGGCTGTTTTATTCATAACTCAACACATTGGAGAGCTGATTGAAGCTTTGGGAGTTGCTACAGGGCTGGTTGCTTGCTTCCCGGACTCACACAAGCTTGGATAATGATCCCCACACTCTTCTAAAGGGCTGGTTGGTAAATTTCAGACCTGTATTTTCTGGTTATTGCGAGTTTTGGGCTGGTTACAGGTGTCCAAAGTCAACTTGGACAATACAGGACAGCTCTAGGGACCTCCACAGGGCGGTAGGACCCTTTACAGGTGGATTTCTCGCGATGGAAAGCTGCTGTTTTGGACTGGTTATTGCATAAAACAGGCCGGACAGCAATGGAATATGTGAGCATGGATGTGTCTCAAGGGTTCCTGGTGTAACAGGTGTTTAGGGCAAGCATTGGGAACACTTGCTCGCGGAGAACACAGGTTTCTGGATCAGTTTCTCGCGTGGAAACAGGACCAAAAGATCCATTTACATCCTGTGCAGGGCGGAGTACCTGTGAGGATTGTGATACTCTTGTGCAGGGCGGATGTACCTGTGAAGAGGCTTATGCAGGGCGGATGTACCTGTGTGTAGGGCGGATGTACCTACAGATTCTCTTGTTTGAGATGTATTCATACATGATGTATTTGGTAGAATCAGGTGCAGGCTGGTGGTGAATCCCCAGGCACCCGTAAACTTGTACTTGCAGACTCTTTTGGTAATATAACCTAAAGGGGGGGGGTCAGCCTATCATCGGCCCCTTTATGCGGTGTACTGTCATTTTCAGCTTTGTGGTTGTAATGCTCAAGTGTTAAGTGCTCAGAATCTTGTTCACATTTATACGATTCCAATACACGCGTCCGCCTCCCGTTACACCAGCTTTCCATGTACAGGTCATTTCATGGCTCCTATGGTTTTCATGATGCACAGATCGACCGCTCCAAAGTTGGTGCCGCTCTATGATGGAAGAACTTTGGTTCGATCAGCAACTGGCCATTCATATACTTAGCCAGGCCATCAACTCCTCTTGCTTGGAGCAAATGATCGTGACCAAGAAGGCAGATCCCTTCATCGAGTGAGAGAGTCAACAAGAAGAGCAACAAGAGGATGAGGT
This sequence comes from Cibotium barometz, assembly GCF_041138505.1. Taxonomy (NCBI): domain Eukaryota; kingdom Viridiplantae; phylum Streptophyta; class Polypodiopsida; order Cyatheales; family Cibotiaceae; genus Cibotium; species Cibotium barometz. The sequence goes on along the minus strand of NC_141057.1, from coordinate 59,205,883 downwards.
GCAGCAACAGCATGCCAATGAGGATGAGAGTGAGGATGAGCTTGATGTTCCTTTGGCACAAGCTACCCACGACCATGAGGCGAGCACTTCACATGGATGATAATTCATGGATCATGATTCATGGGCCTTGCTACTTAGCTCTAGGCTTTAGCACTTTTGAGTCTTTCCAAAGCCTTTTAAGTTTTTTGTCCTTCCATGTATTGTGCCTCCTTAAGGCTTAGTCCTGACTCTTGAGTCATGACTCATTTTGTATCTACTTAATTATTAATACAATCAACCGTCAACACCTTCACTCTTTGATCGGCGTATTTTGTTAATGACTCAAAAGCTTACCATTTTAGTGTAAATTTGTGCTCATTTTGATGTACTTCCAAAGTAGAATAAGTGTAGAGTAGAAAAACTTTTAAAAAAAGTATTTTTTAAGTGTCGTTCCCTCCCCCGTTACCGTCCCTCAAAAAGAGTTATCAAAAGCTTAATGCAATATTGGGAGACCTTAATATTGCATTAAGGTCTCACAACAAGGTGACTGTAAGAAAATGCACTAAGCGGAACTTAAGACAAAGTACTTGAAGGCAAGAGATATGGAGAATAACGCTGAATTACTGTTGCAAACCAAAGTTACAAACTAATGGTGTCTACCCACTTGTGTGCTCCGGCAAGGAGCTTTGATGGAGATCCCGATAGACTCTAGACAGAGGATGTGATGCACATACAACGGTGCACTAGTGAAGACAGATTTCAATATACAAGATAAGATATGCAAGGTAGGAGCCACCAAGACTATATATAGCCCAATGGTGGCAATGTACTAGGCAATCAACAAGAAGTCGCCAGTATTTCTCTTGAATACTTCCGGTGAGAAATGAAGATGTAATCCCGGCTCCTGGCAGACCCTTAATCCCGAAATAAAAATACATAAGCCCAAGGTCTGTCATTTCAAATTGTGAACTCAACATCTCCTTAGTTTGTTGGATCTCTTCTCCTCATGGTTCCCTGTGAAAATGAGGTTATCCATATAAAGGACTATGATCATGAACTTGCTGTGCTTAGAGAAATGTACAAATTTGCAGTTGACGGGCATTACAAAAACCAATACACAAAATATGTGTCGATCTGTTGGTACCAAGCTTAAGGGGTCTCTTCAATGCGTACAATGTCTTTTAGAGTCTACACACCTTGCATTCTAATCTGGGCATCACAGATCCTAGGGGTTGTTCAACATAGAGCTCCTCCTTGAGATGGCCATTCAGAAAGGCGGACTTCACATCCATCTGTATTACTGGCCACTTCCCATGAGCAACCAAAGCTCGTACTGTGCGAATGGTCAATCTTGCTATGGGAAAAATGTCTCCTATGCTCGAGTTGTGCTAAGCCCTTCGCCACTAGCCGTGCCTTGTACTTCTTCAATGTACCATCCGATCTGTACTTGGCCTTTAAAACCCACTTGGTTCCAATGACCTTTTGTCTCTTTGGATGATCCATGAGATACCAAGTGTGGTTTCTCATCATGATGGAATCATATTCATTTTGCATGCCTCGCATAGTCACAAGGGACGAGGGACGGTAACGGGGCACGGGAACAAGAACGGGACAGGGGACAGCCATAAGTAGGGAACGGGAACAGGAATGGGGGAGGCAACAACACTTAAAAAATACTTTTTTTTTAAGTTTTTCTACTCTACACTTATTCTACTTTGGAAGTACATCAAAATGAGCACAAATTTACACTATAATGGTAAGCTTTTAAGTCATATTAACAAAATACACCGATCAAAGAGCGAAGGCGTTGACGGTTGATTGTATTAATAATTAAAAAGATACAAAATGAGTCATGACTCAAGAGTCAGGACTAAGCCTTAAGGAGACACAATACAAGGAAGGACAAAAAACTTAAAAAGGCTAAAGCATGAAAAGACTCAAACCTGCTAAAGCCTAGAGCTAAGTAGTAATGCACTGAGCTTGGTCGTGATAATGCACAACAAGGCCTTCTTTATACCTTTATGTGGGGAGAATCTTTAGCATCCAATTCAGAGAGTAGAGAGAGAGAAAAGAATGAGAATGAAGAAGATGACACAGTCTTGGGTCCCAAATACCCACTAAAGCGCTCCCCCCCCCACTTTCCCCCCAGGAGTATTTGCTTATATTATTCTTTGGAGAATGTTGTACAATGCTTGAGTAAACAACCGATATGAATGCCCAATGCAAGGACGAGGAAGACCGTGCGTCGACCGTGTATCCACCAATCCAAGGCTCTTCTGAAGACTCTTCGGGCCACTGATGCAAGTCCAGATAGCTGTAGGACTGCACATATGCTGGCTGAATGTTGAAGAGGACCTTTACTGTCTGCCGGGAGAGGAGGAGGATGTCTAACTGCTGCTTGTATTTGCAAAATACTTGTATTTGCTGAATACCTGAATAAATGATGATGATTGAACCACTGCTTATATATGTCTCTATGTTGCTGGTCGGCCAACATGCTACGTCATACGGCGTCCGGCCAATAATTGATGAGTGAGTATCGTTTAGGATTGCCTAAACCAAAGGAAGATATTGTGCCCATTTCGACTCCAACAAGGACTTCTCCCAACAAGGCGAAGTGCCCCGTTATTGTCCCTCAAAAAGAGTTATCAAAAGCTTAATGCAATATTTTCTTACAGTCACCTTGTTAGAAGACCTTAATGCAATATTCTCCCGTCCTCTTGTTGCGCTAAGCTTTTGAGTTATCCTCACTTTAATGCACGGACAATAGGGAAACAGCTATGGACACATGACTTCCAGGGAGATGCCATTATCTTGTGAGAACTTGAGTTGCTTGAGATGGACCTCCAGAGGGCCAACCAAGATATGGACAATGCAACATCATATGGTAGACACTTCTTGGAGACGGGGACTACGCATGCATTGGTTATACCTAACGGGGTGTCCAGGTAGCCACATTCAAACAGCCTTACATCTATCCCGTAGAGTAGAGGTACTAGCATGGTGGATTACCTATGGGGCCTTTTGCTCTCATACCACCACATCCTAGACTTCACCATCCCTCCCCCCCCCCATACTAGCCGATCACACATAACTTTCTTGGACGATCCCATGCCCCACTTTACCACCCTTACTCGCATGCCTTGCCACCACCTTCACCTGCATCCATTTCCATCACGATCTTGACCACATCTATGAGGACCACCTCTCCTGCCACATTTCAGCCCTAGACTTATCCTTCCTTATCTCCACCATTACGTCCCAACTCTCTTCCATCATCCATGACTCTGTACACCAACTTCCCCTATACACCACATGCTCCTCAACAAGTTTGCAAGTGGGCTCGCAACCCCAAAATGGGTAGTATGATGAAGAGTGTGAGTTTGCCAATGGGTTCTCAACCCCAAAATGGGTACTATGACCAAGAGTGTAAACCACCACGCTTCGCCTCTTACACAAGAGGAAACATGGGTGATTTTAGCACGTGAGATGCAACGCATCTTCCATAGAATCACTCATCGAAATAAGCGTGTATTTGTCACCATACGAGAACAACAGTTATGCAAGCTCTTTTTTAGTGAGGATAACTCAAAAGCTTAGCACATTCTTGAGGAGAAAAGAACCCCGATACCTATTGGAGCACAAGCCTTATCCAAGTACAAAAGGATAAAGGTGTGTGTATGGATATCCTCTAAAAAGGGCTACATATGTGTGTATGTGTGTGTGTGTGTGTGTGTGTGTGTGAACCCACTCTTCACTAAAGTATCTAGATATTATACCTGTAATGACCTAAGCAATGATGCCACACAAGAGAGACTATAAGCCTATAAAAGCATTGTACTTAATTGTAAGTAATACAAGTTCACATCATTGAGTCGTGCAATTTATCTCTCTTTGAAGCATTATCTTTCTCTCTAACTCTCTCTCTCTCTCTTCCTTATTTCTGTTCATCAATGCCATAGCCATGTTTATCTTCAAGCCTCCATAACTCTCCTATCATTTAACTAATATGGTATCAAAGCCATTCATTCAAGTGTAACCTATGAGCCACTAAGAACTAGCGAAGTTGTGTCTTTGAAGCCATGAAATCATGGACAAAAAGGTTCAACCTCTGAGCTAAGAAAAAGTGGACAAGTTGGCGCCAAGAAGGGGTGTTGAGAAAAGTGGTGCCAAAGTGTAGAACTAGGAGGTCCTCCACCACCTTAAGGTTTTGGGGTCTGGATGGCTAGACCAAGTTGTGGAAACCTCCAATTAAGTGCGCATTGGCGTGAAAACAACTAAGATGGCGAACCTCAAGGGACTCGGGGCCCCCACCCAATTTCCAAAGGTCCTCAAGAGGAAGTGTCTTCGTCTAGGGAGGATGACGTAGTCTGTCATAAAGGGCCAGCCACTCCATCACCACACTGAAGAACCTACCTAATCTTACCTTGGAAGGGGTCATAGCCTCCTCCAATGAAGAAGAAAAGAAGATTAAGAACAAAGTGGAGAGGGACAACTCCTTCACAACGAAGAACTTCAAAGGCATAAAGTGTTTCCTTTGTGGTAGGAACAATCATGCAAAGGACTACTATTCAAAGAAGCCGTGTAAACATTGTGGGAAAAACAACCACAATGAGAAGAATTGCTTTCACAAGAAAACAGAGCCCAATGTCACACAGGAAGAAGAAGAAACTTGCAAAGAAGATGCAAACATTGCAGATTATGAAGACTCATGGGCCTTTTAAAGGCCTACTACACAGAAGGTGGCTTGACTACCTACTCTACTTCAAGGATAGAACAAGACACAACTACTATATCATAGGCATAGATTTATCCAAATGAAGTGTGTACTAGGATAACGCGTAAGGGGGACTTTTGGAGAACAAACCTTATCAAGTACAAAAGGATAAAGGTGTGTACTAGGATAACGCGTAAGGGGGACTTTTGGAGAACAAACCTTATCAAGTACGAAAGGATAAAGGTGTGTGAAAAGCCTCTAAAAAGGGCTGCATATGTATGTGTGTGTGAACCCACTCTTAGAGTGGTTCACTAAAATATCTAGACATTATACCTGTAATGACCTACGCAATGATGTCATACAAGAGAGGCTCTAAGCCTATGAAAGCATTGTACTTGATTTAAGTAATACGAGTTCACATCATTGAGTCGTGCAATTTCTCTCTTTGAAGCATTATCTTTCTCTCTCTAACACTCTCTCTCTTCCTTACTTCTCTGTTCATCAATGCAATAGCCATGTTTATCTTCAAGCCTCCATATCTCTCCTATTGTTTAACTAATAACACCTACCTCAAACCCTAGCCTCTCCGAAGCTTATGCACAACAGTCATATGATGTGCCAATCCAATCTATACCACACAAATGTCAGGCTTTTATGGCCAAACAGATAGCCTTGAAAGGAACGAAGGCCTACATAGGAGATGACCCCACCTCTTTCAAATTGTAAAGCAAAGGAAGGTTGGCATGATACAGGTTCACACGGCACACAAAGAAGGGAAATGGGATGTATGTCGTGATGGTCGGGTCATCATAACTGAGGCACCCCGCATGACGGGGTGGGGTCTATGAGACCAAGGATATGCTTCACCTGTCCACATGGAATTGCAGCGGACTTTATGCTCGAACCCACGTGGCTTTGCAAAGACTTGGAGAGGAAGAGATCATTTTTTAAATAGAGCCTCATCAAAGTCCCCGAAAGGGGGCTACCTCAGGTATCGGGATATGTATGGGAGTTGGCATATTGAGGGTACCAATTTGAGGGGGTGAGGTGGATATTCTCTTGTTGGGTGACTTCAATACACGCATAGATGGGATGCAGGTTGAGATGTATGATTTTCGAGCAAACTTTGTTATGTTCTTGATTGGGGAAAGATGGAACTGCAGTGGACTTCGTGAGGTAGATAAGTGACGCACCAATTAGAGGGGGTGGGGGGGATATTCTCATGTTGGGTGACTTCAATACATGCACAGATGGGATGCAGGTTGAGATGTATGATTTTCATGCAGACTTTGTTATGTTCTTGATCGGCGAAAGATGGGACTGCGGTGGATGTAGGACATGTTACTATGTATGGGAGTATGCATGAGCTGATCATATATAACGGGATGTCCCATTGGCCTACATCTGATAGCCTTACATGCTTTTGTATCGTGGCATCTCCAGTACAGTCGATTATTTGATGGGCTCTCCTACTTTCCTGTCACATATCCGAGATTTCACTATTCCACTGTTACCTACCTGATGCCAACCGCAGCGTTAGCTGGCGTAATGTGGGGTTACGGGAGCCTGAAGATTATTGCAGCATTCTAATTACATGGGCTGCGCACTGGAGGCAGCAATATGTACATGACAAGTGCGGACTCACCTCACAATCTAAACCAGGCTTAGAGACGGTAAACCGCTTCTTCAAGTACTCAATCAAGTCCCTGCCAGTGCAACCTAGACACAGAACACTCTGAATTCCACCATCTTCAGACAGATAATCTATCCAAGAAACAGCATTTAACTTCTGTTGAATCTGCGAAAAAGCAAGAAACTACAAATAAACCTCTTATAGGTTGCAAAAAGAATAGCCGCACCATGAAAACTGAACAAAAGTAAAGGACACAACGGAATAACTTACTTCTGGACCCATGATGTGATTTCGACTCAAAAGCTCAATTGTTGACTCTTGAACATTAAGAAGACCTCTTGTAGCCTTGTGGCCATGTGATGCTTTGAACTTTGATCTTTTCAACCGACACAAGGCTTCTTCCTTTCCACTCAAACCAGAACAGTTGTCTGCCCCAAGTTTGATTGCAAAGTACAGGTAGATTGTACAGAGGAACATCAATAAGGCTAGCATGAGTAAGAGGAATCGATGGCGCCTTATCAAGGCCATCCAGGAAAGATCTGTTTCCTCACGTGAGAAAGTCGATGACCTCCTGAAAAGTGATTCAGAGGGTGAAACTGGATTTTGGTTTCTCCTGTGCGCTGGAGACATGCCAGCATGGTTTTCATGGCCCATCGTAGCCAGCTTAATTTGTATGTGTCAAACTGAGAGATATCTCTGCTCTTTTGGTGCTACGTTCAACTGTTATAAAGAACTTAATTCAGATTTTTCAGTAAGAGGCTCGTGAACTTTACAAGGTGGCATCCCATGAGCTGGCCGTATTTCTCCCATTCACATGCACAGTGCTCTTTTCACCACTCCAAACCAATGAAATTACTTGGATATTGCACTGTCCAAAAAAAAAAACTAAGTCTCACATAACCAAACCAATACAATACAGCCTCCCAAAAAACAGTGACATAAGGTCAAGTCTCACTGGCAGCTTAACTTCACAAGGCACTCCATGTTCACAAGCAAGACTACAATGTTCACATACATTCTAGGCTTAGCAGATCAAAATGTAATTGGCCCTCTAAGGCTGTAAGAAATACTAACAGAGAAGACTACACGAAACCTCCCTACAATAATCATCCACACTGAGAGCATTGTCTCAATCTGAGGGACTTCAAACTCAATGCATTCATGATAACAATTTTTGTGGCGGAATTATGGAGAGAGGAATTTGTATTCAGTCTTTCATTTTAGAGAGATTGTCACCTGCGAATTTGGTATCAAAGTGTGAGGATGAGTACCCAAGAACTCTTTATACAGAAGAGAGAAGATCAATATGAGGATAAGTACCCAAGAAAGATGCAGAAGAGAGGAAGTTGTAATAGTCTTTCATTTTAGAGAGATTCTCACCCGACAAATTTGGTATCAAAGGAGACCAATATGAGAATAAGTACCATAGAGGAGAAGGGGAAAGCATGTGATCAATTCTCCCTAGTGGAAGAGAGCATAATGTTTCTTCGGGGACCGACCCAACGGTAAGGGTCTCAGTTGGTGGCTGAAGCTAGAAAATTCCTAACATTGGATTGGCATGCATTCAGCCTTCCCATGCTATTTGAGTGGATGCATCTCACCTTTCCATTAAAGAAGAAAGCATCAATCTTTCTTCAAAAATTCAATGGGGCCCGGCCCAACCAGTGGGGGTCTCAGTTGGTAGCTGAAGCTAGACAACTGCTAACGTTGGATTGATTTTTTCATGGTTGGTTTCACTAAACAAGCACCGAGTTCCGTGCTTTCCAGCTTGCATTAGTCATGAGCCACAGCCAGTCCTTTGTCAATGGAAGAGTTCGATCCCTCATGGAAGCTTTCATTCCGGTACAAATTAGATAGACTGAAGGGGGTGGGGCTGAAGCTGCCTTGTTCTATAGCCTATGTACCACGGCTGAATTTTACAGTTGCCTCGTGTTGGGTTGTGTTATGGCATTTGTATATGGATAATCCGGCATCTCCTGTGGGGAGAGTGAGCCCCTCAAAGCTTGTCCATGATATTTTCTCCATGGGTAATAAAATAAGGGGGGGGGGGTTGCCATTCCGGCCTCTCTTTTACAATTTTGTGGATTAAGTGGCATATGTTTACGGTTGTGGTCAATTCCAGTGTTACACTGCATAATGGTCAAGTGTTTTGCAAAGCTGTCACATGCACTCTGCACTCAGTGCATGGTCACAAGATGGCTCATCATCAGAAGTGCAACATTTGTACAGTTTTAGAACCCAATAGGATGATATTTGTCGTACGCCGTGACCCCATTGTACATCCTCAATCCAGGATAAGTCAGGCACGAGCTACGTACAGTTTTAGAACCCAATAGGATGATATTTGTCGTACGCCGTGACCCCATTGTACATCCTCAATCCAGGATAAGTCAGGCACGAGCTACGTAGGTCATTCCTCAGCCTTAGTGGGTCAGTCAGTCAGTCAAGTCCCTTAACCCACTTGGAGAGAATCATTCATGCATGTAGAGTCAGTAGAAGCCTTAGGGTTTGCATCAGAAAGCACTCTGCATCCTGCATAATATGCATACATATGCCTGTGCATCATTTAGAACATCCCCAAAGCCTTAGGGAATTTACTGGGATTTATCTGGTATTTTTCCCATATTTATTAGTATTTATTTATCATTATTTGCATTATTGGGCATTTATAAATATTAACTTTATTAAATGATCAACCTCCAGTTAGTATAAATAGGCTTGCCTAGAGCCTCTTTTCCTCATTCAGTCTTCATTGTGCTAAGAGCTCTCCTCTCTCTTGCTTTCAGCCCAAGACTAATCCAGCCCTAGTGCCCATAAGCTCTCTCCTCCAGCCCCTTGAGATCCATAGCTTCAGCCAGCCCTAGGTGCCTGCCTTCAGCCTCTTTCAACCCTGAATTCAGCATCAGTTCAGGCCCACAGTTCAGCATAGATTAACGCCAGCAATCAGCATTCATCTCTGCGTTTTTGCACCGCCGTACAGCAGGTCTTCAGCGTTTCTGTTCCAGCCGTACAGCAGCCCTGCAGTCCTCTGTTTGCTCATGCGTTTCAGCCCTCAGCCCTCTCTACAGTTCAGCGTTTCTGTCCACAGCAGAATCCAGCCCTGAAGGTTCGGTCTACAGCAGTTTCCAGCCCTGAAACAGTTGTTTGCATCAGTGTCCAGCCTTCTGTGCATCATCCACACATTCAGCAGTCATCTGGTGAAGGTAGTACAGCAGTCATATGTGTTTTCAGCATTCTAACAGTGTGTACAACAGTCCACCTTCTTCTTCTTTGAGCCTCATGTGTGCAGCCCTTCCTCATACCCTTGGGAAGAGTGCATAGGCTCAAGATCAAGTCATTGAGGTGTTTCTACAGCAGTGTACAGATCAGCCGCTCTCCGATCCTCCGAGATCTTGTGTTTGGCTTATCTACAGTCCAAAGTCATTCTCTCTAAAGTAATAAAGCAAATACTATCTCGTTATCGGGATAGGGGGCCCTTCAGTGGGTAATTCGGGACCCAATCTGGTGTACAGTTCTCATATCTCTCTCTCATCTCTTTAAAGTTTGAAGTAATGAAATGGATTGCTAAACTCACGAAACTCAGGATACAGAAGACGGTGTGAGCATATTGTGTGACAGGATCAACCAATACAAAGACTTCCGCTGCATATCACATTGGTATCAGATTCAAATTGTCCACACACACCGTATCCTAGCGTGGGGGCATCCTTGGATGGTTAGATTGCGTTCTGGCACGACCACCGACTTCAGCATCGTGTCTACAGGAGAGAGTACTCATCAGCCGGAAGACGTCTCCCCCGAAGGAGACCTCGTTCTTCCGCCTACAGCAGACACCATAGCTCTTCTTAGAGCTCAGAACCAGCTACTCATGGAGCGTCTCCAACTCTTGGAGGCAGCAGCAGCACGTCCTTCTACACCTCCAGCAGCACCCGACTACATCTCCCTCTTCTTTCAGATGGAACAACAAAGGAGAGAGGACGAGGCCCGAAGGAGAAGAGAAAAAGAAGAAAGACGGGACTATGAGGAAGCCCAACGCAGGATCGACGAAGACCGGCGTCAGGCTGAACTCGCCGCTCGGGAACACCAACGTGAGCTTGATCGAGAACGTATGTTACTCGAACACCAACGGGAAAAGGAGGCCACACTTGAGGTATCAGCAGCTCTCCTCAGTCTCCCCAGTCATAGGTGTCACCAGCCAGCATCCCGCAGCAGCATCAACCACCATCATTCGCAGTCAACCGAATTTCAGCAAGTATGATGGTAAGTGTGATCATTCTTCAGTTAATCAATTTATTCATCAGTTTAATGCTCATTTTCCATTAGCTAAGATCACAGACCCACAAGACAAAGTCCACTTAGCGGCTCCCCATCTCACTGGAGAGGCAGTCACTTGGTGGCAGCATTGGTCTAGTATTCATACTGACCAGGCCACAGGTGTCACAGCCTTTGACTGGGACATCTTTGTCCATGACCTGAAGACCAGATTTCTCTCGCCCCAGTACATGACCGGTCTGAAAGACGAGTTCTATGGACTCAGATAGAACGGTTCCCCAGTGCTTCACTTTTCCGGTAAGGTTATTACTTTAGCACAGCAGTTAGGGCTATCTGAGCAGGCCAAGATGGAGCAATTCATTCGTGGATTGGACTCCAACATTCGGTTCACAGTTCGTAACTTTGAACCAAGTACATATGACCGGGCTTTGACTCTCGCTCAGAATGAAGAAATGAAGCTCAACGGGGGCAAGCCCAACCAGGCATCTCAGTCCAGTACCAAACCGCAGCAGCAGCAATCAGCTGCACAGACAGGGAAAGGTAACGCATCTTCTAAAGATGCTAAGAAGGACAGCAGTAATAGCTCCAGTTCAGGGAGTAAGAAGGATAAAGAACCTAAGAAAACCCCTGATGAAAAGGCTAAAGCAGGCATTACTGGAGGTTATCTTCCTCCAGAGGAGCAAAGGAAGTACCAGTCAGAAAATAGATGTTTTTTCTGTCATATTATAGGGCATGGTAAGAAGGATTGCCACAAATGGCAAGCGGCACAAGCTGCCAAAGCCCCTTCTGCCACAGTTGCCACAGCCTCCCCAGCTCCTCCGGCCCCGCCTACTACCTCAAATGCAGTTCAACTTTTACCTTCCATGCATCCTATGCCATCCGTGGTATTTGATGCTAAGCAGGAGGGTGAGAGCGATGCTGCTCAGAAAAGCCTTATCCGAGCTTATGGCTCTGCCCAGGGCCGACAGTTTGTAGTCCTTTTCGATATGGGCAGTTCTGAAGACGCCATCTCTCCCCAGTTGGCTAATAAATTGAACTGCACTTTAGTCCCATATCATCTGGATGTGGACGGGTTTACACCTGGTCTTCGCACCCACATTTCCCAGAAGGCACAGCAGTTTGCCTTTGAAGTTCAGAAGGCCTCATTTCAACGAGATTTCATGGTCTCCCCTCTGTTAGGGTGTGACATGATCTTAGGAATTCAGTGGTTCCGTCAGTATGAGCCTATTCCCAATTGGGGGCAAGACACTTTTACTATTTGTAAAGGTTTTCCTGAGCCTGTCATGATTCGGGGGGATAGAAGCATTCTTGGCATCCCATTGATTTCACATCTCCAGGCCCGACGAGCTATCCGCAAGGGAGCAGAAGGAGCACTCCTTTATGTTCGTGCTCAAACAGCCCCTCCCTCATTAGTAGCATCCATTACATCTTCAGTCCCTCAGTTAGCAGACCTCCTATCCAGACACCAAGACATTATGCTTAGGGACGATCTCCCACCCAGTCTCCCACCCTCTCGCCTTGAGGACCATCACATTGATTTGGTCCCTGGATCAGACCCTCCTAGCAGGTTTCCCTATCGTCTTTCCAAGACTTTAGAGGGCGAGTTGGAAAAGCAGTTATCTGAGCTTCTCCGAGCCGGATTCATTCGGCCTTCTTCCTCCCCATTTGCTGCACCTATCCTATTTGTCCAAAAGAAGGACAAGTCTGCACGCCTTTGTGTAGACTACAGGGCATTAAACAAACTCACTATCAAGAATAAGTTTCCTATGCCCAGGATAGAGTACATTTTGGAGCGTTTAGACGGGGCTAAGTTTTTCACTAAGATCGACCTCAAGAGTGGTTACCATCAGGTCCGCATTTTTGAAGCTGACATTCCAAAAACAGCTTTCAGGACAGAGCGTGGTCACTACGAGTTCGTAGTCATGCCTTTTGGGCTTACAAATGCACCCGCAACGTTCAATAAGATGATGTCTAGGATTTTCGCAGTCCACATTGGGAAGTGTGTTTTCATATTCCTTGATGACATACTAGTCTTCTCAGCCACTGCGGAGCAGCATGAGAAAGATGTGGAGAAAGTCTTGCAACTTTTGCGAGATAATCAACTCTACATAAACGCCAAAAAGTCTATCTTTGGTGTTAAGGAAGTTCAGTATTTGGGCTATATCATCGGTTCCGATGGGATTAGACTGGACCCATCAAAGGTTCAGGAGATCTTAGATTGGGATATTCCTAAGACCGCCCAAGAAATCCGTTCATTCGTAGGTCTTTGTCAGGCCTATAGCACACATGTCCATCAGTTTTCCAACCTTGCAGCACCTCTTACCGACTTGCTCAAGGGGGTGAAGACTCGCAAGCAGAAAGTCTCAGTTCCAGGTAAGGCACTTGATGCATTCCGTGCACTCCAGAAAGCTGCCTCCGAAGCACCTGTATTAAAGTTAGCATCATGGGACGAACCTTTCGAGGTCATCACCGATGCCAACAATGTAGCCATAGGTGCAGTCCTCCAGCAGGACAATAGACCCGTGGCTTATTACAGCAGAAAGTTGGATGTCGCCGAAAAGAATTATTCGGTATATGACAAAGAGCTTTTGGGTGTGATCACAGCGCTCAAACATTGGAAGCCTTTTCTCTATGGACAGGCTTTCACAGTGAAAACAGACCACCAAGCACTTAAGTGGCTTCAGACTATGCCAAGTGCCCAGTGGAATGATCGACAAGCCAGGTGGAGTCAAATCTTCCAACAGTTTGGAGGTATGATTGAATACATCCCTGGTAAACATAACCCAGTAGCAGATGCTCTCAGTCGAAAGTCCAGCATCCAGGCAGTCCAAGAAGCTACCATTCTCGAAATCACGGGGAAGGACTTGGATAGTATGAAAGACCAATATGTCGACTCCCCTGAGTTTGGTACTCAGTATAGTTTGGCCCTCACTTCTGAGCCTGGCCACTATTCAGTACAGAACGGTTGGTTGTTCTACAAGAACCATCTCTGTGTTACTCGAGAAAAGCGTTCCGCTCTTCTCCACGATGCCCATGACTCCTTAGTTGGAGGACATAGGGGTATCAACAGTACCCTCGAGAAATTAGAACGGTCCTTTTATTGGCCAAAGATGAGGCGTGATGTCTATGCACATGTACAAGCTTGTAAGATTTGTCAAAAAGTCAAGGTTCCCCATACAAAGAAGGCAGGTTTACTTCAACCTTTGCCTATCCCTGACGGACCTTTCATCGACATATCTATGGACTTTGTAGGGCCTCTACCAGCATCCACTGGATCCCGTAACACTCAGTGTTTTACCATTGTGGATCGCTTTAGTAAGTTCTGCATGCTCATCCCATGCAAGCATACGGCCACAGCCGAGGACGTAGCCCGTCTGTTTCTCAAGCATTGGTATCCAATTTGTGGTTTGCCTAGCACCATAACATCAGACAGAGATTCCAAGTTTACCTCGCATTTCTGGAGGGCATTATTTGAAAACTTTGGAACTAAGTTGCAGTTGTCTAGTGCATTCCATCCCCAGACAGATGGCCAGACAGAAATTTATAATCAGTTGGCCTTTGATGTCCTCAAGTCTTACTGTCATGACCAGCAGTCCAAATGGGAGCACTATCTTCCGTTGGTCCAAGCTATCTTGAACGACACTCATTCATCCAGTGTCGGACGGACTCCATATGAAGCAGCCTTTGGTCGCCGTTTTTCTTCTCTTTTGACGAGAATGGTATCTCCATCTTTAGAGGCTAATAAAACCACGGAAGCATTTTCCGAGATCATTGAGTCAGTTAAGGACCGCTTGACCAAAGCTCAGGAAGCATATAGCAGACAGGCAAATAAATCTAGACGAGATGTCCACTTCAAGGAAGGGGATTGGGTCTATTTGCGTATCATGAAGCAGAGATTGAAACAAGTGGGCAAACGTTGTCCCAAGCTTTCATTCCGTAGTTTTGGCCCTTTTCCAATAGTTAAGAAGATAAGTGATGTCTCAATGAAGTTAAAGTTGCCTGCCAGTTGGACAATGCATGATGTTTTCCATGTTTCTTGGCTAAAACCATATGTTGGTCCAGAAGTGTTTGATGTTTCAGATGAACAGCAGCCAGACGTGGTAGACGAGACAGAAGTTATTGAGCCTGAGCAAATCCTTCTTCATCAATGGAAGCATGGTTCTGGTCGACGGATTCGTCAGTTCTATACGAAGTTCCGAGATCGAGGCACCCACGAAGCCGTATGGCTCGACGAGGAGTTCTTCCAGGAGTACCCCCAGTTATTGGCGGACTACTTGGAAGCCATGAACCTGCCACCAAGCTAATCAGGAGAGAATGTCACATGCACTCTACACTCCGTGCATGGTGACAAGATGGCTCATCATCAGAAGTGCAACATTTGTACAGTTTTAGAACCCAATAGGATGATATTTGTCGTACGCCGTGACCCCATTGTACATCCTCAGTCCAGGATAAGTCAGGCACGAGCTACGTAGGTCATTCCTCAGCCTTAGTGGGTCAGTCAGTCAGTCAAGTCCCTTAACCCACTTGGAGAGAATCATTCATGCATGTAGAGTCAGTAGAAGCCTTAGGGTTTGCATCAGAAAGCACTCTGCATCCTGCATAATATGCATACATATGCTTGTGCATCATTTAGAACATCCCCAAAGCCTTAGGAAATTTACTGGGATTTATCTGGTATTTTTTCCATATTTATTAGTATTTATTTATCATTATTTGCATTATTGGGCATTTATAAATATTAACTTTATTAAATGACCAACCTCCAGTTAGTATAAATAGGCTTGCCTAGAGCCTCTTTTCCTCATTCAGTCTTCATTGTGCTAAGAGCTCTCCTCTCTCTTGCTTTCAGCCCAAGACTAATCCAGCCCTAGTGCCCATAAGCTTTCTTCTCCAGCCCCTTGAGACCCATAGCTTCAACCCAGCCCTAGGTGCCTGCCTTCAGCCTCTTTCAACCCTGAATTCAGCATCAGTTCAGGCCCACAGTTCAGCCCACAGTTCAGCATAGATTAACGCCAGCAATCAGCATTCATCTCTGCGTTTTTGCACAGCCGTACAGCAGGTCTTCAGCGTTTCTGTTCCAGCCGTACAGCAGCCCTGCAGTCCTCTGTTTGCGCATGCGTTTCAGCCCTCAGCCCTCTCTACAGTTCAGCGTTTCTGTCCACAGCAGAATCCAGCCCTGAAGGTTCGGTCTACAGCAGTTTCCAGCCCTGAAACAGTTGTTTGCATCAGTGTCCAGCCTTCTGTGCATCATCCACACATTCAGCAGTCATCTGGTGAAGGTAACACAGCATTCATATGTGTTTTCAGCATTATAACAGTGTGTAGAACAGTCCACCTTCTTCTTCTTTGAGCCTCAGGTGTGTAGCCCTTCCTCATACCCTTGGGCAGAGTGCATAGGCTCAAGATCAAGTCATTGAGGTGTTTCTACAGCAGTGTACAGATCAGCCGCTCTCCGATCCTCCGAGATCTTGTGTTTGGCTTATCTACAGTCCAAAGTCATTCTCTCTAAAGTAATAAAGCAAATACTATCTCGTTATCGGGATAGGGGGCCCTTCAATGGGTAATTCGGGACCCAATCTGGTGTACAGTTCTCATATCTCTCTCTCTCATCTCTTTAAAGTTTGAAGTAATGAAATGGATTGCTAAACTCACGAAACTCAGGATATAGAAGACGGTGTGAGCATATTGTGTGACAGGATCAACCAATACAAAGACTTCCGCTGCATATCACAAAAGCCCCCGGGCCCTTCGGAAGTTACATTTGGCTAGTTTCTATCCTTGGGAGCCTTCTTTCACCTAACCCCCACTAATTCTTCATCCATAGGATGTTTTTTAGGTAAGGTAGGGTCCTGATTTCAGAGGGTGTAGAGGTGATCTACAACCAAGAAACAGGGCGGAAACCATAGTCACCAAAAACGAGAAACGCGAAGGGAAACATTCGAGGAATGTAAACGGGAAAACGAGTTTTTAGGGGCGGAAACAATATCACTTGGGAAACGAGAAATGGCCATGGAAACAGATGAGGTCCTGAAACAAAAAAAAAACATTTCTAGGGACTGAAACAGCCGTTTCCTGTGACTATGGCAGAAACCCTAACTTCAGATTGAGGCATGTACAACCAACCCTAATGATGTACAACCAGCTACAAACCGGTTCCTCATGCTGTCCTTGACAACTCCACAATGTTTCATCGCTGGGAGAAGAGCCAAACTCTGGGAAATCAGTGTTTATCAGTTGTAAATTAGGATTTACAGGTGTTGGACAGCAAGTACAGGTGAGAGGCAGCCATCTCATGCTAATTCTTGGTGGGATTCATTTATGTACCAAGTTTCATCGTGGGAAAATGCCTAGATCATCTACAAACTAGGGTTTTAGGGCTGGAAATTAGAGTTTGCGGGTTTCGACAGCATTTTCACTTATTTGGAGCAACCCTGGTGTGGGGGACTCCTCCCAGGGATCACCTAAGGCATAAACAAGATTAGAGAAACCAAATAAAAGGGATGTAGGCAAGCTCACCACCCAACTATAGGTTCAAGTCGCAAACCTTGCCCAAGCCAAGGACGAAGTTTCTACTCCCACGAGTCCATGCCAGTCAGCCTTGGCGTCCAATAACACCAGTGCCTGCCCACAAGGGCCCTCGGCAAGACTACGCATGACCTGTCACGTCCATAGCAAGAGTAAGCCTCTTGGTCCAAGTCCAGAACACAATGAATCAATAATAACCCAAGACTCACTTATATAGTGCTTATTGCTGCTATAAATAATAGTCCAATCATAAATAGCCAATAACCTTGGGTTCATTAAATCTGAACCTTATCCACTTGAATCCACCTTCTTTTCCTAATCCCAAGGCTCTCCTAACCTTGCAAGATTAGTCCCTAGCCCCAAGGGTTAGTGCCAAGTACGTAACATTCCTCCCCACTTACGACATTTCCACTCTTGGAAATAAATGGAGAATCCAACTACCTGCATCAACTATCTCCGAAATCAGGTTTATTTATACCTGTCTATCAAATCCACATAGCCACCTATCAAGCAACCAGCTTAACTGAAAATGCTCTTCAGTTAAGCAACCAGCTTAACTGAAGATGCTCTTCCTGTAGCATATGACCATTGGAACAACACAGAGAAAAAAAGAACCTTCTCAGGTCCTTGAAGAACATAAACCATCCTTCAATCCTCCAACTCCTCATGGAATTGGAAACCTAAAATTGCTGAGACAACTATTTGCTAGCTATAATATAATACCCATCCTTTCCACGATCGGGTAAATCCTCGTACCTAGTGGATATCGTACCTCCCTCTCAGAGACTCCTAAATCTATCAGGCACCACAAATTGTCTCTCCTTCAAGCTATCAAAGTCTCAGGGAATATAGGTTTTAATCCAACTCCTACCAAACATAATCTAGCTATTGCAATAATTGTATGCTCAGAAGTATCATAGGCAAACTCAACCATAGGGATGCACCTCTCCCAATAAAATGGTCGCCTGGTGCAGTATGTGTGTGAAAACATGCCATTTTATCCAGCCCAAAAGGGTATTTTTGGTATTTAATTGTCTTGGCTGCTGGCCGACTGTTTACCCTGACCAACCAGTAGCCCTTCAGCATATAAAAGAAACTCAAACATTATTCACTTCCACAACAACACATCAAAACCCGGAGTCTTGCTGCAGCTGGTGCTCCTTCATCTGTTGGCTGCGCATCCTCTCCTGCTGCTGCTACAGGCCATTTACATCAGCCTACATTCAGCGCTTACACCAGGGTTGACATCAGCATTTACATCTGCCTATCATCAGCATTTACATCAGCCCTCATCTACTGCACTTGTTCCTCAGGAGCAGATCTGCAATAGCTTCTCGCCCACAGTATATCAGCGTTTTACCTACAGCATATGGGACAGCAGCCCTCTCTGCTACAGTAGAATTTTCCAGCAAGTTTCTTCATTCATTATCACTGGGATAGCAGCCCTCTCTGCTCCTTGGCCTCGACATCGGGACAGCAGCCCTCTCTGCTCATTTCTTCAGGACAGCAGCCTACCATCTGCCTTGGATTGTGGCCTTCTCCACCCTCTGCATAATCACGGGACAGCAGCCCTCTCTGCTCCTCCAGAGTCTCAAACTGAGCTCTTGTACTAGATTTTATCATATATACACTCACTCATTGCATGCTGTGTTGATTTGCTCTAATCTCTCATACATTTGGTCCTTTCGTCCTTTTGCGCCCTCACATGGTATCAGAGCCATCGTGAGCAAAAGGATTGAAGACCTTGAGAGCGCACAGCATGGATCGTCTACCCACGATTCCGGAGGACCAGCCCTTCTTACCAGATGTTGATTCTCCTTATTCAGAAATAGATCACACGGAGGATGGGACTCCTTATTCACTGGAGAGCCCCGTTCGAGGTCTTTCATTGGGAGACGACCAGCCCATTTTCACTTACTCACCCTCTACACCCTTGGCATCTCATCTTTCTTCTCCGAGCTTATCAAACGTCACTTCCAGAGGAGGATACATGCCTACAGCCAGCCAATGTGCCAATACTGCACCCAGGTATCCAGCCTCATCTAGAGAGCCTTGCTACTCAGTCTAGCCAACAGCCTAGACTTCGGTATGGGACTTTTTCTCAATAAGGACAGGCACCTCCTTGGTCGTTTGGAGATCCATCATCATCATCTCTGCCGATGACCACGTCAGGTTCGTATGTGCCTTTGAGTACTTATGTTCCTAATTCTACCTGGGTGTCTTCTTCTGTAGCACAAGTTCAACATATGGTACCATCAACTACCCTCAATCCCTGGAATTATGTAAACCCAAATAGAGGAGGGTCTAGGAGTACAATTCACTCCCAGATTTCTGGTGTTCAAGGAGGTAACATTGTTTTCTCTTCTGGTTCACCTTTTGTTCCTTCTCCTAATGTGTTTTGGAATACTGCTCAATCTCAAGCACAAAACCCTCCTACCCAACCCATGTCTTTTCCTCCTAATGTTGGCATGCAGTCATTACCAGCTGCACCCCCATTGGGTCCTACGTATGGGTTTTACCCCACACAAGTATCTATCAACACATGCCTTCTGGCACTATGGTGCCACCCAGCATTCCGGGGTATCAAGTGGTTTACCAACCCATCTCTGGCACTAATGCTTTTCCTACTTATGTGCCCACTCAAGGATTTGTGCCTTAGCCAAGTATTCCACCTATACCGAGTGCCCAATCTTATATTCCATCTTATGGAGTACCCTCGCCCCGTCCTACACCTATGCGTGGTATTAGTGCATTTTCTAGAGTTCCTCCTCACCCTTTACACTCCAGATATGGGTACCGACCATCCTAAACTCCCCCACCTCCTTCCTTTTACGTCTCTATGTCCAGAAATGCTTTCACAGAAAAGACTCATTTCAATAGGTCTAATTACACCACCTGGGCTAACCTCATGGAACAAGTTTTCACTTCCCAAGGTTCCTGGAACCTAGTGAAGGGACTTGAACCAAAACCCCACCCCTCACTAGCACCTCTTGACGTCATCGGCTATTGGGAGGCTAGGAATGCCACTGCCATAGTGGAGCTCATGTAAGGCCTTCTGCCGTAGTTTCATTCACAACTCCAGTAGTTCCCCTATGTCTCTGACAAATGGGCACACCTTGCAAAAAGATATGTAGCACGTGATGGCACGCATCACATTGATCTCGAACATCAAATCCAACTTTTCTCTATAAAAGAGAGTGATGACCTGACCGTGAAGGTTGTTGAATACCGACGCCTTAACGCGAAGTACGCCACCACTGGCTCCGCCAAGTCTCAAGAAGACCAGGTGATCACTTTATTGAACAAGTTGCCTCCTGGTTTCTTTACTTTTGTCACACAGACCATTAGTCTAGAACCTATGCCTAACCTATATGAGTGTGAGTGCCAACTCTTGCACTTCGCTCGGTTGCATGCCCAATTTCATCCCAAGAAATGTTCCTGCTCTACTCAAGAGGGGGCCCTTGTGTCCAATACCACCTCTACTCAAAAATAGCAGCAAGGGAAGGGGAACAACAACTTAGGTAATCAAGGCAAATCTCAAGGCAACAATACTAATCCAAAAAACTCTGCCTCAACACCCACTCCCTACAAGTGGAATATTCCCAAAAAGAATAGATTCTGCACTCATTGCCAAATGCATGGTCATGTTGATGATGAGTGGCATTAAAGCCAAGGAAAATAGAGGTAACAATCCCACTAACTCGAATCGCCAAAACAACCAAGGTGGCAGTAATAATCCTAATTGGTGATCAAGAGGGGGTAATAATCCAGCACCTACTCTGCACGGTTCCCCCCCGAGGTACCCGCAACAAGGCAATGGTACGAATTGTCCTAGATCATCTCCGTGGCGACCCACTGGTCAAGTCGCTCAAGGCCCCCCACCCAATCAGTTTCTCTTACCACACCAGAAGAGATGTCTGATTGGTCATCTCTTACACCACATCCCGACCCCTTGGCCAATGTCGCTCAAGTCACATTTGAGGTTGATTACTCTTCCAGAAGGACGAAGAAACAACCACCTAGATGAGGCAGTCCACGCGTGGAAGCATCCGCCCTCGTTCAGATTTGTCAATTACCTGATGGTCATTCTATATACCTATATACCTAGATGAATCCAGGAACATGCCCAAATTCACCTTTTAGGAACGTACATGTTATATACTCATGGTAGTCAACCCACAAGACTATATAACTATCAACTCCATTATGCATAGTATGGACTAGATACTATGACACCGTTCCCTATGGCTATCCGGTCACTTGGGTAGTTGGCAGTGGAGCTACACACCATATGGCACGCAATGCTGACATTTTCATCTCTCAGCAACCTGCTAAGGATGAAGTTCGATGTAGCAACAACACACTGATGCCCATCAAATCTGTTGGCACCGTTTTATTTGACACCATTGGCACAAGCCCCAATCAGGCAACATCGGACAATGTCTATCTTGTTTCTAACTTGGGCCTCAATTTACTTTCTGTATCCCAGCTGACCCAACTCGATCGTGAAGTTTACTTCAACAAACGAGTTGTAGAGGTAATTGATGAGACTACCGATCTTGTTGTTGCCCACAGCCAAGCACAAAAGGATGGCTTGTACCAGATGTCTACTTTTTTATCTGAGCCATCTTCTGAGGGTTTTGAGTTTCATCGGGTTTGTGCCTATGTGACCAGAGCTCTTTCGGACATTGAACAACTATGGCACTTTCGCTATGGTCACCTGCCCTATGACACACTCTATGAGTTATCTCGAGACCAGTTAGTTGAAGGCATACCTAGCCTCAAACTGACAAAGGACGTCTATCAGCCATGTCAAATGCGTAAACAGCATCGTTCACCGTTCCCACATCATGCTACTCATCGTGCTCAGGGTATCCTCAAGTTGATTCATTTTGACTTGACTGGCAATCCCCAACCCCCTCCTTGAATGGGTCTCTCTACTACATGCTAATTGTTGATGATTATTCGAGGTACATGTGGGTGTATTTCTTGAAGCATAAATCAGACACCTTCCAATACTTTTCCACATGGGTTCAGTTAGTCACTAATCAAAATGGGCGTCTCGGTTGGGATTGCTCACAGTGACAATGGTGGTGAGTTTCTCTCCCATCAATCTACCTAGTACCGTATGTCGATGACCTCATCTTTTCTGGTTCACATCAAGCCAAAGTGACTGATATCATGGCACAGCTGAGACGAACTTTTGAGATGACTGATATCGGTCTTCTCTCATATTTCCTTAGCATGGAGGTGATCCAACATCCTGATGGTATTTTTGAGTCCCAACAAAAGTATTGTCTTCAACTCATTACTTCCTACTTTCCTCATGGTGCTATCCCTATGGCTACGCCATTGGATCCCACCATCAAACTATCAAACGAAGAGGACTCCCCTCCACATGAAGAGCGAGCCTACCACCAAGTGGTTGGGAAACTCATATTATGGCTCACAAATTCTCAACCTGACATTTCCTATTGCGCATCCATTTTAAGTCAGTATTTCAATGCTCCTAAGGGACCACATTGGATTTCAGCAATGAGGGTTGTTCGCTATCTAGCAGGTACCTATATGTTTGGACTTCACTACAGTCGTGGGATCACCCTGCGTGGTTACACGGACTCCGACTGGGCCGGTGGTTTCGACTCCCGAAGTTCTCATGGTGGTTATCTGTGCCCCCTCGGATCTGCCCCTTTCTCTTGGTCTAGCAAGAATGTAAAGCTTTTATAGCTTTATTAACATGATTAAGACTTAATTAATAAACATAAGACAAATGCTGATAGAAAGATTGAGTTGTTTGCATTGAGACAGGGGCCTTTCTTAAATAGAGACCGAAAAGGTACAAGTGAAGAGAACATCCCTGGGAAGGGGTGTGGCTCTTGAGTCAACGGTTATGTCCTTTGGACTTAGGGGTGTGCCTTTTAATGAATAGACATGTCCTTTGATAATGACCCATGTGTAAGGGTGTGACCCTTCACAAGTGTCCTTTCAGTTAATAAGAGATTAATGAGTAATTAAGGAGAGATTAAGAGAGTTAGTCACAATCGTGACATTCCCTCCCACTTAAAATAAGACTCCGGCTAAGAAGAGATGGTTGTCTTTGAAAGAATTCCCGAAGAAGTTCTGGATATTCTTGTAAGTCTTCATCACTTTGCCAAGTAGAGTCGGAATCATCAAGATCTCTCCATTTAACCAAAAATTATGTAGTGAGTTTATGTCGTATTTCTTTCTGTCTGACATCAAGAATTATCTCTGGGATTAAGAGTATGTGTTCATCTTCGATTTTTGGATCATAATCCAAATGATCTAAAACTGGAGAATCACCGTCCACAAACTTCTTGAGCCAAGAAATGTGGAAAGTTGGATGAATTCTACCCCAAGAAGGTGGTAACTCCAACTTATAACTGAGAGATGAGTTCTTCTTAATAATACAAAAGGGTCCATAATATCTTGAGCGAAGCTTTGGGAAAACTGATTTCACTGTCTTGTATCGATGAGGGGCAATATATAATAATACCAAGTCTCCTTGAAATTCAATGTGACGACAACGCTTATTAGCTGTGCGTTGATATTGCTCTTAGACGCTGATCATCTTATCCTTAATCTGTAATAGAATATCTTGCATTTCCTGAATGAGGTGGTATGCTAAAGCCACTGTATGTTGAAGAACAAAGTTGGCAAGAATAAGGGGAGTATGGCCATAAGCTGCTTGAAAAGGTGTCATTCCAATAGCTGAATGATAAGAATTATTATAAGCAAATTCTACCAACGGTGAATTTTCTTCCCATGAAGCTAATCGAGATTGAACATAATGTCGCAGCATTTCTTCCAGAATCTGATTAACTCGTTCCGTTTGTCCATCTGTCTGAGGATGATAAGCAGAGCTAAAGAGTAAATTTGTACCAAGAGACTTGAATATCAAAGTCCAAAAATGTCCTATAAACTTTGGATCTCGATCCGAAACTATAGATTTTGGCAATCCATGAAGTTTGAAGATATACTGTATAAACAGTACTGCAATATCTGAAGCTTGGACTGCTTTCTTGCACGGGATGAAATGTGCCATTTTAGAAAATCTATCAACCACCACAAGAATCTGTGTATTGCCTTTAGAAGAACGTGGCAATGAAGTGATAAAATCCATACTAATACTTTCCCAGCGTTCATTGGAAACTAGAAGTGGTTGAAGAAGACCAGCTAGAACTTGTCTGCTAGATTTCATACGTTGGCATGAGAGACACGCTATAACAAACTTAATAACATCTTGCTTCATTTGAGGCCAATAGTATGTAGCTGTCAAAAGACGATAAGTCTTGTTGATGCCTGGGTGTGCAGCATAAGTGACCTCGTGATGTTCTTTCACCAATACTCTTCGAACATGAGTATCATGAGGTACACAAATACGGTCCTGATAATATAATAAACCATCCACAATTGTAAATGCGCCATAAATCTTTAAGTCGGAAGGAGTTGCATTCTAAGAATTGAGAATTCGAAATGCATTTTCAAAATCACGATCTTTTGAATAACGGTCCTTGAAACTTTGAGGTATATCCATTTCAACTGTAGAAATAGCCAAGACCGAAGCTGACAGCATACGACTGAGGGCATCCGCAACCACATTGGTAAGACCAGGAACATACTCAATTGTCATAAAAAAATTGGCTAAGAATTCGACTCAACGTGCTTGCCTAGCATTCATAACTGGCTGCGTGAAGATATATTTCAAAGAATGATGATTTGTTTTTACCACTGAATCCGCACCAAGGAGATAATGTTTCCATGCACGATAGGCATGAACAATGGCTAAAAATTCCTTGTCATATACCAGGAATCGTCCTTGAATTGCAGAGTGCTTATGACTGTCAAACGCAATAGCACGTCCTTGTTGCATTAAGACGGCACCAGTGGCAATATCAGAAGCATCCATGTAAACATCAAAGGGAAGAGTAGGGTCTGGAATAGCCATGACAGGAGTTGTTGTCAAAGCTGTCTTTAAATTTTCAAAAGCTTGTGTTGCGACTTCAGTCCATTGGAATGCAGGAGCAGACTTTAGAAGTTCGGTGAGAGGTGCAGCTATTTCGAAAAGTCGATGAACCTTTGTGTGATAGAAGTTGGCAAGTCCCAAAAAAGAACGAACATCATGGATGTTTGTGGGAGTTGGCCAATTGACAATAACCTGTATTTTCTTTGGATCCACGGAAATTCTATCTGCTGAAACAACATGTCCAAGGTATTCCAAGGATGTCTTGAAGAATTCACTTTTGCCTGGATTAATATAAAGAGCATTGTCTCGAAGCACCTGGAAAACGATCTTAAGATGTGCCTTGTGTTCTTCCATATTACGACTGAACACCAAGATGTCGTCAAGATAAATAATGACGAACTTGTCCAAAAAAGGTCGAAAAAGATCATTCATCGGACTCATAAATGTTACAGGGGCATTGGTTAACCCGAATGGCATGACCAGGTACTCGTAATGACTATATTTTGTGCGAAAAGCTGTCTTATATTCATCACCTTCGCGAATGCGAATTTGATGAAATCCAGACTTAAGATCAATTTTGGAGAAGACCTTTGCATGGAGCAATTGATCAAACAATTCATCAATGCGTGGAAGAGGATACTTATTCTTAACTTATTAAGGGCACGATAGTCGATGCAAAGACGCATAGACTTATCCTTCTTTTTCACCAAAAGCACTGGAACTCCAAAAGGGCTTTTACTTGGTCGAATATGTCCTTTCTCCAAAAGTTCAGTAAGTTGTCGCTGTATCTCCTGAGATTCCGTAAAAGAAACTCGATATGGAGCACGAGTAGGTGCAGCACTACCAGGAAGAATATCAATAGCATGGTCGACTCGTCGACGAGGTGGGAGAACCGCAAGAAGCTCCTGAGGAAAAAGATCCAAGTATGGAGCAAAGAAAGGTTGCCCGAGATACATCACCTTTGTATCTATGTCCTCGGGAGGGTCGTTGGCTGAATAGACCATTAAAAGAGCTGAGGAACAACCACTCTTGCGGACCCACCGTTTCACTTGAAGAGCTGAAAGGGTTGGTGTAGAAGGTTGGTCTCTGATTCCTTCGAGAGCCACAAGCATACCATTTTGAGCAAATTGTATAGAATGGTTTCGGAAACTGATCAGGGGATCGTATTGATACAACCATTCTTGACCAAGGATCATATCATAATGTGCCAAATTCATGACTTGGAAATCCAATTTGTCACGATAATGCTGAATTCGAAAGGAGAGGTGTTTGGCAATGGTGTTACACGAGGATGTGGAACCATCGGCAAGCTCTACTTCATAAACAATAGTACTTGGAGAAGTCCGAATCTTCAATCTCTGAGTCAAGGTGGTTCCCACACAATTATGAGAACACCCACTGTCAATGAGCACCTGAATAGGGAACCTTGAAGAACCAAAACCTGATTAGACCACTGAGGCAACGCGCCTCACTGGTGTTCCGAGACCACGCACAAACAGGCGCTCTCGTACTAACGCCTGGCTCTCCCGATCTCAGCACCTTTGGACCGTGGTTCTCCAACAGAGCTTGGACAACCCGGCACCGAACGGGTGTTGGCCGAGCGGGATGAATCCCTTATCAGATTTAAACATAAAATACTTTACTTAAATCTGAAATTCACTTACTTGTAGATGGCTGAGGAAGTCCAATACCCATGTGTACAGTCACATAAAAGAGACACCGAGAAGAAGCCATTTGAAGAAAGAAAACACCGCCTATGGAAAAGAAGTGCAACCACCTGTTGTGCTGGACAAAGCCTGCCTTCTTGCTGAGGAGTTTGTCTTGCTACAGCCGCCTAGTGATGCAGCTGTCGGGTGAAGTACACAAACGAACGGAGAGGATTGTGTAGTTGCCAACTGAAAATAGCCTCCTGCTGTAGGCACAGCCACCTAAGAGAGAAAAGAAACCGCCGAGTATAGAAGAGGCACGTGGCTGCTGTGCACAGCTACTTGGCTGCAGCCTGCGAGAAGATGGCCTGATGGGGCACGCACACGATCGCCTGAGGGTCTGCTGGCTGGAAACCTGGCGCACAGCCACCTAGAGAAAGGTTGCCTGGCTGCTGTACACAGGTGCAGCCCACCTGTAAGAGGGTAGAAGCAACCGCCTGTAGGACGTAGAAACAGCCGCCTGTAGGGAGGTGAAAGCAACCACCTGCAATCAGCGCTAGCCGCCTGTAGAAGAGGAGGCGCAGCCAGCAGCAGAGGAAACAGAAGCAGTCGCCTTCATGAAAACGTGCGCCAGAGAGAGGGAGAGTCGCCGGTTGTCTCACGTAAGGTGGAAGCGAATCATGCCCACGCTTGAAAGGGAACGTTTTCTTTTATAAAATTTAGAGTGGAGTTTTCTCTAGTGATTTCCACGCTTGCATGTGGGGGACTAGTGTGAGTAGGTGACCATGCCCACCCCCACACTCACTTAAGTGGGGCTCCCCACCTTGGCCCCTAAGTGGGTGCCCAAAGGGGGTGCCCACTTTTAAATAAATGTGAACACTTAACCTTATAAAACTAAAGGTTAGAAATAAAATAATAAAAAACAACATGTGCAATATACTTACCACCTGTTCACATGCAATAAAACTCGTCAGAATACAGAGCAGACTTCACGACTCACTGGAAGGCGTCCCCGCTCAGTAAGTAACACCTCAAGCAGGCAAACACACAAATACATGTCATGCGAAAATAGTTTCAAACATGCAAATCATGTGTGCATGTGCAAATAGTAACATGGACATATCTCCCGTTCATGGCTAAATCCATTGTTGGGGATAGAGATCCCAGAACTACAAGCCTATTTTGGAGGGCTTTATTTGATAATTTGGGTACTAAGCTTGAGTTTTCATCAGCTTATCATCCCCAAACGGATGGCCAAAGTGAAGCTGCAAATTCAGCCGTGTTGGATTTATTGAAGTGTTATGTGGCAGATCAAAAGAGTGCATGGGAGAAGTATCTTCCACTTGTTGAGTTTGCCTACAACAATACGATCCATGCTTCCACAAGAAAGGCTCCGTTTGAGATTATTTATGGCAGAGTGGTCTTGCCACCCATCCTTCGTACAAAGGATGAGATTTTTGCAGCTGATGAATATGTTCGTGACTTGGATGTTGCCTTTGGTCAGGTGCGGACAGCCATTGCAAGATCTCAGGATAAGCATAAAATGGCTGCTGACAAGCATAGAAGGGACATGGAAGTCAAAGAAGGTGATTGGGTATTGCTGAAATTTGAGAAGGCTAGGCTTCGGAAGAGGCCAGGACGAGAAGGATCATATCCTAAGCTTTCTCCTCGCTATTATGGACCCTTCAAGGTGATTCAGAAGATCAATGAAGTGTCCTACAGGCTTGCTTTACCTAGTCATTGGAAGATTCACAATGCTTTTCATGTGAGTCTATTTCGGAAATATGTGGGGCCAGATCCTGAAGAGCCTGTCACAGAAGATCCGCCAGAGATTGAAGAGCTTGAGGAGATCCTCCAGCCAGAACAGATTGTTTTTCACAAGGAGCGAAAGCTTCCTGCAGGAAAGCTTTCCAGGAGATACCTTGTGAAGTTTAAGAATTATTTGCCTATTGATGCCAAGTGGGTAAATGAGGATTATTTTGTCAATTACCCGCAATTGTTGCAGGCATATCTTGAGGCTTTTCAGTTGAGGTCAACTCTTTAGAAAGACTGGTGCCATCCGTGTGTTAGTAGGATGGTGTCGTATGGACGGGAGCCAGACTGGTGCCACCCGTGTATGACCTGGACTGTGCTCGACCCATGGGATTGTCACGCCATGGAAGAGCCAGTATTCGTGCCGTGTTTTGCCTATGGGACTGTCACACCATAGGGAAACTCGTGCCTGGAACTGTGTCTTACCTATGGGACTGTCACTCCATAGGAAGACCAAGTTTTTATGTTTTTATGTCGTGCCAGTTTTATGCCAACAGACTAATACATTGGTGTGGTTGACCCACCAAACAAACCAAATGCTCCAATACCAATGTAACAACATGCTAAATATGCGGAAGATTTAACGCTAATCAAATGGGCAATGTTGACACAAAGAAGTAGAGAGAAGTAGAAGAGAGAGACTCTTTACATAACCTACTCATTTTATATTACTGAATGAATGAGTATTTCCAATGATTGGAAAAGATCCAAATCAGAAATGAGCCCTCAATGATGTGTATGAACTAATGCTATAACTAATGTGCGTATTCACAATGGTTGAAAAAGATCCAAATCAAATATGAGCCCTCAATGATGTTCATGAACTGATGCTATGCATAAACTAATGCTTGTGGCACTCCTCTGTGTGATGATGAAAAACGTTGATATGGAGGTGTACTCTACTGCTCAAGATGTTGTGGCTGCATGCCTTTAGTCTTGGCTCTCTTGCCCTTGCTCTTAGCTCTACATCCCGTCTCCCAATGAATGAAGAATGACCTAGACCTCCTTTATATAGGGATACTGACAGCAGGTCGTATGCTGGTCGGCCAGCCCCTTTTAGGTCCCAACTAATCATCAAAAAGGGAGCAACCCACCCGAGGTATAGGCACCTTCGATTCCCAACAACCCCCTCCTATATCCCAACCACCACGATCAACCTCCCATACAACCCATTCCGTCTCTCTGCCTCTTCCTTCCTTTTCCACCCCCCACTACCTCTTACCTCTCCCACCATCCATTACCACACTAGGGGATGTCCTGAAGGGATTGCATATCCTGGCTGCTGCTGCCACCACCACACTATAGGAGCCCTTTGTAGACAACACCTCCGCCAGCCAAAAGATGGGAGATACTAGGCAGACAGGTTTTGAATAGAGCAAAGATCAATTCCCCAAATAGGCTTTCACATGGAGTTAAAATAGCTAGTGAGTGCATGTTTCGCTCAAAGAAGATACACGTGAAACTCAATCGTCAATAAGTGAGTAGAAAATGAGCTACACTGCACAGTACGGCAATCTGCAAAGCAAGATAGCTACAATACTTGTGAGAACTTGACTTCACTACTCAGATCCAAATAATCAATGTATGTCACAACCAATCATGCATCGCATCCTCCGAGGCACGCACATTGACATAATTTCATAACTACTGTCCCACTGAGAAAACCCGGCAGATATTTTCAGTACAACATTTGCTCTGAATGCAAGACGATAAAATCTGTAAATATCAGGAGAAGGGATGACGAGGTCTAGCGTTTAAGACGCCAAGGGCTAAGTATCAAATGTTTTTGCGACATCTGCTGCCATTTCATCTGTTTTTGAAAAGAATGCACCAGAAAGGAAAATAATTTGAGCGAATACATATTCGTGTGAATTATGCATTATATAGAAGTTAACAAAGCATCGTTGAAGAAACCTTGCCAAGCTTTACATTGGGAGATCAGGAAGTATCAAAACAAGCAAAGATCTGAAAACAGAAAGCTCAGCGATGGCAAAATAGCACAGCGATCCAAACACAGACCGGCCACTTACATCGGTGTAATCTGCACAATCGGATGCCAGTCCGTCCCCCCGATCTCATCAGGTAAGGGTGCCGCCTCAGCGCCTCACACGCAGAGAGAGAGAGAGAGAGAGAGAGAGAGAGAGAGAGAAGAAGAAGACACCTTTCGCAGAGAGAGAGAGAGAGAGAGAGAGAGAGAGAAAAGAAGAAGAAGAAACCTTTTTGGCATTTCAACTTTTTTAAGTGTTGATCATTACACCGGCGATTGCCACCGAAGTGGAAGAGCACCCAAGCAGTGTTGTTCTTTTTAGTTTTCTTGTTTGATATCTATCCACTGAGGTGGAGGAGCATTCCTGGAGATTCTACTGAAGACTTTCTCCATGAATTTTAGGGTTTCCATTCTTTTTCTCTCTCTTCATCTAGGGTATTCATGACTTTCTTTTTTTTCCAAGAAAAAAGAGATTCCTATTAAGTAACATAATATCATAGAAAAGGAGATCTCAACCAATCAAGGGCACTATGGTGCCTTAAAAGCCCCATAAGAGTGGAGGAGAAGAAAATACCATGGTTCCACTCTCTCATAAATCTGATGTGTTTTGTTTGCACACCTCAAGATCCTTGTATAAAAGTAGAGGTGGCCAAAAGAGTATAAACAATGTCACTTCATCTATCTATCTATACAAGATTAAGGGAGACTGGCCCTCCCTCCACGTGGGCAACGGAGGGGGGCCTATTTCAAAATGGCCAATTCTCCTGCAAGCGTGAAGTTCACGCTTCACGCTTCACGCGAGGTGACGTGACGTGAGTCGCCTACTGTTCCAGGCGTTCTGCGCGTTCTGCTGTTGCAGTCCTTTCATCACCTCCGGCACGTTCGGGTCGCGTCGAGCTCTCACAGGTATCTTCGTACTGCCAGTTTCTCTCTGACAAGTGCATTTCACTTTCTAGGCGGTGTCCGTCCTGGTGTCAAGGGTGCCAGACTGCGTGGGGGATGAGCACGCAGTGTCATGTGAAGTGTGGAGAGTCAACTTGGGCTCTCGAACTCACCAAGACAAGCGTGTTGAGCGTGCCATCGACAGAGGCCGAGAGGAGGCCAGTGTGACAGGGCCTGTGTGGGCGGCAAGGAGACTGTGTAGGCAACGGCCGGTGGTGAGGTCCCAGAGCCTGATGCTCCCGTCAGCTGAGCCCGAGAACAAGAGTTTTCTGTCGTGGGGGGGAGGCCGGGGGGGGATTCCAGTGGGTGTTGCGCACCTAGGACACCGAGGCCCTGGGCGCGGACAGGTAGCCATGCAGCCCGAACAGAGCAAGGTGGCGGACACCGCCCAGAGACCGACGACGACGACGATGCGCATGATAGGGGGGGCGCAACAGACTGGGCGTCGCGGCCGTTTGCATCTGAGCGTAGGCATAGGTCGGCTCAGCATGTATAGTGGAACAGAGACCGACGACGACGACGATGCGCATGATAGGGGGGGCGCAACAGACTGGGCGTCGCGGCCGTCTGCATCTGAGCGGCCGGCTCAGCATGTATAGTGGAACAGAGACCGACGACGACGACGATGCGCATGATAGGGAGGGCGGCCGTTTGCATGAGGATCTGGCGTTTGCATGGGAGACGATTGGACCTGGCCGTTTGCATCTGAGCGTAGGCATAGGCCGGCTCAGCATGTATAGTGGAACAGAGACCGACGACGACGACGAGCGTTTGCATGGGAGACGATTGGACCTGGCCGTTTGCATCTGAGCGTAGGCATAGGCCGGCTCAGCATGTATAGTGGAACAGAGACCGACGACGACGACGATGCGCATGATAGGGGGGCGCAACAGACTGGGCGTCGCGGCCGTTTGCATCTGAGCGGCCGGCTCAGCATGTATAGTGGAACAGAGACCGACGACGACGACGATGCGCATGATAGGGAGGGCGGCCGTTTGCATGAGGATCTGGCGTTTGCATGGGAGACGATTGGACCTGCAGCTGTGTGCTACCAGATCCGACTGCAGCTAAGCCAGAGAACTGAATTCGAGCCATTCCACGTTTCAAGCCATTCCACGTTTCAAAACAAATGATTTTTTATTTAAAAAATCTAAAATTATATACACATGTGTGTGTATAAGATTTACATAAAAAAGATTTCGAATTTCGATTGTTCGGAGAGCCCCCCGCGATGGATACCACGCGAATAGGACTATAGCCGTGCAGCTCCGGGGAGAGCCCCCCTCCGCGATGGATACCCACCACACCCACGAGCTCTGGGCATGACCTTCTTGGCTCTCTTCAGAAGACGTATCAATTAAATGGAGAGCGCCCCACCCACCACACCCACGTGCTGATTGCAAAGCTGGCTTTAGAGCCATGCAGCTGGGAGAGCCTCTGGACCTTTTTGGCTCTCTTCAGAAGACGTATCAATTAAATAAGCCGCAATATATATATTTCTAAAAACAAGTATAAAAGTATTTCATATACACATGTGTGTGTGTGTGTGTGTGTGTGTGTATAAGATTTAAATAAAAAAGATTTGGATTGTTCGGAGAGCCCCCCGCGATGGATACCACGCGAATAGGACTATAGCCGTGCAGCTCCGGGGAGAGCCCCCCTCCGCGATGGATACCCACCACACCCACGAGCTCTGGGCATGACCTTCTTGGCTCTCTTCAGAAGACGTATCAATTAAATGGAGAGCGCCCCACCCACCACACCCACGTGCTGATTGCAAAGCTGGCTTTAGAGCCATGCAGCTGGGAGAGCCTCTGGACCTTTTTGGCTCTCTTCAGAAGACGTATCAATTAAATAAGCCGCAATATATATATTTCTAAAAACAAGTATAAAAGTATTTCATATACACATGTGTGTGTGTGTGTGTGTGTGTGTATAAGATTTAAATAAAAAAGATTTCGATTGTTCGGAGAGCCCCCCGCGATGGATACCGCGCGAATAGGACTATAGCCGTGCAGCTCCGGGGAGAGCCCCCCTCCGCGATGGATACCCACCACACCCACGAGCTCTGGGCATGACCTTTTTGGCTCTCTTCAGAAGACGTATCAATTAAATGGAGAGCGCCCCACCCACCACACCCACGTGCTGATTGCAAAGCTGGCTTTAGAGCCATGCAGCTGGGAGAGCCTCTGGACCTTTTTGGCTCTCTTCAGAAGACGTATCAATTAAATAAGCCGCAATATATATATTTCTAAAAACAAGTATAAAAGTATTTCATATACACATGTGTGTGTGTGTGTGTGTGTGTGTGTGTGTGTGTGTGTGTGTGTGTGTGTAAGATTTAAATAAAAAAGATTTGGATTGTTCGGAGAGCCCCCCGCGATGGATACCACGCGAATAGGACTATAGCCGTGCAGCTCCGAGGAGAGCCCCCCTCCGCGATGGATACCCACCACACCCACGAGCTCTGGGCATGACCTTTTTGGCTCTCTTCAGAAGACGTATCAATTAAAGGGAGAGCGCCCCACCCACCACACCCACGTGCTGATTGTAAAGCTGGCTTTAGAGCCATGCAGCTGGGAGAGCCTCTGGACCTTTTTGGCTCTCTTTAGAAGACGTATCAATTAAATAAGCCGCAATATATATATCTCTAAAAACAAGTATAAAAGTATTTCTTTGCATTAATTAATTGCTCTTCTCAATTTTAAATTTTGACGTACTCATACCCCCCCCCAAAAAAAGGAACAGCGGATTGATGTGGCCTTGGGCCGGATAAGGAATGGTGAGGACATGAAAATCTATACAAGATTAACCACATCCCCACCTCTTTCCACGTGGGCAAAGGAGGTGCGCAACCCCTATGCTATCGATACAGAGCAGCTGAGGCAAAACCTAATCTCACCAAAATCCTAGCCTATTCAAACCCTAGGTTGTCCAAGCCCTAATCTGTTGATCCTTGGAGGTCGATGAGAAGAGCTGCGGACAGCGACGATGATAATGTAGAGAAAAAGACGACAAGGAGGGCCAGTAAAACTAAAACTAGGAATTGAAGGGCATTTTGGTTCCCCAAAGAAAAACATAGAATAGCATTGGAAATGTCATGACGCCTTTGACCGGTTGAACACCGGTTGAAAAGATATTATTTTATTTTATATAGTTAATAAAAAGGCCCTAACATTGGCACCTTTGACCGCTGGGTCGTCATCTATCTATACAGGATTAAGGAGAACCCCACCTCAGACTTATTTTCATCCATCTTTTTAAATTAGTTCCCTAAGAGTTCTAAAAGTGTATTTTGTAAAATGATTTTGGACTTTTTAAATAAAAAATGATTTGTTTTGTTTTATATATATATATATATATATATATATATATATATATATATATAGAGAGAGAGAGAGAGAGAGAGAGAGAGAAAGTGTAGAATAATTCGGGTTTTTTAATTAAAAAATGATTGAGAAAAAGTGGTTGCATTTTGGCTAGCCTTCAAATTTTTAAAAATTTTGGTTATTCTATGTATGCCAGGCACCTCAGTCTGCTAGCTTTGAGCTCCACGTGGTCGTGCCTTCGCCTCCTCGAGCTCCTCGACCGCCTTTGCCTCCTCCAAGTGCAAACCAGAACTGGTACTGCGCTGTTACCTTGAACTCGATGCAATTGTATACATGAGTGTTGTAATGAATTGTTTTATAATTAATGATTCAACCTAATATAAACATCAATTCAAAACCTTCCTAAAAAGTCGAAGATTGATGACTTTTGATTAATGTTTGATAAAGATTTGGATTGTTTTGTTTTAAATAAAAGATTTATTTATATAGAATATATATATATATAGAGGACTACCTAAAGATTTCAAACAAAATGTATTATATATATTTATCTATACCTTGAACTCGATGCATTCATGGATGGGAGAGGAGGCTATTCACATGAACGGCTTGATGTCAACGGTGTGGCCAACGGCAGCCCCTTCGCCATGGCAGAAGGAAACGATCGATCACTGTCTTGGTTTTTGTTGTGATACCTGAGAAGCCCATGGGACCAAATCCCTTCTGCATTGCATTGCCCCTCATACCTCTTATGCTCGAATTATTGACATGCACGCCTTCAAGAACAGATTTCTTTATGAAACTTGGCACAGTATGTGTCCTCTACATGGGGAACACCCACGTGCTGATTGCAAAGCTGGCTTTAGAGCCATGCAGCTGAGAGAGCCTCTGGACCTTTTTGGCTCTCTTTAGAAGACGTATCAATTAAATAAGCCGCAAGTATAAAAGTATTTCTTTGCATTAATTAATTGCTCTTCTCAATTTTAAATTTTGACGTACTCATACCCCCCCCCCCCCAAAAAAAGGAACAGCGGATTGATGTGGCCTTGGGCCGGATAAGGAATGGTGAGGACATGAAAATCTATACAAGATTAACCACATCCCCACCTCTTTCCACGTGGGCAAAGGAGGTGCGCAACCCCTATGCTATCGATACAGAGCAGCTGAGGCAAAACCTAATCTCACCAAAATCCTAGCCTATTCAAACCCTAGGTTGTCCAAGCCCTAATCTGTTGATCCTTGGAGGTCGATGAGAAGAGCTGCGGACAGCGACGATGATAATGTAGAGAAAAAGACGACAAGGAGGGCCAGTAAAACTAAAACTAGGAATTGAAGGGCATTTTGGTTCCCCAAAGAAAAACATAGAATAGCATTGGAAATGTCATGACGCCTTTGACCGGTTGAACACCGGTTGAAAAGATATTATTTTATTTTATATAGTTAATAAAAAGGCCCTAACATTGGCACCTTTGACCGCTGGGTCGTCATCTATCTATGAAAGTTGACATAGTATGTCTCCTCTACATGGGGAACATACATGTTGTTCAAACAATATGTGTCCTCTACATGGGGAACATGCATGTTGTTGAGACAAAGAGAGTGGTTCTCACGATAAGTGTAAGGGAGTTCACTAAAGGAGTAGTTTAAAACTCTTTGATCTATGAAGCTTGATGTTTTAAATATACCCATTTTGTTAACTTCAAGGTAATAAACTACGGTTAAGCTTAGAACTTTCTTCATTCTTTGTATTTAAAAAATCGAGGATGTATGTAAAACTTTATGTAAGTCGATGAAATTGTAAGCGCCTTTTGTTTAACTCACATGATATTTTACATATTCCTAGGTGAATCCCTTGGGCCCGCACTCTCAGCCATCTTTTTCAATGAGTTTCCCAAAAGCTAAAATTAGGTGAACCGCCTTCAGACATATATAGATATATATACAAATACATATACATATATATATGTATGTATATGCATATACATATATATATACATATACAAATACATATACAACCATATATGTATGTATATGCATATGCATATACATATACATATACATATACATCATGTGGATACCTTTTTACCATTCATTCACTTGAGCGTAGTTGGGTCTTAATCTATTCTACGTACGTGTGATTTAGTTTGTGATTCACCGTTTCGATTATTTTCATAATCCGTAATTTCTTCTAGATTAAAAAAAATTTGAAAAATATTTCATTAATATATTTCTTAATGATGTACAGTATGGATAACGAGGGGGAAATTGTGAGGTGTTCCATGGACGTTCAGGATAGAAGCCATTATGCAGAGTATTCAAGACCTCAACAATCTGAGGTAAGAGAAGATAATGAGAAGACTCAACGAATAATGCATGCTTTTAAGCAATGCCGGAGGAAACTAAAAACCTCTACTAAGTGGGTGCGACGTAACCATGGTAAGAAGACTCGAAATGGAAAGAAGACAATAAATGTAACATCAGAGAATATACTCCATTTGGTCAACGACACAAACTCCCATGTGTTAAATGTGGAGAGCTTGATTGCTGGTCTTGGTCAGTGCATAAGAAATCATGGAAGTGGGGAGAGCAGTTCAACTCGAGAATCAGTTTCTGCCATTATAAGTGGCAATCACGAGATCAAGGATATTGTCGAAGCTACCTACCTCCGCGTAATGGATACATGTGGTGCTTTCGGAGCACACCTTTGTGATATTGGTTGTCGAAAGACAATTGATGCTATAAAAGAGCAACAAGACAAGTTAAGTGCCCATGTTGATAGGCTTGGAATGGAAGTATCAAGCCTTAAAGTAACATTGAATAGGTTTGGGGCTTTACTTACCCAAATGAGTCGTAGATTGCAAACACGTGGAATGTAATTACTCAATTGGTTCACCAATTAGGAGTTGATCTTATGATCCTTTTGTAATGCTTATGACACTATTATCTTTTTGAAAGTTTGGGCTCTAAGTACTCTAATGATAATGATTACCAAAATGAGTTATAGATTGCAAACATGTGGAATGTAATTATTCATTTGGTTCACCGATTGGAAGTTGATGTTATGATCCTTTTGTAATGCTTATGACAGTATTTTCTTTTTGTAACTTTGGGCTCTAAGTACTCGAATGATAAGTATGGTTCTTTTTGTCTCTCAGATATCATTGTTGTGAGAGAGAGAGAGAGAGAGAGAGAGAGAGAGAGAGAGAGAGAGATTGATTTATATATGTGGATATAATCTCTTAGTATTTATATGGAGATTATAGAGAATGTCTCTTTTAATGGTTTTTTTATAGAAAATTCTCTTTTTATGGCTTTTTGTCTCTTATATGTACATGGGGGGAAGAGAGAGAGAGATTTCTAAGCTTGGTTTGGTCATTGGAAGACATTGGATGTTGATTTTATAATGTTTTTGTAATATTTGTGACATTGTTATTGTCTTTTTATAAGTATATATGTAATGTTTTAGGATTATAGATTTTGTCTGTTATTTTTATATATGTAAGTTTTAAGGAAAAATGTGAAATGAAGTTAAGGGGATGGAAAGAGCTCTCATCTATTCTACTTTGTGGATCAATGTAGGTACATTAGCTTTTCATAGGGCTGCCATATTGTTGATTTGTCATATAGTTTGGGTCTTCCTTAGTCTTTTGAGGTAAGCTACCAAAACTTTGCTTTATTTTTGTTTTTCTTCTTAATTGTATGTTTATTTTTAGAATTTATGATTTTTAAATACGAATAGTTCGATATAGTTTGATAAGAGCATAAGGATTTTAATGCTCATGAGAAAAGATGAAACTTGGCAAAGATCAAATAAGTTTATGACATTTACTTACCTGCATATAAGCACAATCTAGCTTGAGTCAAAGGGATGGATATATATATAGATATATATATATGTATATATATATATATACATGTACATATATATATACATGTATATATATATATATATATTCATGTATATACATGTATATATTCATGTATATACATATATATATATACATGTATATATAGATGTATATATACATGTATATACACATGAATATATAGATGTATATATATATATATATGTGTGTGTGTGTGTGTGTGTGTATATATATATATATACATGTAAATATATATGTATAGATATATATATACATGTATATATATATATATATATATATACATATATATATATATACATATATATATATACATATATATATATACATATATATACATGTATATACACATGCATATATAGATGTATATATTCTACTTTGTGGATCAATGTAGGTACATTAGCTTTTCATAGGGCTGCCATATTGTTGATTTGTCATATAGTTTGGGTCTTCCTTAGTGTAATGTTTTAGGATAATAGATTTTGTCTGTTATTTTTATATATGTAAGTTTTAAGGAAAAATGTGAAATGAAGTTAAGGGGATGGAAAGAGCTCTCATCTATTCTACTTTGTGGATCAATGTAGGTACATTAGCTTTTCATAGGGCTGCCATATTGTTGATTTGTCATATAGTTTGGGTCTTCTTTAGTCTTTTGAGGTAAGCTACCAAAACTTTGCTTTATTTTTGTTTTTCTTCTTAATTGTATGTTTATTTTTAGAATTTATGATTTTTAAATACGAATAGTTCGATATAGTTTGATAAGAGCATAAGGATTTTAATGCTCATGAGAAAAGATGAAACTTGGCAAAGATCAAATAAGTTTATGACATTTACTTACCTGCATATAAGCACAATCTAGCTTGAGTCAAAGGGATGGATATATATATATATATACATATATATATATATATATATATATATGTATATATATATATATATGTATATGTATATATATGTATATATATATATATATGTATATATATATATATATATATATATGTATATATATATATATATGTATATATATATATATATATATGTATATATATATATATATGTATATATATATATATACATGTACATATATATATATATATATATATATATATATATATATATATATATATATATTCATGTATATACATGTATATATTCATGTATATACATATATATATATACATGTATATATAGATGTATATATACATGTAAATATATATGTATAGATATATATATACATGTATATATATGTATATATACATGTAAATATATATGTATAGATATATATATACATGTATATATATATATATATATATATACATATATATATATATACATATATATATATATACATATATATATATATACATATATATATATATATACATCCCAAGAGAGAGAGAGAGAGAGAGAGAGAGAGAGAGAGAGAGAGCTTTATAATCTTTTAGTATGTATGTGAAGATTGGAGAAAATCTCATGAGGGATTTGTATATTATGTGTATACACAAATATCATAGAAAAAATATTGTTATTTTTATTCAATGTTTACTATTTTATAATAAAGAAAATGACTTTACTATTTTATGATGGAATTAGGTTTATAGCAAGAATGGTAGAGACACGTAGTTTGAGGTGTCCTCTTCAGACCATTTCCTTGAATGCTCCAAGGAAAAGAAGAAGAAATGAAAAAATAAAATGTGCACAGGAGTCAAGGGATAGTGAACCTCATTGTTGTGATGCAAGGATGCATAATGTTACCTGTAATACCGGTGATGTATTGATGCAAGAGACTCATAGGATTCTTGCAGAAAACGATACCTTTTGTGCACAAAGACAAGTAGCAAAAGAAACTTTGATGTGTTTACCTCAATCTAGCACTAAGAGGTCTCAAATTGCCTTGGGTGGAGATAAAAGGATATCTAACAAGAGTGCTAGAAGTGTTCGCCGTGAAATTGCTAGGAATAGGACTCTTTTGAAAGAAATAACAAGGGAAATGGCAAGTGGAGTTTATTCAGGGATATCACTGGTTCAAAGTTTGAGACTTACAAGAAGGTACCGTCGCTTCATCGCTAGAAATAGGACCTCTTATAATGCAGCTAGAAGAGTAAATGAGGGTAATGCAATTACAATGTCTTCCTTTTTTTCCCATGAAGAGAGAGAAGTACCATTTGCTAATACAATAAGAAGGGAGAGTATCGAAGAAATTAGCTCTTATGTATTTGAAAAAAGAAAGGGAGGGATTTTGTCTATCCTCCATGAACTCCCGCCCGTACAAGGTACACATGCAGCTACTTGGCCTTTGGTATATTCGTGCACTTTAAGTCACTCATTAGGAGGGATGACACATGAGTGTCGGTTTTGTGGAGCACAGTTATGGGCAAGTGAAAAGAAGATGAGTTGTGGACAGGTTCTTGGCAAATATTGTTGTAAACATGGGCGTGTGTCTGTTCCTTCACTTGCTGAACCACCTGAGCCATTAAGGTCTCTTTTGATTGGTAGTGACACTACAAGTAAAAAATTTCGAGAAAACATCAGGGCTTATAATAGTGTGTTGGCTTTTTCATCATTGGGTGCACAAATAGATGACTCTCTCTTTCACAATAGTAGTGTCTATACTTTCAAGGTGCATGGGACTGTTTATCATCGGATTGGGTCCTTGGTCCCCAATAATATGTACAATCCTAAGCCACAGTTTGCACAGTTGTATGTGTTTGATACTGAGCACGAATTACAAAATCGACTAGGTGTCATGAATGGATTGGAATCCACAACCCTAGAAGCACTTCAATCGATGATGCACACTTCTAATCCATTTGCACAAGCTTTTAAGTATGTGGGAAGAATGTTGAGTGACAATCCAAGTTTGGATTTGAAAATGACTATATGTGAGACGAAATCCACATCTAGGCAGTACTCAATGCCAACAGCTTCCGAGATTGCTGGTATCATGATTGGTCAAGGTGATGATCATAATGTTGGTCGTCGTGATATTTTATTGCATACTCGAGAAGGCACATGCAAACACATCTCTAATTTGCATAGGTGCTATATGCCTCTTTTGTACGTCATGTTATTTCCAAGAGGGGAGGATGGATGGCACTTGAGAATCCCTTATGCTGATGCACAAGTGAGTGCATTGAGAAATGGTCATTGTGTGACTCAACGACAATACTATGCTTATCGATTGCAAATTCGCCCAGATACAAATGCATGCTTGCTACGTGGTGGAAGGTTGTTGCAACAGTTTATGGTTGATGCCTATTGCAGTGTTGAAGAGTCACGATTATCTTGGCTACGCCATAATCAAAAAAGTTTGCGTTCAGAGGTTTATAGTGGTTTAGCAGACATGCTTCATGTGGAAGGAAGTGGAAGTGGTATTGCAGGAAGGACAGTGGGAAGTAGAATAGTGTTACCTTCCAGTTTTACTGGTGGGCCACGACAAATGTATCAACTTTATCAGGATGCCATGGCAATTGTTCGTTCAAAGGGCAAGCCCGATTTATTCATTACTTTCACCTGTAACCCAAAGTGGCCAGAGGTATTAGATGCTTTACTCCCGGGGCAAAGTGCATGTGACCGGCCTGATTTGACTACTAGAGTATTTCACCAAAAACATTCAGATATGATGAAAAATATCGTGAAGAAGGACCTCTTTGGTAAGGTGATTGGATATGTGAGTGTCATTGAGTTCCAAAAAAGAGGATTGCCTCATTCACACACGTTATTGATCTTGGATAGTGCCTATAAACCTAAGACTGTCCAAGACTATGATAGATTAGTATGTGCCGAATTGCCTGACAAGCAAATGTTTCCTGCTCTGCATGATGTCGTGTTGCATTGCAATATCCATGGGCCCTGTGGGCCATTCAATCCAAGTGCAATTTGTATGGATAAAGGGAAATGCACAAGGAACTATCCACGAGCTTTTGCACAAGAGACTACTGTGGATGAGAGTGGTTACCCCATGTATATGCGTCGAAATGATGGAAGAACTGTGGCATTGAAAAAGTGTAATGTTGATAATAGATGGGTTGTGCCATATAACCCTTATCTTTCAGTCACATATAATGCTCATGTAAATGTGGAAATATGCTCAACAATAGCAGTAGTGAAATATCTTTACAAGTACATATACAAGGGGCATGACAGAGCAACAATAAGATTTAGCACTGTACAAGGTGGGGATGTTAATGCTGCTTGCGTAGTCGATGAGATTCAGAGGTATTTAGATGCACGTTACGTCTCTGCATCAGAGGCATGTTGGAGACTCTTTGAGTATGATTTACACAATGAGAAGCCTGATGTGCAACGGTTGCAGGTACACTTAGATGGGGGTCATAATGTTATCTTCAGAGATGATGATAATATTGCAGATGTTTTTCAGAGGGAAAATGTAGGCAAGACTACTATGACTGAATGGTTTACCTGTAATCAACAACATCCTGAAGCAAACAATACATTGTATAGTGATTTCCCTCAACAATGGGTTTGGAACTCCAGGTTGAAGAAATGGACCAAAAGAAAGATTGGAAACACTATAGGGCGCATGTACTTTGTAGCTCCTTTGGCAGGTGAGGCATACTATGTTCGCCTACTTCTTACAATATGTAAAGGATCTAAGTCATTTGAAGATTTGCGTTCGCTCAATGGTCACATCTATCCTTCTTTCAAGGCAGCTTGCATTGCCAGAGGGATACTGGAAGATGATTCTGAATGGGTTGCATGTATGGAGGAAGCATCATCTATGCAAAATGCCTTGCAATTGAGATGTCTTTTTGGTACTATATTGCTATTTTGTGAGCCTTCCTGTCCAGGAATATTGTGGAAGAGATTTCGAGAAGAAATGATAGAAGATTTTCTATACCAGTTATCAAGAAGCATGGGTCAGTTTATTGGTATTGAACAATTAGCTGAAACTCATGCACTACTACATTTGGAAGAAATTCTTCGTGCTCAGAGACGGACATTGGCAGATTTTGAAGGAATGCCTGAACTAAACAGAACTGATTTGGAAGTCTTGGGTGAAAATACATTGCTTTTGGAAGAGAGATCTTTTGATACTGTGGAACAATATAACCTGTCAAGTGCTATGGAGTCAACATTAACAGATAGCCAGCGTGTTGCTTTCGATGCTGTAATGCATGCAATTGCGACAGATGCAGGTGACATTTTTTTCCTGGATGGTCCGGGGGGATCGGGCAAGACCTATTTGTATAATTGCTTGCTTGCGCGAGTACGTGGACAAGGGTATGTTGCTTTGGCCACTGCATCGTCAGGTATTGCTTCTCTACTCTTGGCGAATGGACGTACTGCACATTCTAGATTCAAGATACCTCTGGAGCTAAACAATTCTTCAACTTGCAAAATCCCTGTACATGGACAACTTGCTGAGGTTTTGAGAGTTTGTAAGATTATTTGGGATGAGGCTCCAATGATTCATCGTTATGCTTTTGAAGCATTGGATAGGAGCTTACAAGATGTATTATTCTCAGATAAGCCATTTGGTGGAAAGGTTGTATTAATGGGAGGAGATTTTAGACAAATCTTGCCTGTTATTATGAAGGGAAGACGTGAGGATATTGTTAATGCAGCATTGTGTCGTTCCTTTCTATGGAACTCTATCAAAGTTCTAAAGTTAGCTGGAAATATGCGTATTCAATCAAGCAATACTAATGGATGCAATGAGTTTAAACAGTGGGTCATGAATATTGGGAATGGAGTGGATTGTAGCGATGATAATACGATGGTGACACTACCAAGTAATATGGTCTTGCAAAGATCGAGTCTT
Source organism: Cibotium barometz (assembly GCF_041138505.1). NCBI lineage: Eukaryota > Viridiplantae > Streptophyta > Polypodiopsida > Cyatheales > Cibotiaceae > Cibotium > Cibotium barometz. Next base: position 59,161,385 of record NC_141057.1, on the reverse strand, counting down.
AAAGACTTGGTACATTGGGTATACTCTGAATTGGCTATCACTACGACATATGCTTCATACTTTAGTGAGCGTGCTATTCTTGCTCCGATAAACAGTCAAGTGGATATTGTGAATAAGACAGCTTTGGATGCAATGCCTGGTGAGCCTAAGCAATATTTCAGTGCAGATTCAATTCTTGAAAATGATGAAAATTCATTCCTGTATTCCACAGAATTTTTGAACACAATCGACCTTCGGGGCGGATATCCACCTCACTGCTTGGTTTTAAAGTTAGAAGCTCCTGTTATTTTGCTTCGTAACTTGGATCCAAGACGTGGACTCTGTAATGGTACACGGATGATATGTAAGGCCTTTCACTCTAAAGTCTTGGAGACTGAAATCATCACTGGTACTAAAGTTGGTGAAAGAGTATTTCTTCCACGGATTACCTTTATATGCAGCGAGGCCCAACTACCATTCACCATGAGGAGGAGACAGTTTCCCGTCCGGCTGGCATTTGGCATGTCAATAAACAAATCACAAGGCCAAACCCTAAATGTCTTGGGGTTATATTTGGTGACTCCAGTGTTTACTCATGGACAACTGTATGTCGCGTTGTCACGAGCACGGTCTCCTCATGCTGTGAAGGTGTTACTTGAGGATAACGCTAATGTGGAGTGTTCATTTGATGATCTTCAAAGTTATACACCTACAACAAACAATATTGTTTATAAGGAGATCTTGATGACTTCAGAGTGACAAGTCAGGTTTCTTATTTAAGTTCTGCAATTTGATTAATTTTGTTGTGATTTCTTTTTTTATACATATTTGTCCATGGTAAAAGTACCTATTTTTGTTGTTTACAGACATGTCTGAGATTACCTTTACATTGGACATGCCTTTGTCGAGGATAGAACGTGAGTTTTTCTCTATATTTGCTTAACTTTTCTTGATTACAAAGTATGGAACATGACATTCTATACTAATGTCTATCTGTATACAGAGCCACCGCTATGGTCAGCTCCTATTACTGCAGGTCACGTAGCAGGGATTATGATTGATGCTTATAGGGATGGGTAAGTATAAGTGTAATTGTTAGGCATTGTATGAATATTTTTTGAACCTATATATAAATAATTGTATAACCTATTTGTTATGCTTTGATTTTAGGATATTACATGACATTGATACGTTTATGGTAAGAGTTGTCGACGAAGGCATCGAGATGTACGGGATTGGTGTTCCTGATGAGGAGTGGGGTGTCTATTTGTTTTGGAGAGAGATGGACAGATGCTTTGCATCATTTGAGGGGTATTCAGTACCCGATGAGTGGGTGTTTCTTACATCCATCATGGCCATTGGTATTCGTTATGCGTTTTATACTAGAGCTCCTCATGTACCATCCACTCGATGTTCTATTGTACGAGGTAATTTTGATTATGTTTTTCTATTATAAGATTTTTTTGAGATTTTATTTATCGATGTGTCGTTATGTGCAGATTTGATTTATCATTGTTTCGTTTGTGCAGGTCCTTTGCATTCATCGATAGTAGAGCATGTGCGGGATGGATCACCGCTTTACAATAGAGAGCGTATTGTGATGAGGAGACAATTGAATGATCCTTCTCACAAGAGAAGAATTCAATTTGTTGATTCTGACATTACTGACTGAGAATACGTATTTTGTGGTGCATTTTGAGAATATGTAATATTGGTCCTTTTTTGCATCTTCGTATGCTACATTACTATGATATTTTTGTTTTCGCCATAAATCTACGAGACATGGATGTTATTTTAAGATATATATATATAAAGTCACTTGAAATAATGTATTGTGTTTACTTAAAACATGACCTAAATTGGAGAAACTGAGTTTATTTTTTCTAGAACTCTACCTGTCGGCCGCCGCAGCAACGCGCGGGTCCAATACTTGTACAAGATTAACCACAACCCCACCTCCCTCCAAGTGGGCAAAGGAGGTGGGGCTAATTCAAAATAACCACTCCTCCTTCAAGCGTGAGGAGGAGCCAAATCTCACATCTTCCAATGCAATTTTGGAATCCAAGAAGATCTTATCTCACATCTTTCAATGAAATCTTTGTATACATGCTTACATACCTATAGATACACACACTTATATATATTATGTATGTATATGTATCTATAGGTATGTAAGCATGTATATATAAATAGTGTGCATGTGCATGTGTGTGTGTGTGTGTGTGTGTGAGAGAGAGAGAGAGAGAGAGAGAGAGATTACATGTAAGATGCATTTATTTGAGAGTGAGCACACCTCACCACTCATCCCTACCATTAAAATTTAACTAATTAAAATTATATATATGTGTGTAAATCTATTTGAGTGTATGTGTGTGTGTGTGTGTGTGTGTGTGAGAGAGAGAGAGAGAGAGAGAGAGAGAGAGTTTCTATGTGAGTGTGTGTGTGTGTGCATGAGAGAGAGACACAGAGAGAGAGAGAGAGAGAGCCTGAGAATTTCTATGTAGGAAATAGTTTGTGTGGGAGGAGATAGTGTGTGTTTTTATTAGTGTATGTGTGTGAGAGTGTGTAGGGGGAAAGAGTGTGTGTTTGCATTAGTACATGTGCATGTGTGTGTGTGTGTGTGTGTCTGAGTGGAGGAGAAGAGAGAGAGAGAGAAACACATAGAGAGACAGAGACATGGAAGTCTATGTGTGAGAGTGTGTAGAGGGAAAGAGTGTGTGTTTGCATTAGTACATGTGCATGTGTGTATTTTGCCTAAATTAAAATACATAATTATACACAGCTGACAAAACGTCAGAAGACCAAAACAACTCCGACAAGTTAATGGGAAAAACTGTATTATTTCATTGAAATTATACAAGATTTTCAAGTAAAGAAAGAATGTTTCAAAAGAACAAAATTGCCCATAGGCTTTACTGTCCAGCAGCAACATCAACCAAAAAACATCCTATTTGAAAAGGTGAGCTCTGTTACCTGCATCCATACACAAGCAACAACAGAAATGTTAGTCCCTGTGCGTATTACAGGTGTCGTAAAGCCCAACCACGTGTTATAGATGTCCAACAAATAGGATTTTTTAAAGTTAACATTTGAATCATTATGAAATTTATCCAGAATATCATTGTCAGATATTCTACAAAGTTTGTAAGCCCATCAGTTATTCATGAATATTCTAACATTTGTAATATTTTAATATTAACCAAAGCCTTAATCTGGCCACAAGCAGTCTAAAATTAGTTCTGCACTTAGACAAGATTGGTGCAGATCCCTGAAAAATTGCAGTTCCGATTTTTCCCTACCAGATACATTCATTACAGATTATATACCATAAGCAATTTGAAACTTTTTACCATCCACTCAGAGTATGTCAAACCAGTATGCAACTCTAATACTGTTGAAACATATAAACTCGAATGCTGTCCAAATGAATTACGTAATTTTTTCATAGGCTTAACAGATTCATTAAATGTTTCATTCTACATGTTAATTTACAGATTATATTATAGCATACTAGAATACCCCTCTATATTGAAAACAGGTAGATGACTACATAATAGCAGTCATGTACAAGTTGTACCAACATTATCAGAAATCCAACCAAATCAGATCAAAAGCATGACAATGCCAGAGTATGCCCAGACTATAGAACATTCTCTACAAAATAGGTAAGCAATATACCAAAAAACCATGGATGACAAATCTAGCAAAAGGGATGGATTACAACTGGCAGAGCACCAGACAAAATGGAGCAACCATTGTATCTCAATCCATATATGGAGTACATGCATCAAAGCAAGTGCCCACCTACCACAAAATCATGCCTGCAGGAACCATATCATACCATACCAGTACGGCATCACTATACTCATGTTAATTCCCATCATATAGTATAACTTATAAACCTGTATATTGACAACAGATAAGTGACTACCAGTTAGCAGCCTAGCCCATAGTGTACCAAAAATATCGAGGATTCTTTCCACAGTAGAACATCAGCACTACAATACCAGCCCATGTACAGAGCTCATAATGTCACCAATCACAACAGGATAGCAATTAGCCATATCCCGAAAAGGCATGCATGAAAAATCCGGAGAAGGATGGATTAGAACTAATAGAGTAGAGCAATAGCAAGTAAGGGTTAATGCATCCATTGTACCCCAATCTGGAATACATGTTATAAAGCATGTGACCACACAAAAGGCAACTAACCTGCATGAACCATATCATATCAGGCCAGTAGTAGCAGCACTATATACATATCATTGAAAAGTACAAGGCAGCCCAAACATCCTGCCCAACATGCCATTAAGCAAGAGAGAACAGATAAGCAGAGCAAAACCAAGAACACCCAAAATGCCCCTTTAACCTATATCCAGGATTGTAAAGTGATAACCAGGTTTTAATCTATTCATTATATATAGAGAAGGTACCAGAGTAACCCAGGTTTTAGAGAAATAATCTGCACATACCTAGGTTCAAGAAGTGTATGTATTAACACCTATCTATTTCAGAATGTGTCTTATGCCATTAGTGTTTCCATACAAACCCAATGTCCACCTCAACACAATCAGTCGAGATAGATTTATGGCCTGAGAGACCACCAAATCCTGTACAATGAAAACCAATGTATTGATTACCAAACATGGTATCAGGCAGCCCTCAACACCTCCTCATAATAACACAACATCATTAGACAAGAAATACTCTCCACCTGACAAAGTGCCAGAGGACACAAAAGAAGCCATCGTCCAAGTGCAAAATACAAGTCAAACAGCAGTACCACAAAAGCAATTACCCATTACTACGCGTGCATTCAACGCATACCCACGAGCAGGACAAAAATGCAAATTCCTGCTACAGACACCCAATATAAATAAATAGCCTATATGCATCCAGTTCCTGCAATAATCCATTTAATATGGACTGCTCAATGTGGTTAGACAACTATAATATGTCAGCAATACGACAAAACAGAGCATCAGGCAATCCCTGAACATCTAACAAAACAACTCACTATGAGATCAACCAAAAACAATGAGGAAATAGCATGGCACACATGCCACTATTCCACAGAAAGGTAGACTCCACCTATACATCTATCCCTATGGAATCAAGGCATCAGCCATCCTGTATAAGCTAGCAAATATGTATGAAGCCATCAAAGGGAGAATAAATTGCAAAATCTTCAAGGCCATTCAGTTAGCAGCAACAATAGACGTAAACTGAACAAGTGCATTTGTTAAAAATATGCACCTGATTAACTGAAGGAAGCGCAACCCCAGATGTAGCCAGAGACAAAGCCATATCTACTGTAACAAGCACAAAGGACTAAGTGAGTGGCTAGACCACTCACCTTGAGTTATATAGGAAGCCATGCATCATCTATGTAGAGCTCCCGCCATTCGCAGCAGAAGATCCAGGGCCCCAGTCTCGTTGCAGGCGAATATCCGAGTATTCATGGAAGTAAAGAGGCGGACGGCTACCAAACCCAATGCCCACCATATATAGCATAACCTATTAAATGGTTATCAATACACCAAGGCTAAATCCAGCCCAAAAACACCAAGGATGCAGTACCAAGGGTCTAGTCATGTGCCAATCTAAATTAGTTAAATAGATCTTTGTAGCAAGATAAATTAGTTAAGGATCCAGTCATATGCCCCACAATTAGAATGAGGTTATTAACTCATTTTTTAAAAAAAAAAGAAAGCAAAGAAATCTTGTAATATAGAATAAGAGTGCTAGCCTAGCAACCAAATAGTTCTAATGCAAGAGAAATGTGTGTGTGTGTGTGTGTGTGTGCCCACCCATTCCCAGGCACCATACCTATTTTGAGGCCGTAGGCCCATAGGTATGGGCCTACAACCTCAAAATGGTAATTAATGCAAAAGGCTGGAAACGTAATCCGGGCCAATCATATTCAACTAATCTGTCAATAAGAAGGTTCAGAATCTCAGGTTTGTGAAATCCATTAGCACAAAACTTATTTACCAGTTTGCTAATGTTTTCAAATGCTTGCCATGCAGTAGTACAAGAATACAGAATTAAATGAAAAGAGCTTAAAATCGTATTTTTTGCCTGTATAAATGGCCGGTTACTTTTTTTCTTAACAAATTCAAAAGGGATAATGGGTAGTAATTCCCTTTTCCAAGTATAACCAATGCTGTACTCACCAATAAATGGACGAACAAGAGTAATTTCCATGTTCAGATAAACTGTTTTTGTTACAAATTTGCGATTGCCTACAAGCAAGAATTCTTTGAAAGTTGGTTCAATTGAAATAATCTCTGTGGGATAAATTTTAGAAATAATATTATCAAAATCTGGACAGTTAACATTAAGCACATCATCCATATATCTAAAACACAAACCCAAATCTTTCAAAGTACTGACATCTCCCTTTTCTACAAGAGTAGAAATATACATTGTAAGATTCCTCCCCAACCTTCGAGGTATACTGGAGTAAGAATCTTCCTTTCTGATCTTATAATTATTCCCTCTCTAAAATAAAAGAAAGTTTCTGTTTAAAAAAGGAAGACCCTTTCCCTAGAATACTTCTCAGGAGTCCCACCTATTTTAAGGATTTAGAACAATGAGTTCAGAAGTGAGAATCGGTGTTTTGGATACCAAGGTTTTGGTTTTCATTCGAGTACGGCCCAAAAGAAGTTCTTTATCTCTTGGGGAGTATAAGAAGTTATCCCCCAGATATTGTGACCCTTATATCTGAATTCAATGAAAGTAGGTGACTTAGCCTACAAGCTTCTTTTATCTCCTCATCTCAAAATTCTTAATACCTTCTATAGAAAAATGTGTCAAACACAAATCATGGAAAGACGGTAAAACTTCAGTGACAAGTTGCCGTTGGCTTCTAGGTTACGCTAGCTCCTTCCTTTATATAAGTCGTAACTTTTACTTGTCGCTCACAGTAATCTTACTCCCATCAATCTCCTTTCTTTCTTAATCTCCTTCATGGCTTGGCAACAAGAACTAGTTTTATCCATGATGATTTCTCACCTTCAAACACAAATCATGGAAAGACGGTAAAACTTCAGTGGCAAGTTACCGTTGGCTTCTAGGTTACGCTAGCTCCTTCCTTTATATAAGTCGTAACTTTTACTTGTCGCTCACAGTAATCTTACTCCCATCAATCTCCTTTCTTTCTTAATCTCCTTCATGGCTTGGCAACAAGAACTAGTTTTATCCATGATGATTTCTCACCTTCAAGACGCAAGAGAGTCTGTGAAGAAAGACTTTATAGAACAGTATGAGCGCTCACTTTTTCCTCACCTAGGAACTTCTGTAGCGCAGACCTATCAAAACATAACTAGGGTAACACCCTGGGGTCAGCAACACTTTCGTAACAATGTCCGCTTGGCCATGGTTATTGAAGCTTTGGGTTTGGGTCCCCGATACTACTGCGTCATGAGATCAAGGCATCTTGGGTTTTCTGAGCGGGTCTTCTTACTGGCGTGTTTTCTTCCTCATGAGAAGATATGCCTTTATCCTGTTTTTGGCTTGCCTCTCAGAGGTCCTTTTGTTAGATCACCTCATACCACTGAGATAGGTGCGGCAATAACCAGCAGAATCATTCCCATAGATGAGTTACCCTATACTTGTGCAGCTTGTGAGTGCTGCTTTTGTGACCATATGATGGACGGGCTTATGGAAGTGTAAAGAGTTCTTCTATCTTTACTGTATAAGTTCCGAGAATGAATAAAGTTTAAATCTTGTTCTTATCTTGCTCTCTTTGAGACTTTTCTTGGTGGTTAATCTTGATTAAAATTTTTCTCTAAGTCTCATATTCGTTCTTCTTGCGAAATTACCCTAGTTTGCGAGATGAGGACATCTCGCGTTTTTTAAGTGGGGTAGAATGTAAGATTCCTCCCCCAACCCCTTTTTGATGTCTAGTATCTTCCCCTGTAATCAATCCCTCTTCAGAAATATAAAGACCTTGTTTCTAACTGTTTTAGCCTAGAGAGAGAATATTTAGATTTTGAATATTTTTGGATAGAAAAATATCTCTTATAATTAAGATGAATTTCCCTGAAACGGAAATTCAAAAAGAACTTTCCAATGTGCAATTGGAATTAATTGGAAATGGGTATAAAGGACCTTAGCCTAAGGGTCTAGATTTTCAGAAATTTTTGGATTATGGTCCAATTAAGGTTCCTATGGGCCAATAGTATCAATCCATGTGTAGGGAGGAGATAAATCCAATTTGTAAAAGAAGATACCCAAAAATGAGTAAATGCTCACATAAGATGAAGAGTTGAAAATGTACAAGGTTTATTAGTAAAAAACTATGAGCAATATTAAAAATATGAGATATTTTGGGTATCCAAAAATGAGTAAATGCTCACATAAGATGAAGAGTTGAAAATGTACAAGGTTTATTAGTAAAAAACTATGAGCAATAGTAAAATGATTCCATTATGACACATATGTAAGGAAGGGGAGTTCTTTAAAGGAGGTGCATATTTCACATAAGATGAAGAGTTGAAAATGTACAAGGTTTATTAGTAAAAAACTATGAGCAATATTAAAATGATTCCATTATGACACATATGTAAGGAAGGAGAGTTCTTTAAAGGAGGTGCATATTTCACATGCTTGAATGAGTTTTAAACTCATAAAAATTGAGATATTTCATCTCTCCTCTCTCCTCATTCAAGTCTAGTTCCAAAAAGTTAGCTTAACCGACCTAAACATGGTCAAATATTGACCAAACTGATTTAGAAAATTCTAGAATCAGTTTGTTTGGTTAGGAGCTCAATTTTTCCTATAAATAGAAGCCTCCCCCTTGTTGAAAAATATATAGTGTCTTATGCTTTGTTACTCTACTCCACCTAAGCCAAGAACTATGAATTCTTTAATAATTCACTAGTTTTTGATACTTCTCTCTTTCTTCAATCCCCATTGGTGGCTCCATCAACATACTAAACCAATTGATTGGTTGGGGGCCTCTACCGTGAACAAAGAATCAAGCAAATTATAAGATAAGTATAGTGAATTTTGATCTTTCTATAATTTCTCAATGATTCTCTCTTCTCAACCCCTCTCAAGCTTGAGAAGCTTAATTGGTATGGTTTTTTGAAATGCTATTGAAGTTAATTAATTAATGATAGTAAAGATTTACATAAAATTCTATTTATATTTAATTCTAATGGCTTTTCTCCCTCTCACTTAAGAAATGGTCATACTCATGACCCTTTTCAATCCAAATGAAGCTTTTCATAAGGCTTTTCCTTAATCCAAGATTAAGCTATGCTTGAGGCCAAATTAATGGTTTTTTTTTCTATACTTTTAGTTTATGTATATCGATGATTCAATCCATTATGGATTGATGATTCAATTAGAGAGCATTCTAATTATTTCCTTAATGATAAGCCTTATTCCTTAGAAAAAATTGAGATTTATCAGTCATAGTAGCGGAGCTATGGTAAAATTTTTATAGAAATTACGCATAACATAATTTCATTCAAAACATAAAAAGAGGACTTCCTACCATATTCTAGGAACTATCATCCTAGATTAATTAAAAGAATTTTATTATGCATGGAGATGTGGATGTATGCATGTAGAAGTAGATGTATAGATGAGCATGTAAATGGAGATGTGGATGGATGCATGTAGATGTAGATGTATAGATGTAGATGTGAATGGAGATGTGGATGTATGCATGTAGATGTAGATGTATAGATGTAGAGGTGGATGTGGAGGTGGATGTATGCATGTAGATGTAGATGTGGATGTAGATGTGGAGGTAGATGTGGAGGTAGATGTATGCATGTAGATGTAGATGCATAGATGTGGATGTGAATGTGGAGGTGGATGTATGCATGGAGATGTGGATGTATGCATGTAGAAGTAGATGTATAGATGAGGATGTAAATGAAGATGTGAATGGATGCATGTAGATGTAGATGTATAGATGTGGATGTGAATGGAGATGTGGATGTATGCATGTAGATGTAGATGTATAGATGTAGATGTGAATGGAGATGTGAATGTATGCATGTAGATGTAGATGTATAGATGTGGATGTGGATGTGGAGGTGGATGTATGCATGTAGATGTAGATGTATGGAGGTGAATGTGAATGTGGATGTGGATGTATGCATAGAGATGTGGATGTATGCATAGAGATGTAGATGTATGGAGGTGAATGTGAATGTGGATGTATGCATAGAGATGTGGATGTATGCATGTAGATGTAGATGTATAGATGTGGATGTGGATGTGGAGGTGGATGTATGCATGTAGATGTAGATGTGGATGTGGATGTGGAGGTGGATGTATGCATGTAGATGTAGATGTATAGATGTGGATGTGAATGTGGAGGTGGATGTATGCATGTAGATGTAGATGTATGGAGGTGAATGTGAATGTGGATGTGGATGTATGCATAGAGATATGGATGTATGCATGTAGATGTGAATGTATGCATATAGATGTGGATGTATGGATGTGAATGTGTATGTAGATGTGTATGTATGGATGTGGATGCATGAATGTGCATGTAGATGTGGATGTGAAAATAGATGTATGGATGTAGATGTGGATGTATGGATGTGAATGTGGATGTGGATGTGGATATATGTATGGATGTGAATATATGATATGTGATGTGAAGGAATCTGAAGTGATGAGATGGAAAATGATGTGATGGGATGAGTATACATATAAATGGAATATGGAATAAGTAATGTGGATTGATGAGGGATAATGTGGAAAAATGAAAGTTAAAATAGAAACTGTATTATAGACTGTTTGTAAATGACTGTTTTATGTCAAGATTGCTGAGAAAGCATTGTGACCATCTTGTGATTAAGGTCGTGGAGACCTAACTGATAAAGTTGCAACTGCTGACGGAGAGTCAATGAAGGACGTCTCGCGTAGCAAGGTCGGCCGAGGTCTTGACCAGCCTCGGTGCGATTAAAATGGTGAGCTTCCGGTACGGTGGATGAGGGGCCAAGGAAGCGGCCTATGAGTGAAGCGCTAGGTCACCTGCGAAGGATCCTAGAGGGTGCTGACCATACGGTGCTCGGGCTCTGGGTCGCCTAGGATACCCAAGCGTGCGTCGAGGAAGATATTGGAACAAGAGTAGGAGTTGTTTTCTGAAATCAGGCATGGATCTGGTTGATTGACCTTGCTGGTCTTCAATGGATGAGTCCATGGCTCTTTATATGGATCTGTTGGTTGATCTTGCTGATCTTCAACGAGAGTCCATCTTGATAAGTGATTATATTGCCGAGTATTATGGGCTAGGGATTAGGAAACGGCCCCTGAGTGGACAGGTGGTGAGCGTCCTAGTTGCCAATGATGCCATAGATACTCTGATGAAGGAATGATGGGAAAATTAAGAATCAACTGGATAAATTGGAAGATGGTGATCAGTGATACTATGGTTTTATTAAAGGATTGTTTTAAACTGGTTGAATCTGTGAAAAGGCAATTTCATATTGGGTGTGTGAGTGGTGTGACTAGTCTTATTTTTGCATGAACATCCGGCTAGGGGGCCTTGGAACTCTTTTCCTTGGTACCCGGGACAAAACCTAACCAAATTTTTAATTGGATCCCATCACTACAGTGGTTGGGCGGTTGGCTAACCCATGGGATCGGATGGGGTTAGGCTGGACTGATGGATCCGTAAATCGAGACTCAAACTTTTGTTTTTACGATAGATAAAATAAATCCCGGACAGTAACTGTTCTATGGATAGGAATCAACGGCTGTGCCTCTTGAATGGGGAAAAAAGCGTTGATCCCAATGATCCAAGTGCAAGTTTCTTCCTTGATCTGACCAAGTATCTTATAGATGCAATTGGATCAGCTCGATCAGAAATGATCTTGATTACGTTAGAGTAAAAAGTTATCCTGGTGGAATCACCCGTGCTTTCCGGTAAAGGAAGTTTTTCCGGGTTCAGTTTTGGAACAACCGACGGATTAGTCTCTTATCCGGATATCCGTGGGTGAGGCCCCGAATGTGGGACCCCTGTCCCGCGCGAGAAGTGCTACTTCCGCTGCTAGTATCCCGAATCTGTTGCTCGGTGGGAACAGGGATCTTACAGTTGGTATCAGAGCATTTGGTTAATAAAGATCAACTGAGAAGACAAATATGTCTAAAATTTATCAAGAAAGACAATAAAGTTATAATTGTGTGATATAATTCATACAATTTGATATTCAAACTGAAATTCGTAATTTGGTAATTGGGTCTTCAGATGGAAGTACCGCAATTATATAGAATCCCTGACTTGCTTGAGGCCTAGACATGATAGTATTTACCTTATAATTCCAAGGGCCGTGACTACCCGTATATACCGAGAGTATACTGCAGCTCTTTACTGACAGTATATACGAGTAAATCTAAGACTTGAAATTATAAGCGTTAATGCTATCTAGATGATGATTTCGAATGTGATTGATATGATTTTTAATTCTGTTTGAGAATTGATGAATTGATTTGGATTCTGATTGAAAATTCTGATTGAAAAATGATGATTTTTAAAAATTAGTTGAAATATAATGAAACCACAATGAGGGGGAATGGGACGAGTCCCTGTGATGATATTCATAACTAGAATGATGATAATGAATTCAGCAAATCACTATGAGATTAGTGGGTTGTGCTGTCAGATTGCTACTGTTAATACTTGACCGGTAGATCAAATTAAGGGATGCCAAATTGAGAACTTGCTTGACTGAAATTTCCGTGGAGGAATGTTCCGAAAGAAACTTTTCGGTCTAATGGACCATTATCATGTTAAAGATATGAATGATATGATCTGAATGAATTGTTATTTAATGATGAGTTCTATTATATAAGGGATATTTATCCCAGTGTTCTATTGGGTTGACCAGAATATAAGGAACCCCAGAATAAAACTGGATCTTAAGAAAAAGAGCTGTTCTCTACCTTGCGAGATGAGGACATCTCGCATTTTTTAAGTGGGATAGAATGTAAGATTCCTCCCCAACCTTCGAGGTATACTGGAGTAAGAATCTTCCTTTCTGATCTTATAATTATTCCCTCTCTAAAATAAAAGAAAGTTTCTGTTTAAAAAAGGAAGACCCTTTCCCTAGAATACTTCTCAGGAGTCCCACCTATTTTAAGGATTTAGAACAATGAGTTCAGAAGTGAGAATCGGTGTTTTGGATACCAAGGTTTTGGTTTTCATTCGAGTACGGCCCAAAAGAAGTTCTTTATCTCTTGGGGAGTATAAGAAGTTATCCCCCAGATATTGTGACCCTTATATCTGAATTCAATGAAAGTAGGTGACTTAGCCTACAAGCTTCTTTTATCTCCTCATCTCAAAATTCTTAATACCTTCTATAGAAAAATGTGTCAAACACAAATCATGGAAAGACGGTAAAACTTCAGTGACAAGTTGCCGTTGGCTTCTAGGTTACGCTAGCTCCTTCCTTTATATAAGTCGTAACTTTTACTTGTCGCTCACAGTAATCTTACTCCCATCAATCTCCTTTCTTTCTTAATCTCCTTCATGGCTTGGCAACAAGAACTAGTTTTATCCATGATGATTTCTCACCTTCAAACACAAATCATGGAAAGACGGTAAAACTTCAGTGGCAAGTTACCGTTGGCTTCTAGGTTACGCTAGCTCCTTCCTTTATATAAGTCGTAACTTTTACTTGTCGCTCACAGTAATCTTACTCCCATCAATCTCCTTTCTTTCTTAATCTCCTTCATGGCTTGGCAACAAGAACTAGTTTTATCCATGATGATTTCTCACCTTCAAGACGCAAGAGAGTCTGTGAAGAAAGACTTTATAGAACAGTATGAGCGCTCACTTTTTCCTCACCTAGGAACTTCTGTAGCGCAGACCTATCAAAACATAACTAGGGTAACACCCTGGGGTCAGCAACACTTTCGTAACAATGTCCGCTTGGCCATGGTTATTGAAGCTTTGGGTTTGGGTCCCCGATACTACTGCGTCATGAGATCAAGGCATCTTGGGTTTTCTGAGCGGGTCTTCTTACTGGCGTGTTTTCTTCCTCATGAGAAGATATGCCTTTATCCTGTTTTTGGCTTGCCTCTCAGAGGTCCTTTTGTTAGATCACCTCATACCACTGAGATAGGTGCGGCAATAACCAGCAGAATCATTCCCATAGATGAGTTACCCTATACTTGTGCAGCTTGTGAGTGCTGCTTTTGTGACCATATGATGGACGGGCTTATGGAAGTGTAAAGAGTTCTTCTATCTTTACTGTATAAGTTCCGAGAATGAATAAAGTTTAAATCTTGTTCTTATCTTGCTCTCTTTGAGACTTTTCTTGGTGGTTAATCTTGATTAAAATTTTTCTCTAAGTCTCATATTCGTTCTTCTTGCGAAATTACCCTAGTTTGCGAGATGAGGACATCTCGCGTTTTTTAAGTGGAGTAGAATGTAAGATTCCTCCCCCAACCCCTTTTTGATGTCTAGTATCTTCCCCTGTAATCAATCCCTCTTCAGAAATATAAAGACCTTGTTTTTAACTGTTTTAGCCTAGAGAGAGAAAATATTCTAGAGAGAGAATATTTAGATTTTGAATATTTTTGGATAGAAAAATATCTCTTATAATTAAGATGAATTTCCCTGAAACGGAAATTCAAAAAGAACTTTCCAATGTGCAATTGGAATTAATTGGAAATGGGTATAAAGGACCTTAGCCTAAGGGTCTAGATTTTCAGAAATTTTTGGATTATGGTCCAATTAAGGTTCCTATGGGCCAATAGTATCAATCCATGTGTAGGGAGGAGATAAATCCAATTTGTAAAAGAAGATACCCAAAAATGAGTAAATGCTCACATAAGATGAAGAGTTGAAAATGTACAAGGTTTATTAGTAAAAAACTATGAGCAATATTAAAAATATGAGATATTTTGGGTATCCAAAAATGAGTAAATGCTCACATAAGATGAAGAGCTGAAAATGTACAAGGTTTATTAGTAAAAAACTATGAGCAATAGTAAAATGATTCCATTATGACACATATGTAAGGAAGGGGAGTTCTTTAAAGGAGGTGCATATTTCACATAAGATGAAGAGTTGAAAATGTACAAGGTTTATTAGTAAAAAACTATGAGCAATATTAAAATGATTCCATTATGACACATATGTAAGGAAGGAGAGTTCTTTAAAGGAGGTGCATATTTCACATGCTTGAATGAGTTTTAAACTCATAAAAATTGAGATATTTCATCTCTCCTCTCTCCTCATTCAAGTCTAGTTCCAAAAAGTTAGCTTAACCGACCTAAACATGGTCAAATATTGACCAAACTGATTTAGAAAATTCTAGAATCAGTTTGTTTGGTTAGGAGCTCAATTTTTCCTATAAATAGAAGCCTCCCCCTTGTTGAAAAATATATAGTGTCTTATGCTTTGTTACTCTACTCCACCTAAGCCAAGAACTGTGAATTCTTTAATAATTCACTAGTTTTTGATACTTCTCTCTTTCTTCAATCCCCATTGGTGGCTCCATCAACATACTAAACCAATTGATTGGTTGGGGGCCTCTACCGTGAACAAAGAATCAAGCAAATTATAAGATAAGTATAGTGAATTTTGATCTTTCTATAATTTCTCAATGATTCTCTCTTCTCAACCCCTCTCAAGCTTGAGAAGCTTAATTGGTATGGTTTTTTGAAATGCTATTGAAGTTAATTAATTAATGATAGTAAAGATTTACATAAAATTCTATTTATATTTAATTCTAATGGCTTTTCTCCCTCTCACTTAAGAAATGGTCATACTCATGACCCTTTTCAATCCAAATGAAGCTTTTCATAAGGCTTTTCCTTAATCCAAGATTAAGCTATGCTTGAGGCCAAATTAATGGTTTTTTTTTCTATACTTTTAGTTTATGTATATCGATGATTCAATCCATTATGGATTGATGATCCAATTAGAGAGCATTCTAATTATTTCCTTAATGATAAGCCTTATTCCTTAGAAAAAATTGAGATTTATCAGTCATAGTAGCGGAGCTATGGTAAAATTTTTATAGAAATTACGCATAACATAATTTCATTCAAAACATAAAAAGAGGACTTCCTACCATATTCTAGGAACTATCATCCTAGATTAATTAAAAGAATTTTATTATGCATGGAGATGTGGATGTATGCATGTAGAAGTAGATGTATAGATGAGCATGTAAATGGAGATGTGGATGGATGCATGTAGATGTAGATGTATAGATGTAGATGTGAATGGAGATGTGGATGTATGCATGTAGATGTAGATGTATAGATGTAGAGGTGGATGTGGAGGTGGATGTATGCATGTAGATGTAGATGTGGAGGTAGATGTGGAGGTAGATGTATGCATGTAGATGTAGATGCATAGATGTGGATGTGAATGTGGAGGTGGATGTATGCATGGAGATGTGGATGTATGCATGTAGAAGTAGATGTATAGATGAGGATGTAAATGGAGATGTGAATGGATGCATGTAGATGTAGATGTATAGATGTGGATGTGAATGGAGATGTGGATGTATACATGTAGATGTAGATGTATAGATGTAGATGTGAATGGAGATGTGAATGTATGCATGTAGATGTAGATGTATAGATGTGGATGTGGATGTGGAGGTGGATGTATGCATGTAGATGTAGATGTATGGAGGTGAATGTGAATGTGGATGTATGCATAGAGATGTGGATGTATGCATGTAGATGTAGATGTATAGATGTGGATGTGGATGTGGAGGTGGATGTATGCATGTAGATGTAGATGTGGATGTGGATGTGGAGGTGGATGTATGCATGTAGATGTAGATGTATAGATGTGGATGTGAATGTGGAGGTGGATGTATGCATGTAGATGTAGATGTATGGAGGTGAATGTGAATGTGAATGTGGATGTGGATGTATGCATAGAGATGTGGATGTATGCATGTAGATGTGAATGTATGCATATAGATGTGGATGTATGGATGTGAATGTGTATGTAGATGTGTATGTATGGATGTGGATGCATGAATGTGCATGTAGATGTGGATGTGAAGATAGATGTAGATGTGGATGTATGGATGTGAATGTGGATGTGGATGTGGATATATGTATGGATGTGAATATATGATATGTGATGTGAAGGAATCTGAAGTGATGAGATGGAAAATGATGTGATGGGATGAGTATACATATAAATGGAATATGGAATAAGTAATGTGGATTGATGAGGGATAATATGGAAAAATGAAAGTTAAAATAGAAACTGTATTGTAGACTGTTTGTAAATGACTGTTTTATGTCAAGATTGGTGAGAAAGCATTGTGACCATCTTGTGATTAAGGTCGTGGAGACCTAACTGATAAAGTTGCAACTGCTGACGGAGAGTCAATGAAGGACGTCTCGCGTAGCAAGGTCGGCCGAGGTCTTGACCAGCCTCGGTGCGATTAAAATGGTGAGCTTCCGGTACGGTGGATGAGGGGCCAAGGAAGCGGCCTATGAGTGAAGCGCTAGGTCACCTGCGAAGGATCCTAGAGGGTGCTGACCATACGGTGCTCGGGCTCTGGGTCACCTAGGATACCCACGCGTGCGTCGAGGAAGATATTGGAACAAGAGTAGGAGTTGTTTTCTGAAATCGGGCATGGATCTGGTTGATTGACCTTGCTGGTCTTCAATGGATGAGTCCATGGCTCTTTATATGGATCTGTTGGTTGATCTTGCTGATCTTCAACGAGAGTCCATCTTGATAAGTGATTATATTGCCGAGTATTATGGGCTAGGGATTAGGAAACGGCCCCTGAGTGGACAGGTGGTGAGCGTCCTAGTTGCCAATGATACCATAGATACTCTGATGAAGGAATGATGGGAAAATTAAGAATCAACTGGATAAATTGGAAGATGGTGATCAGTGATACTATGGTTTTATTAAAGGATTGTTTTAAACTGGTTGAATCTGTGAAAAGGCAATTTCATATTGGGTGTGTGAGTGGTGTGACTAGTCTTATTTTTGCATGAACATCCAGCTAGGGGGCCTTGGAACTCTTTTCCTTGGTACCCGGGACAAAACCTAACCAAATTTTTAATTGGATCCCATCACTACAGTGGTTGGGCGGTTGGCTAACCCATGGGATCGGATGGGGTTAGGCTGGACTGATGGATCCGTAAATCGAGACTCAAACTTTTGTTTTTACGATGGATAAAATAAATCCCGGACAGTAACTGTTCTATGGATAGGAATCAACGGCTGTGCCTCTTGAATGGGAAAAAAAGCGTTGATCCCAATGATCCAAGTGCAAGTTTCTTCCTTGATCTGACCAAGTATCTTATAGATGCAATTGGATCAGCTCGATCAGAAATGATCTTGATTACGTTAGAGTAAAAAGTTATCCTGGTGGAATCACCCGTGCTTTCCAGTAAAGGAAGTTTTTCCGGGTTCAGTTTTGGAACAACCGACGGATTAGTCTCTTATCCGGATATCCGTGGGTGAGGTCCCGAATGTGGGACCCCTGTCCCGCGCGAGAAGTGCTACTTCCGCTGCTAGTATCCCGAATCTGTTGCTCGGTGGAAACAGGGATCTTACATACATGTACTCTAGATAGGCAAAATATATATTGCACATGACGGGTGAGCAAGAGAATCCCATAGGGATACCCTGAAGTTGTGAATAGACTTGATTTCCTAAATGGATTAAAGTTGGATTTAAAAGCCATGTTATCAAATCATATATTTCTATTGAATCTACACTTATTGGGAAGCCCAACTTTGACTTCCTGACCCAATTTCCCTGATGACGATATAATGAGATTTTTTCAAAACCTTTTTCTTTTTTAAACTTAAATACCAGATCGCACACCTTTAAAAGGACATTCATAAGACCAAATTCCCCTTGTATTTTCATAGCATTGCGTAATATCTGCAGTATATATTGAGAAAATCTTATCAGGCAAATTCAAATAGACTTCTGTGGCATTTTCAACAACCCAAAAAGGGTTGCAGTCTAAATTAAGAAATTTCTTAATATCATGTTGTTTCCTTGCACATATCTCATGAAATCCTTTTAGAACTAGGTTTAAAACTGAGGTAATAATGGAAGTAACCTCAGTAAATACACAATTTGAAGCGTTTGAGATCCATCGGAATTTGTTTTTATGAATCTTAAAAGTAGGAAACAAAACAGGCAAGTTTCTATTACGAGGGACAATCTTTCTATAACTTAATTCTTCAAAAATTAGAGCGCTAAACTCCGAAGGTTTAAGTGAACACTTATAAAATTCAGCGCTCTCAAGTCTATTCCTGGCAGCCATATAGGCCAGATTTTTACAAATAAATGAAGCATTATTAGGAGCCTTATGTAGCCCTATAATAAGAACTCTATTCATTAGTGTATGAAATTTTAGCATAAGCGAAGGACTAGCCCAGGATATTTCAGTAGAAAACCATTTCTTAGGAAGAAAAGACACAAGTTGGTTATACACCTGAGGAAGCTTTCTTGAAATAGCAACTACATCAGTGTCTTCCAGATGAAGACCTTTGGCAATGTCTGCCAAGCAATCAGTAATAGCACCAAGTGCTAAATGTGGATTAAGTGGTTCATTAGGGATATGATTCAAGCCACAACTAAGTAATTTCTTAACTTCTTTGTCTTGCACAAAATTAATATGACTAGTGCAAACATGCACACCCAAAGCACCAAAGTCACTTGTAAATTCTCTATATTTACATAGACATATAGGTATACTATCTAATCGTAAGAAATCGGTTCTAGAGAATAATTTCTTCAGATTAGATGTATATCTCCATCCAAATCTAACATTGTCAAGTATACTATGATGTCCAAAAACATCATCAAAAACTTTAAAAAATACCTGTGATGGAGTCACAAAATCCAAAATTTTGTTAACAAAAAGACAATGTACGACGTAAATTGCACCAGAAGGGTCATCCTCCTTTGTATTAGAAATGCAAATTCGCCCAGTAGGACCTTTAGTAACCTGAAAACATTACATATCCAATAAGTTACATACAGGAAGGTTTCTACCCCTACCACGGTTAGTAAAGGATTTAGTTCTCCCATATGAAGCATTCTGACTTACAGAAGCATTCTGACTAGTAGCAGGAGAAAGAAAAGAGGTAAAAGCACTTGGAGTACTATCCGCTATGCGTGCCAATTTAGAAGGGGTTTCTATACTACCCTTCGATTCATTATGAGAAACCGGATTTAGCAAAGAGTTAATCAGCTTAATACCCTTGAAATGTCCATAAGTGGCTAAAATAGTACCTGGTTCCCCACTTTGCATCTCAGCAAGAGAATCCAACATATAACTACGAAAATAAATAAAAGATATCTGTGCCAACACTAAATTCTTTGCTTGCCCACCAAGCCAAGAACATAAAAGAGAGAGGTGAAATGCCACATCCTTGCCTGGAAAAAGGTCCTCAAGGTGATTGAGGACAAACCAAATAGCATGGTCGAACCAGATAATGCTAGATTCACAAGACGCCTTAGGGTCAAGAAATTTACAAGCACATTTCAGGTATGGCCTGTAGATATTCCAAATAGATTCTGAATAATACTCTGCACCAGCTTTCTGAAATAACATAGTACCTTTAGTCCTCCCATAAATGCCAACTGGTGAAGGGCATTTGGAAGGATCCAAGAAATTCATGGAGAAAGGTGATTTGAGAAGTTCACCCTTATCAAGATATTGAAGACCTTTGATGGCATGGCTCTTGCATTCATCCAAAGTGGAGATAGGTAAGTTAGCCAAGAAAATCCAAGTTTCAGCCTGAATAGGAGAAAGAAAACCTTTATTTGGGAGGGCCCAAAGTCTATGAGCAACGCCAGTGGCCTCTACCTCAATTTGCCTGGCAGGTAAAAAAGGATAAACCCTTGACACCTTAGGTACCAAATCCAGCAACTTTGAATCTGTCATAGAACACATGTCGTTTTGAAAGCTCCTGATTGCGTCCACCGCAGCCGGATCCCTATTAAAAATATTACCCCAGTTGGTATAACCGGAGTAACAGGAGTAGTAACAAACATGGGTTCTAATCTACAGAGTTTCCTGAGATGATTTGAGAGAAGAGAACCCTTAGCAGTAAACTTAGTAAGCTCAGTCTGAAGATTTTTGGTCATGATAGGTATTTGAGCATTAAGATCTCTAATATAGTTAAGACCTTCACCCTTATCCTTATCTATGGAAGCTAAGACCTTAATCCAATCATTAAAGGATTGGATTTGCAAGAGAGAAACAACATGAGGCTCTTGGCTGATAGAAGAGATAATGGCATCTTGTAATTCGTCATCTCTAATGCAGGAGATGACATGCTGACAGGCATTAGATGGAATATGGCTCGGAGGAACCGGCTTGCCTCCAAGAAAGGGTAGAATCTGAAAAATCAAAAGAAGAGAAGTGTTAATAGTTTTTTTAGAACGTTTGTCTCCTTCAACCGATAAGCCCATAAGGGCATAACTATCGTGGACAAATGCTCTATCTACAATGATATCTGGGTACTACTTAAAGACTATCGGCCAAGGCATAATGATAGTGAGTCCATATATCATTATAGATGAAATCTCGGGCTGTAGGTCTCTCTCCAATACGCGAAGGTACTGTAAAACTGTGTCAGGTGTGTGTGTTTTGCCTAAATTAAAATACATAATTATACACAGCTGACAAAACGTCAGAAGACCAAAACAACTCCGACAAGTAAATGGGAAAAACTGTATTATTTCATTGAAATTATACAAGATTTTCAAGTGAAGAAAGAATGTTTCAAAAGAACAAAATTGCCCATAGGCTTTACTGTCCAGCAGCAACATCAACCAAAAAACATCCTATTTGAAAAGGTGAGCTCTGTTACCTGCATCCATACACAAGCAACAACAGAAATGTTAGTCCCTGTGCGTATTACAGGTGTCGTAAAGCCCAACCACGTGTTATAGATGTCCAACAAATAGGATTTTTTAAAGTTAACATTTGAATCATTATGAAATTTATCCAGAATATCATTGTCAGATATTCTACAAAGTTTGTAAGCCCATTAGTTATTCATGAATATTCTAACATTTGTAATATTTTAATATTAACCAAAGCCTTAATCTGGCCACAAGCAGTCTAAAATTAGTTCTGCACTTAGACAAGATTGGTGCAGATCCCTGAAAAATTGCAGTTCCGATTTTTCCCTACCAGATACATTCATTACAGATTATATACCATAAGCAATTTGAAACTTTTTACCATCCACTCAGAGTATGTCAAACCAGTATGCAACTCTAATACTGTTGAAACATATAAACTCGAATGCTGTCCAGATGAATTACGTAATTTTTTCATAGGCTTAACAGATTCATTAAATGTTTCATTCTACATGTTAATTTACAGATTATATTATAGCATACTAGAATACCCCTCTATATTGAAAACAGGTAGATGACTACATAGTAGCAGTCATGTACAAGTTGTACCAACATTATCAGAAATCCAACCAAATCAGATCAAAAGCACGACAATGCCAGAGTATGCCCAGACTATAGAACATTCTCTACAAAATAGGTAAGCAATATACCAAAAAACCATGGATGACAAATCTAGCAAAAGGGATGGATTACAACTGGCAGAGCACCAGACAAAATGGAGCAACCATTGTATCTCAATCCATATATGGAGTACATGCATCAAAGCAAGTGCCCACCTACCACAAAATCATGCCTGCAGGAACCATATCATACCATACCAGTACGGCATCACTATACTCATGTTAATTCCCATCATATAGTATAACTTATAAACCTGTATATTGACAACAGATAAGTGACTACCAGTTAGCAGCCTAGCCCATAGTGTACCAAAAATATCGAGGATTCTTTCCACAGTAGAACATCAGCACTACAATACCAGCCCATGTACAGAGCTCATAATGTCACCAATCACAACAGGATAGCAATTAGCCATATCCCGAAAAGGCATGCATGAAAAATCCGGAGAAGGATGGATTAGAACTAATAGAGCAGAGCAATAGCAAGTAAGGGTTAATGCATCCATTGTACCCCAATCTGGAATACATGTTATAAAGCATGTGACCACACAAAAGGCAACTAACCTGCAGGAACCATATCATATCAGGCCAGTAGTAGCAGCACTATATACATATCATTGAAAAGTACAAGGCAGCCCAAACATCCTGCCCAACATGCCATTAAGCAAGAGAGAACAGATAAGCAGAGCAAAACCAAGAACACCCAAAATGCCCCTTTAACCTATATCCAGGATTGTAAAGTGATAACCATGTTTTAATCTATTCATTATATATAGAGAAGGTACCAGAGTAACCCAGGTTTTAGAGAAATAATCTGCACATACCTAGGTTCAAGAAGTGTATGTATTAACACCTATCTATTTCAGAATGTGTCTTATGCCATTAGTGTTTCCATACAAACCCAATGTCCACCTCAACACAATCAGTCGAGATAGATTTATGGCCTGAGAGACCACCAAATCCTGTACAGTGAAAACCGATGTATTGATTACCAAACATGGTATCAGGCAGCCCTCAACACCTCCTCATAATAACGCAACATCATCAGACAGGAAATACTCTCCACCTGACAAAGTGCCAGAGGACACAAAAGAAGCCATCATCCAAGTGCAAAATACAAGTCAAACAGCAGTACCACAAAAGCACTTACCCATTACTACGCGTGCATTCAACGCATACCCACGAGCAGGACAAAAATCGTGGGGCTACAGACACCCAATATAAATAAATAGCCTATATGCATCCAGTTCCTGCAATAATCCATTTAATATGGACTGCTCAATGTGGTTAGACAACTATAATATGTCAGCAATACGACAAAACAAAGCATCAGGCAATCCCTGAACATCTAACAAAACAACTCACTATGAGATCTGCCAAAAACAATGAGGAAATAGCATGGCACACATGCCACTATTCCACAGAAAGGTAGACTCCACCTATACATCTATCCCTATGGAATCAAGGCATCAGCCATCCTGTATAAGCTAGCAAACATGTATGAAGCCATCAAAGGGAGAATAAATTGCAAAATCTTCAAGGCCATTCAGTTAGCAGCAACAACAAACGTAAACTGAACAAGTGCATTTGTTAAAAATATGCACCTGATTAACCGAAGGAGGCGCACCCCCGGATGTAGCCAGAGACAAAGCCATATCTACTGTAACAAAGCACAAAGGACTAAGTGAGTGGATAGACCACTCACCTTGAGTTATATAGGAAGCCATGCATCATCTATGTAGAGCTCCCGCCATTCGCAGCAGAAGATCCAGGGCCCCAGTCGTTGCAGGCGAATATCCGAGTATTCATGGAAGTAAAGAGGCGGACGGCTACCAAACCCAATGCCCACCATATATAGCATAACCTATTAAATGGTTATCAATACACCAAGGCTAAATCCAGCCCAAAAACACCAAGGATGCAGTACCAAGGGTCCAGTCATGTGCCAATCTAAATTAGTTAAATAGATCTTTGTAGCAAGATAAATTAGTTAAGGATCCAGTCATATGCCCCACAATTAGAATGAGGTTATTAACTCATTAAAAAAAAAAAAAAAAGCAAAGAAATCTTGTAATATAGAATAAGAGTGCCAGCCTAGCAACCAAATAGTTCTAATGCAAGAGAAATGTGTGTGTGTGTGTGTGTGTGTGTGTGTGAGAGAGAGAGAGAGAGAGAGAGAGAGAGAGAGAGAGAGTTTCTATGTGAGAGTGTGCGTGAAGAGAGAGAGAGAGAGTGTGTGTGTGTGTGTGCATGAGAGAGAGAGAGAGAGAGAGAGAGAGAGAGAGAGAGGCTGAGAATTTCTATGTAGGAGATAGTTTGTGGGAGAGGAGATAGTGTGTGTTTTCATTAGTGTATGTGCGGTGTGTACATGTGTGTGTGTGTGTGAGAGAGAGAGAGAGAGAGAGAGAGAGAGAGAGAGAGAGGGAGAGGTAGATAATTTCTACGTAGGAGATAGTTTGTGTGGGAGGAGAGAGTGTGCGTTTAGATTAGTGTATGTGTGGTGTGTACATGTGTGTGTGTGAAAGAGAGTGAGAGATAGAGAATAAAAAGTAGCTTTTAATAAAATATAAATTAAATAGAAAACATATATGTATATGTGTGTATACATGTGTGTGTGTGTGTGTATACAAACATACATATGTATGTATGTATTTATGTATGTATGTATGTATACAAACATACATATGTATGTATGTATATATGTATGTATGTATGTATATATATATATATATATACATATATATATATATATATATATATATATATATATATATATGTTTGTGTGTGTGTGTGTGTGTGTGTGTGTGTGTGTGTGTGTGTGTGTGTTTATATGTGTGTATGATATATCTATCTATATATTTAAAAGTGACCACAACTTATCACCCATCTCCACACATTAAAATTTAATCAAAATTAATTAAATTATGTCGATGTTTGTATTTATATTTTTAAATACATGTATATATGTATAAGTATATGTATACATGTATATATGTATAAGTATATGTGTCTATGTATAGGTTTATGTATCTAAAACATAATATTGTATATACTATATATTTATATATGTGTATGTGTGCGTGAGAGAGAGAGAGAGAGAGAGAGAGAGAGCGCTTTTATGTGTGGGAGAGTGTAAGAAGAGAGAGGGAGTGTGTGCATGTGTGTGTGTGTGTGTGTGTGAGAGAGAGAGAGAGCAGGTGTGTATATGTGTGTGCATGTGAGACAGAGAGAGAGAGAGAGAGTTTCAACATTTGAGAGTGTGTGTAAGTGACAGAGAGAGGGAGAGGGTCATGTGCATGTGCATGTGTGTGTGTGAGAGAGAGAGTGAGAGAGAGAGAGAGATGGTTGTAGAGAGGGAATAGTTCTTTTCTGGAACCTTGGTCGGCCGCAGCAACGCGCGGGTGCAATACTAGTATTTTACAAATGCATTAGGTGTCATAAACATGAATACCCTCAAAGGCCTCTTAGCATCTGGTCTTCCAGATATGACACCCCATGATACTAGCAAAAATCTCTCAAGTGGTGTCAATATTCAATAGAGGTGGTGTGTATCGTAACAAGGGGATATCCTAAAGCAATATCTCTGAGCTATGCCCTACGGACACGAATCTGCACCCCTTCCCGTAAAAAGAAGCTGTGGGCCAGTCTAAGTCAACCATGCAATAGCACCCCAAGTAATCATGGTAAAATAGCATCCCAAGTAAGATGGCCATCATGAGAGGTATATGAATCAAATTTGAGTCTTTTTGTGGTTGGGATCTAATCCTTGGTGTATCAAAAAGTTTATGAGTTAGGATTGGTCCATTAGAAGTTCTTGAAATATTAACCATTGACTAATGGGTTTTTATTTCTAGTTGTTCAATACTTGGATGGCCTTCTATTTCCAAATGGTTGTTTCTTGGATAATCATACTTGGATGATCATTTCCATGCTTAGGCATGTGTAAAATTGATTATGGTTGAGCATAGTATTACTTCTAAATAGTAGCCTTGGTCATTCTTTGATATAGAGACTGATTTGAGTATTTAAGTATTTATTCTAATCAAAAAAATTGTTGTTGCAAAACATGCTCAACTATAAAGTGCTTCCATCTCATGTTTATTAGTTGGGAACTCGTGCTTCGCACGTCTTTTGAGGTTTCCAAAATCAAATTCTACCCAAACCTCCTCCTTCGCTTCTCGATAATATAGAGAAGAGATGTGCTCGTTGATGGGATGTTTTTGTTTGCTTTTTGCAAGACTTGCTCCTCAAGTAGGCTTGTTTTTGTATGTCAAACTAAACTTCATACATGGAATTTCTTCTATGTGTAGACTTAGGCCCATTGCTAACTAGTGTAGACTTAGGTCCATTGCTAACTAGTGTACTTTTACGAGGTTACCTTTGTTTGTTGAGAGGCCTCCATGTCCAAAACTATATTTATTTATGGTATTTTTCCTACTTATAGAACAATTCACATTTGCAAGCATGTGTCAAATTTCAAAGAAATATCCATCTTATTTTCCCTTGTCCTTGTAATTTTTTTTTTTTCAAGGAGGCTATTTTGTTCACATGTTCTTTTAGGTGGTTTTGATGGATCTAAGTTTTCTTCCATAGTTTGTGGATTTTATGGCATTGTTGGTGGATAGTCTTTCTCTATGTTTAAAATCTTACCAAGTCCAAGGAGGCCTAAGCTTTATAAACAACATTGTTTCTCTAGCAACAAGGTCAAATTTTTCCTAACACAGTTACTATAAGTCTCACTATATTTTTCATGAGGTTAATAATCATTAGTTATAGGCGCGTTTTAGATAAGGCCTAAGGTGGTCCATTGAGCTTACTCGTTGATATATATTTTTGTTGTCACAGAGACAGACTCCACTTATGGGTTTTCTATGGATTTTGATCTCTATGGTTCCCATTTGATTTCTCTTTCCTAGCACTTATCCTCTTCTCCCACATCTACTTATTACTCCTCTTATAAACTCTACAGTATGAAAAATGTGTCTATACAAATAGAAACCTTTACATAAAGAACACCTTCCATTAGCAAGAAGTATTTTGCTTAGGAGACATTCTCCATTAAAAAAATTTATTTGCATTCAATGGCATCCATCATCATGTACTTAATAACCCAAACTACTAATTCTAAGTGAAGGATCTTGAGAGTATCTCTCTTACGATCCTCATTTTTGAATGATGGGAGAGATCTCTCCTTTGAGAAGACTCTTAGACTAAGCCTAACCACATGTTTTCACTTCTGTATCAATGCACATCCTTTCATTAGATTTTGCTTTACCCTTTATGAGAGTTTTCTTTCTTCTTCTTAACTCATAGCTTATCCTAATCACTTTTTTGTAATGAGACTTCAATCTATATAAAAATACATTTCCTCTCTTGGCTTCAAGGAGAAGCTTAAGGTTGAGCTTTCAACTTTGTAATGGCTTCCATCCCTTAACCATGTACTAGAGGATCCTCATTAGTCTTCTTAGTTTTCATGATACTTGCAACAAATCAAGGATAAAGAGGGGAAAAAAGTAATGACAAGATGGTAACACGAGAGTAGAGTTTATTTAAATACACAGGCACATGCGTGTGCGTGCGCGTGTGCACTCACACACATGTGCATACATGTATTTCTATGCATGTGCATGTGCGTGTGTATGTGTATGAATGTAAGGTCCCCAACCTAAAAAGGAGAATCCTTAAGATAGTCTACTAAGTCTTTGAAAGAATTTCCTAGTCATCAACACCTTAACCACGTAGAGATATGAGAATAGGACTACTAGGTAAGACCCAGCTCTATCTCGCATGGGGGAGCATGGTCTCCTAAATGGTTCTTAAAATCGAATCACCCAAAGAGTGATCTATCCTTGATTCCTAGAAACACCACCTTTTTTCCCATCTATGCACGGCACGGCCTCTGACCTAGTCCTCTAGAGTAGAATTGCCCAGGGACTTACTTACCTAGCGTAGTGCAATTTGATTAGTTTTGTTAGAAAGCTACCCGACTAATCGGGTCCACCCGTCCATTGGATGGTGCCATCGGGCGATCCACCCTCCCAATTTCCACCCAAGTCACCCATCATTTTTATTTTCTAATTAATCCTACCACACTGTGTGACATATATAGACAAGTTCATTAATTAGGAATCTTATACTGTGTTCATTAGAACAACCACTTAACTTAAAATAATGATACAATAATACTAGAAAACAAGGGACTTAATAAAAAATAATTACAAATGTTCAAATCCAACTATACTAGATCTAGACTCTCTTATTCCATGTTTAATTCCATCGATGATCTAGAATTCGGCCTTCCTATCTCCACAGACTAGGCAATCCCTACGGGACCATACACCTAGTCATTGATAGTCGACGAGGACTCGAGCCAGCCTATCGCCCTCTCAGGCTCCATCCCTTGATCCTCTCACTCCTCTCGGAGGGATGTCTACGCGCTAGGGTGGGCTTATTCACCGCACTAGCTTGGGCCCATAAAACCAGGCAGCATCATAACTCTCGCCAAACTAGCAAGTTCCAACTTCCCAATGGTAGGAGAGATACCTTGGGCCGCCGACTCTAGCTACACAAGCATATGAACGGGGTTAGCATCCAGGCAGAGAGAAGATATACATGTACTTTAATTTAAGTAAGATAGCATCACAATAGTTCAACCCAATCTCATAAGATACGAGAAACCACATTATCTTTTCTTAAATCAAAGGAACGAGAATACAACAATTCTATAAGAAATTAGATTTGTTTACGTTTAGATGAATATGGAAGTTTATATTCTCAAAACAAGAAAAAGTAACATCTTTTATCTTTCTTAATTAATGCTAAGATTAAAGATTTAGCTAACTCCTAATCCAAAAATCTCTTTTTAGATGATTTTCAAGCTAACTTGGCCATTGCCGCTATGAGGGACTCCCAAGGGAAGAGTTGGGCTGCATTCAAAGCATCCCCTCTTGTTGTGTCATTGTCGTGTACGCTTCTCAACATAGCATTTTAGCGTCTTCGAGAAGGAGCCATACTAGCCACTCTCATGTAGCTCGTACAATCACACGAACTCAACGATCCAGACAGTTCACAATTTGGAGTCCATTTGCTCACTTTATGAGCAAAAGTCTCAACCGTGGGAACCACCTATTAGGGCTAGAGTGTGCTTGCTTGAGTCTCTTTATATGGGGAGGGGAAAGTAAAGTATCCTTGAAATAGGACCAGAGGGTTGGCCACAATTAGGGGAAGGAGGAGGGTTCTCCCCTTAAGTCTATTCACATGAGGGGAGGTGTAGGACACCCCCTCTACAACACAAGGGGGGGTGGCTACTGGGAGCTTGGCTGCAGAGGGTTGTCGGGGAGAGATTCCACCCAAAGAGGGTCTGGTGGGCATAGAGGGGGTGTTGTGGCTGGGGGGATTTATATAGGGTCTTGTACGGGTACAGGTACGGGTAAGGAGAGAGAAAAAGGGGGTGGAAAGGACAATGTATGTGAAAGTATGCCGGTCTGTGGTTGCATGAGCTTGTGGAAAGGTGGTGCCTGTAAGTGGGCTAAAGGTGGGGTACACATGGGCAGTGGTGAATCAAGAACCAATGCTCAACATATTTTTATGAAACCCTTCAATTCATCATAGCTTGGAGTCCACTTGAACGGTCGCATGGGTGTCCATGTGGCGACCAAAGAAGACCTTGCATTAGGGTGGTCTGTCTTTGGTCTGTGTGCAGTCATTTGTATGGGCGCTGTGGTATGTGTACAGTCCAAGGTAAGTTCCTTTAATGCATGCTTCCCAAGGAGGCATCTTTTGGGGCGGGACTCTTTTTTTGGGCACGGGTCGCGATATACGTACTGACGCGTTCGACAACTGTCAAAATGTTTTTCAGTGAAATTGTTTGGGGTGTTTTCTTGGTCGTAGGGGTGCAATCTGTTCGTCAAATCGGACACCTGGATGAGCCTTTATTAAGGTCGGAAGTTTAAGTTAACTAAAAATTTATGTAGAAGCTTATTTCGGTGTCCGTTTTGGGTGCTATAAAGTTCTATACTAATCGCGCGCAGA
The DNA here is from genome assembly GCF_041138505.1 of Cibotium barometz. NCBI lineage: Eukaryota > Viridiplantae > Streptophyta > Polypodiopsida > Cyatheales > Cibotiaceae > Cibotium > Cibotium barometz. The sequence goes on along the minus strand of NC_141057.1, from coordinate 59,130,878 downwards.
TTTCAAATTTGGACTTAGAATTTTAAGATTCCAAGTAAAAATATCTCAATTACTTAAATGATAATTTTACACTATAAAAAAGACCATAATTTCATCTATTAAATGGACATATATTATTATTGAAGATATGTATGTTACAATGAAGAAACTAGTAGTGATACCTTAATGCTTATAATATTTCTTACAGTTAATGGAACCAGCATATCATAATTAAACATTAGGAGGTTGTAATTGTGTTATGCTCACAACTTTCTTACAAGATAACATTTTTGTTATTACAACTTTCAGTGGTTGGTTGGGAACAATTATTTGAAAGTAGTGGAATTTCATGTACTTGAGCACTTTCGGATAATTCTTTTAAGAATATATTGATGGACCCACAAGACCCACTAGAGTCTAGCACCCAAAAAGATCATTTGCAGGTAAAAAATCTAGCACGCCAATTATATTCGTACTTTGAGAAGGAAAGGTGGACTTTCATGGAGGCCAAAATCAATGAAACAAATGATCTTACAAAGCCAACATTAATAAATATCAAAGGTTTGAATAACTGTTAGCTATGGAAGATTTTTTCTTCATAATAACATAAAATAACATGGAAGAGGTCAATGAACAATTTGTACCACACTAAACATTTACATTTGCTAAGAACCGAAAGGTCCTAACATTGGGTTGCACTTGATTTTAATGTACACATATAATAGCATCTTCATGAAGTTTATGAAAAATTAGACCTCGTCCATGAGACCTAATGTAATACAAGAAGGTAAATGCAAACTACCCTAGCCTCCCTTCCTAAGAGATATGCACTACATGAGTAGTAAGAGATATGCACTACATGAGTAGTAAGAGAGGCATCACTTACAAGATCCATCATCCCCACTACAATTCACAAAAAAGAGGGTGCCCCATTGAATAATACCTCCTGTTTTAGTAAACCTTTGATCAATCACAAGACCAAAATCAATGCCGATGAAGACAGACTCCTTGGTGGAAGAGTACAGGGAAGAAGTGAAATAGTATCACAGAAAGATGAGAAAGTTTCGGGTAATTTGGTGAGGAGCCGATGAACAAAGTCTTCATTAGTAGCCTTGCTCCCCCAAGAGACCAACTGCTTCTGGATGGTACCAAACTCCGTGATGGAATCCATGATGTTGGCAATATCGTAGATCTTCAAGTTGGCAAGTTGATTTCCAAGGCAATCTTCTGAGTAGAGTTCTCTCTATGATACCTCTTTTGAATGGAATCCCACAATTCTTCTGCAGTCTCATCATCATTGTTATCAAATTGACCGAGTATCCTTATCAAGCCAGGCATCAATCTCTGCCCGAGGAGATATTGTAGCCTCAGTAACAATACCCCATAGGCAATGATACCAGAGTAAAGTCTTCACTTACAAAGACCAATCAACGTAGTTGGTCCCATCTAGGATGGATTCCTTAGGAAGTTGGGGAATAGATGAAGAGATGGCAGTCGGTGTAGAACCCATGGAATCCTCCTCTCGAATTTATAGCGGAAAGATTACAAGTAGGTACCCGAGGGCTGCCCATTCCTCGCCAAATGCTAGATGACACTGAAAGAAAGATGTAGACCTGTACTCCTTCTGAAGATCAAGGCACACGGGTGAAGATAGGAGTTGACCCAATACGCAGTAAAGGAAGGGAGGGAGCTACTAATGGAGCAAGTGCACGGTGCTACCACTAGTCCCGGGTACCGACACAATACAAAAAATAGGGATGCTGCAAAAAAATTGCATTAAATTGCAAGAGCCTGAGAACCTCAATGTTGGCTGATATTCTTCATGTAGAGTGTAGAAGCAAGAGCCTGAGAACCTCAAAGCTCTGATACTATGATAGATTGGTTGAAGGCAGCAAGCGAAAGCAGAGGAGATACTTACAACGGCCATCAATGATCCAACACTTGAACCAAAAATGATGAATGAATTCAATGGCAAAAGTCTGTTCTTATATTTATGAAGGGGCTGGTCGGCCAACGTAAAAACCATGACTGAGGACATGACTAAGAAAAACGCCTAATAAAAAGGTGGGAACGTCAAAATACACAACGGATATGAGACAAAAAATTGAGAGCACACATAGCAAGACTCTACACTAACTGAAGACAAGCACACAGCAAGACTCTACACTAACTGAAGACAAGCACACGTAGGAGAGAACCACCAGCCTGAATCTAAATGCAAATGTTGATCAAATGGTGATGTGATTCTAGATTTTAAAAAGATGAATATAAGTTGGTTAGTAGAGGTGAAAATAATTATAAATGAGGGACTGGATTTAAAAAATGATGAATGTAAGTTGGTTGAGTAGAGGTGGAAATGTGTAGAGATTCCAAAGGTCATGGAGGTTACATGGATTGATGTGGATGGATGTATGGATGATGTGGATTGATGTGGATGATGTGGATGGATGTATGGATGATGTGGATTGATGTGTGGATGATGCGATTGGATGTGGGAATGATGTGATGTGATAGGGATCGATGATGAAGAAAAAATTATGGGAAGATGAGAAAAGATGGGGACTAATGTGAAAGGATGTGGAGTGATGAGAAAAGATGGAAATATTGTTGCAACTGTATTTGTATGTGAAATCTGTTTTTAAATGACTGTTTTATGTCAAGAATGCTGGGGCGGATCTGTTGGATGTTGCAAGTTCTAGCAGCTCTATTGTTGCTGCTGTTTTACCCACTTCTGAACAAGCTCGTTGGGATGGTAAAGATGCGCAGGCTCATGCCTTGATTACACTTCCTGTTAAACGTAACATCACTCCACATATTCATTCAGCTAAAACAGCAAAATAGGCTTGGGATATTCTAGCTGGTTTGTATGCAGGTCGTAACGAGGCAAAAATATCTTACCTACATAAAGAGAAAGAATTGAAGATTATGCAGGAAGATGATGACATGAATGTTTTTCTTGCTAAGATTAAAGATCTCAAGGAACAGTTGATTTCTGCAAGGTGAGATTATTCTTGATCATTCTCTTGTGCAGACTGTTCTTGATGCTTTACCTGAGTCATATCAAACTTTTGCTTCCACGTGGAGACTTGTTACTGAGGACAGACCTAATGTTGTCAAGTATGATACTTTAGTCAACAAGATCTTGCAAGAAGCGCAGTCCAGGCAAAACAGGGCTAGGCAGCATGCAGTTGATCAGGCATTTGTTGCTGTCCAGCAGAGAAGAAGTGGTAAGGCAGCCCCTTCCACTGCTTCTTCTTCTATTAGTAGGTCTGCAACTTCTTCTCCTTCCACAGGTAGCAACAATAGGTCTGAGAAGGCTCTTGATAAAGACAAGAAAAAAATCAGGTGCAACTATTGTAAGGCAACTGATCATGTCATTACACACATGCACATGATGTTGATATGTTTGATAGTGATGTATGTGAGTCATATCATGTGGACATGATCTCAAGGGTAGAGATGGTAGTGAGCATATCGAGCATCGACATTTCTATGCCTATCGTCTTTCCTACAGATCATGTGGATAGTGTAGTTGATTGTAGTGACATTCTAGAGGTTAGTGTGCATTTGATTAGTGATGTATTCATTAGCACCCTTGAAGAAAGAAATGCAGCCACAATAGCGGATGCTTCTACAAATGCAGATTTTGCAAATGTTGTGCAGGATATAGAATGGGCGTTTAGCGTGTATTGCCAGTTTGACCCATCTGTACATGATGCATGTTTGGTAGTTTCTGTTGACTCTGATGTATGGTATTTTGACAGTGGTGCAATAAAGCACATTACCTCGCATCGTGATATGTTCACTTGTCTTGAGGCTGTCCCTAATGGGAATACTGTCACATGCGCCAATAATGCTTCTTACCCAGTGAAGGGCGTTGGTAAAATTATGCTTACTGCTGCAAATGGCAGTGCTTTCACACTTTCAGATACTTTGTATGTGCCAGGGATAAAGAAGAATCTATTGTCTGTCTTTGTGCTTGCTAGACTTGGACTTGTAGTCAAATTTGTGGATGACAGATGTACTGTTCATGATTTGACTTCTGGTGATACGATTATTGCATCTGGCACCTTGTTTCGTGAGCTGTATAGGCTCAATTCTTATGACAAGTGTGGAAGATTCAGCAAATGCAGTTTCTGATGAAAAGGTAGTTTTAGATGCAAAACTATGGCATGCTCGTTTTGGTCATATGAACTTTGCTAGTTTGCTGCGTTTGCAGAAATTTGATATGGTTGCTTCATTGCCCCCTCTTGAGGCACCATTAAAACATGTTTGTGAAGGCTGTATTTTGGGCAAAATGCAGCGTTCTGCATTTCCAAAGGATGGTTCTGTGCGGGCCACTCGCAAATTGCAACTTGTACATAGTGATGTATGTGGGCCTATGCAAACTCCGTCATTTGGTAAACACTTGTACTTCGTGACTTTCATTGATGATTACTCAAGGCATGCATGGGTATATCCACTGAAGGCAAAGTCCGAAGTGTTTTTGTGCTTCAAATAGTTTTTGCTTATGGTTGAAAATGTATCCAATTGTACTGTGGGCACCCTCCGTTCTGATCGAGGGGGGAGTACATGTCTAAAGAGTTTGATGCATTTATGGCTAGTCGTGGGATAAAACACCAATGTACAGTGCCGTATACCCCTCAGCAAAATGGTGTTGCTGAGAGGAAAAACAGGTCACTTATGGAGATGGCACGATGTATGGTCAAGAGCCAAGCTTTGCCACATGCGTTTTGGCTTGAGACTGTCATGTGTGCTGCATATGTACTCAACAGGTGTCCCACTAAGGCCTTGCAGTCCGTTAGTCCATACAAAGCTTGGCATGGCAGGAAGCCTTCTATTGGTCACTTGCGTGTCTTTGGTTGCTTGGCCTATGCTTTAGTGCTTGTGCAACAATGTAGAAAATTGGATGATAAGGCTGTCAAATGCATTTTTGTTGGTTACAGTGCTGAGAGCAAGGGTTACAGATTGTATCATCCGTAGTCAAAGCGTATCTTGATTAGTTGAGATGTTGTTTTTGTGGAAGATGCTGTGCAGCCTTTGTTATCACGTACCAAAGAGACAGGTGTGAGCTCACGGGATGTATTTGATACGTTATTGCCTCTGTTTACAGGTGGGAATTCAAATGTAAGTCCTAATGAGGCAAATATTCAGCCTATGCAGATTTCAAACGACATCGTAGATCAGCCTATTTCTGATGCAGATTTACAGGATGTAATTTATGAGGATAGGGCTGAAAATGAGCAGGCTAGAGGTATGCCTAAATGGCTGGTGCAAACCTTGCGTGATAGTAAAATTGATGCACCTATTTCTAGTCATACTCATTCAGGTTTTCAGCATGCCTCTTATGCATCAGATTGTTATGCTTTGGCTGTGTCTAGTATGTGTGAAGAGGAAGAACCTCTTTCATTTGATGAGGCACAAAAATCAGAAAATTGGTTGGCTGCAATGCAAAGTGAATATGATGCTATAATGAAGAATGGTACATGGTCTTTGTGTGATTTGCCTATTGGTAAAAAGGTCATTGGATATAAGTAGGTTTTTAGGTTGAAACGAAAGCCAGATGGCAGTGTTGATCGCTATAAGGCTAGACTTGTTGCAAAGGGTTATGCTCAAGAAAAGGGCATTGATTTTGATGAGACCTTTTCTCCCACTTGTCGTATGACTACCATTCGTAGAATTTGTGCATTGGTAGCTCATAATTGTTGGAATGTACATCAGTTGGATATAAAGACTCCGTTCTTGAATGGAGATTTACATGAGGAGGTGTATGTATCGCAGCCTCGTGGTTTTGTTCAAAGACGGCAGGAAAACAAAGTGTGCAGGTTGAAAAAGGCTTTGTATGGTTTAAAGCAAGCTCCACGAGCTTGGTATGAAAAGATACATGCATATTTGACTACACATGGTTTTCAGAATAGTCCAACAGAAAGCACTTTGTATGTTAAACGTGTGGATGATGTACATCTAATCATTGCTCTCTATGTCGATGACATGCTACTCACAAGACCAAATGAGAGTCATATTGCTGATTTTAAGGCTGATTTGAAGGCCTCTTTTGAGATGTCAGATTTGGGACATTTGCATCATTATTTGGGGATACAATTTAAGCAGTGTGATGGAGGTATTACTTTGTGTCAGACAAAGTATATTGAGACATTGTTGCGGAGATTTGGCCTTGAAGACTGCAAGCCTATTGCTACTCCAATGGAGATAAAAAACAGGTTTGAGTTGAGTCTTCATAATGCTGGAGATCACTTTGATGTCACACTCTATCAGACAGCTGTTGGTTGCCTCATTTATGTATGCATTACGAGGCTGGACATTCAGTTTGCAGTCTCACAGGTGAGCAGGTTTATGCATAGCCCAGGGTCTCAGCATTGGAAGGCAGTTAAACGCATTGGAAGGTAGTTAAACGCATTGGAAGGCAGTTAAATGCATCTGTTGCTACTTGAGTGGCACCATACATCTTGGGTTGTTTTATCCCAAGGGGGGATCATTGCCGCCAGATTTACATGCTTTTTCGGACTCAGATTGGGTTGGTTGCTATGACACAAGAGTGTCCACAAGTGGTTTTTGTTTCATGCTCAGTAGCTCGTGCATATCTTGGTTGAGCAAGAAGCAACCTACTGTGGCCACTTCTAGTTGTGAAGCTGAGTACAGGGCAGCTTTCACAGCTATGGTTGAGTGTGTGTGGCTTAGATGGCTTATGGTGGGCTGACTTGGGTGTTGGACAGGAGTCTGCCACCTCTATCTACACTGACAGTCAGAGCGCATTGGCAGTTACGAGAAACCCAGTTTTTCATGCTCGCACAAAGCACATTGAGGTGCATTATCACTATGTCAGGGAGAGACTCTCAGTAGGAGAGATAGATTTCCGCAAAGCTTTGGGCTTGCTCCCCTTTGTGGACTGATCTACTTTGGGCATGGCACTTCCCTATACATGAGTGCTAGCTCTCGTTCACACCATCACTCCCAGGGTGGATTTGTTGCCATATATATAGGCAGTGATGTGTGTGAACACACTTAGGACCCCCGGGGTACTTTTTCCCTCCTTAGGAGGTTTTTTCCCCCGGCTTGTATATACGCCCATTATTCTAGGGCTAACTTATCTTTGTACATTGACACAATCTAATACACTGTGTGTTGTGTGCATTCTTACTTCTTCTTCTCCAAGCTTTGTGTGCTTTCCTGCAACCCTAATTCCAACAGGCGGCATGATGATGGTTACACATTTTTGGCATGCATATTGGATGCACATTTTGGCATCGCTATGTTCATGGCAATATTATATTTTTTGTGACATTATATTTATGTGACACTTTATGTAGTGGTCGTCATTATCTTGTACATAAAATGGCAACACATATATTTATTATGCACATTTGTTGTAGGGACATATTTATTCAAATGGTTTGTTTATCCTTAGTAGATGTGGCCCATATTAATTCACGCACGACACTCTGTTAAAGTTAAGGCCCAAAGATGGTTCACATTACTTCATGCATAACACTTTCCTAAAGTTTAGGGACGAGGCCGAAAGTGGAGTGTAAAAGTCATTTTTGGCTCACAAAATAATATATCTAGATACACTTTCTTGAAAGTGGGAGCCATCAAGCAAGTGGGGCAAGATTGTACCCAATGTGTGTGTCGTGCATTTTCTCTTCTTTCATGTTCATGCAAGTTTATTTTTCAATAAGAAATGGTGTTTTGAGAGCAGCAGAGTGAGCTTTGTCCATTATTTTATTGAATTTGTGCATGAAGAAAGTCTTTAATTGAGTGTGAGCTCGGCAAGTGGAGAATTGGTGAAGCCATGCGCATTGTCCATATTCAAATCATCACTTGAAGAAGAATTCATTTTGAATTTGGAAAATTGGTTACCTCGTTTGCACAGTGCAAATCATAATCGGGTTGAGAAAAGAGATGCCGAGTGTTGAATGTGGGCAAAGGATCACCTTGCTTTTGAATAGATCAGGGACGAGAGGTAATATCTGCACTCAACTTGCCATTCTGATCCAATGACACTGAGATAGGCTTACAGCCTGTCATACCATACTTGGACAACATATCCAAGCCATACTGTCTCTGCAGTAATCCAATACCAAGTGGTGACCTAATCACCTCAATGCCCAAGAAATATCTGAGCTCCCCCAGATCCTTCATCTCAAACTTCTGTCTAAGCAAGATCTTTACATCAAAGATCTCTGCATCATGGTCCCCCGTAATGATCAAGTCATCTACATAGATGACAACAAGCACAACCCCTCTATCACTGTGTCTCACATACAGCGAGAAATCTGCATTGGCTACATGAAAGCCAATAGTGACAAGGTATTCAAAAATCTTATTAGACCATGCTCTTGGTGCTTATTTTAAGCCATACAAGGCTTTCTTCAACCTGCAATTATGCTCGGGGTGACCCACAACCTCATAACCAGGTGGCTGCAACATCTACACCTCTTCCTGCAAATCCCCATGCAAGCATGCATTCTTTACATCCATTTGATGTAAAGACCATTGCTTTGACGCAGCCACTGCATTCTTTACATCCATCTGATGTAAAGACCATTGCTTTGACGCTACCACTGCTATCACAACTCTCACTGTTGCCATCTTAGCAGCTGGGCTGAAAGTTTCCTCATAATCAATGCCATATGTCTGTGCATATCCTTTGGCTACCAATCTAGCCTTGTACCTGCTTATGCTTCCATCACTGTTATGTTTTACTTTGTACACCCACTTGCATCCAATGGCTTTCTTGCCTTCAGGCAATTGCACTAAATCCTAAGTCTCATTTCCATATAGTGCATCCATTCCTAATCCATAGCTTTCTCCCAACACACATTTCCAACAGCCTCATCAATGCATGTGGGCTCTACAACTTGTACAACTTTTGCCATGTATGCATAGTGATGTACCACATAACCATCATAGGTAAACCTCTGCATAGGATTCTTCACTCTCCCAGATCTTTGTAGCTTTGCATGTGGGCTCTACAACCTGTACAACTTTTGCCATGTATGCATAGTGATGTGCCACATAACCATCATAGGTAAACCTCTGCACAGGATTCTTCACTCTCCCAGATCTTTGTAGCTTTGCATTCATGGCTTCTATAGCCTTCTTTACACCAGGTGTTCTCATAGCTGGTATCCCAAGATCCTCATCAAGGCTCATCTTTGAGCCACTAGACTCTCCCCATCAATATGAGAATGCCCTGTAGAAATGTCAGGCATACTAAGGGGCTCAATCACTTTCTCTTTGCCTTTATGTGATGTACTAATCACACTTGCAGGACTGGTATTATGACGCAGCCTGCCACTCCATGGTCTATCAACTGAACCACTAGATGAGGACTCTCCTGGTACACTCAAAGACTGTCATTGCTGACTTGTATTCTGTGCAACCACATTTCCACTCACATCAGTCCCAACAGCTTCTTTTTCAGCAGCATAACAGCTGCTCATCTCATCAAAAACAACATCCTTGCTTACCCTCACCTCAACTCATGTATAGCAGGGTTACAACACCTGTATCCCTTTTACTCAAGGGAATACCCAATAAACACACATTTTTCAGTTTTTGGATCCAGCTTAGTTCTCAGCTCATCTGCTGGCACATGCGCATATGCAATGCATCCAAAGACTTTCAGATGAGACAAATCAAGTTTTCTGCCAGTAAGCCTCTCCTATGGAGTTACATCATGTATGGCTGAAGTTGGAGTCCTGTTCATGATGTAAACTGCTATAAAAATAGCCTCAGCCTAATAGCTATGCAGCATATTCTTCTCTCCCATCAATGCTCGCGCAATTTTAGCAATGTGCCTGTTTTTCCACTCAGCAACTCCATTTTGCTGCGAAGTGTATCTGCATGTAAACTGCCTCTGAATACCATTCTTCTTCAAAAATTTAGAGAACTCATTGGAGAAGTACTCTCCCCCTCCATCTGACCTTAGGCACTTTACATGTTTCCCTGTTTGCTTTTCAACCATAACTTTGAAATTCTGAAAATGAATGAACACCTCACTCTTCTCCTTCATGAAGTATACCCACACTTTCCTTGTGTGGTCACTCATCAATAAATGTCACATAATACCTGCAGCCTCCCATAGACATGGTCTTCGTAGGACCCCATACATATGAATGCACAACATCTAGTGCATTTCTGTTCACATTTCTGTCACGTGAAAATACATGCTTTGTTTCTTCACAGATTTTCTGCATACCTTCAACTTTAAACTTTGGCAACCTTATCACAATTCCGTTAGTTTGCATAGACTTCATTCTCTGCACATTCACATGTCCAATTCTTTTATGCCAAATGTCTGTGTCTATAACAATTCGTGAACCATTTGCAAACATCACAACACTCACTTCAGGCATGTTTACATTCAATGTAAACATTCTGCTCACTCTGTTGCCTTTTGCAACCAACCTGCACTTGTCTTTAAAGTCTTCAACATAACAACCATCAGGGTTAAACCGAACCTGCAAACCCTGCTCAATCATCTGGCCAACTGAATCCAGATTCTTTGTTATGTTCGAAACATGAAGTACATCTGCAAGGTACTTCACTTTGCCATCCTGCATAGACAATGGCACATCTTCAACATGGGCAATTGGATGAGCAGTGTCATCCCCTGTTTCCACAAAACCTGGTCTTTCAAGGTTTTTCATCTCCTTGAACCACTCCCCATGACTTGTCATGTGGTCAAAGCACCTGAATCAACGTACCATACATCATCTTTATGTGCTGCTTCATTATTTTTAGACATGGCATTAACGACATGCTGCATAATAAACAACCTTTCATTATCCTCATTGTTTCTGCTCGAGGATGCATACTTATGACAATCTGCCTGCATATGTCTAGGCTTACCACAATAAAAGCATCCACGTGTATCATTATACTGCCTTTCATTATCCTCATTGTTTCTCCTCGAGGATGCATACTTATGACAATCTGCCTGCACATGTCTAGGCTTACCACAATAAAAGCATCCACGTGTATCATTATACTGCCTTTGCCAATTTCAACGACCTCTTTGACTCCCCCTGCCTCTGAATTGGCCTCTTCCACCTGCGTGTTGTTGTTGTTGTGAATTCTGTGATCGTTGTTGTTGCTACTACTGGACCATAATTCTGATTACCTGTTCGGCCATCTCCTTGGCCGCATCTACGGCCTCCTCTACCTCATCCTCTTCCTGAACTTGTGTAGAAGGCATGTTCCTTTGAACTGTTTTTGTTTTGTGAAGACTGTTTTCCATATTTTTAGTGTACATGGACTCTAAATATGTAAAAGTACTCTAAATATGACCTCCTATCACCTAAATTCGAAATTCTATTTTTGGAGATATTTTTCTCATAATAGATCTATTCTTATCTTCTTATTTCTTTTTAGATTTTTGGAACTAATATTTTTACTCTATCACTTTCTTAATGTTTCTAGCCTTATAGTCTCTCTCGAAGTGCACTCTCTTTCTTCTTGAAACCTATATTAAAAGAGAATCGTTACATGGCTTGGGAGGGTATTACAGGGAAGAGAGATAGCTTGTGGGCTTTACTCACTTGCTCCTACTAATGACCTTAATCCTCTGCAGGGCCTTGGGCCTTTGTGGGCCTGTGATAGGATGTACCTAGGTACCGTTGGGTGTGCCCGAATGTGCAGGATAGACTGGCTACTCCTACTAATGACCTTGATCCTCTACAAGGCCTTGGGCCTTTGTGGGCCTGTGCTAGGATGTACCTAGGTACCGGTGGGTGTGCTTGAGTCTACAGGATGGGCTAGCACCCATCGCATTCGTGCGTGTCTATAGGATGCTTCTTTGCACAGTAGGTGGCACGCTTACTAAGTACTAGTTTCTTTTTTTCTTGGCGAGTGACATGATTACCAAGGACTAGTCATTGCAACACTTTTGGATGTGGGCTTGGCTTTGGTACCACTATTTGTAGGAGGGTTGCGCCAAGCTCAACTCCAAGAAGGGAAACAACGTCACATGCACATGGAATCCTTATTGGACCATGAGAAGTGTGCGCGAGCCAATGATTCTCTAGAAGATGATCGTCTCACCAAGATTCTCAAAACAGTTTTTGAAGCCCAAAGCACATGCAAGGAATCAAAGATAAGTCATCGCTCTTTCACTTTTACAAAATTCGATGGTAGAAAGCATGGCCGCATTGTTCTTTCATGGTTAAGTCAATTTGATGATTACTTTGCTAATGAAAACTTTTTCGAAAGAGACAAAATTAAATGTGCCACTACTCACATGGTTGATAAAGTATCTCCATCGTAGAATGTACTCCGCAATGCTGCTGTGACAAGCCAACCACTTGGCTTGAGTTCCAAGACAAAGTCAAAGAGTATTTCCTTCCACCTCAGTTTCATTTGTAGACACGCTATGCATGGAGCAAATTCTCTCGGAATGATTGTTACAATGTCTCATAATACACTGAGCATTTTTGGCAAACATTATTACATCTTTGCATGCTAGAAGATGTGCATGATGACACTTTGTAACAAAAGTATGAGGATGGTCTTGAAGAAGGCTTGCAAAGTAGAGGTGAATATGTTCCAACCTTCTTCGCTCTATGGGGCTATTTCTCTTGCTCATGATGCAGAGAAGAAGCTTCGCTCCATCGGCAAGTTTGTTAGATCTATGCAAGGGCATAGTCTAACAAATCTCTAATTATCTTTTATGGTTAATAATCGTCCATTTAGATGATTTGTTCAACCTAATTCTTCCATTTCACATTGAACTAGCAATGTTTAACACCCACACGCACACATATTTCCTCCTAAAAATGTATTTAATGAGGCAACTTCAAAGCCAAATTTTGTAAATTCAAACCCCAAGCCTAGTCAAAATGTTGCTCACAATGTCTCATCAAAAGCACCTAGGCATACTCCTACTTGTCATCATTGCCCAAAGTTGGGCCATATTGCGACAAATTACTTAGCCAAGTTACCACCTCCAAAGAAACCAACCGTCGAGGTCCACTACATCATAGAAGAAGCTCGTGAGGTCGATGATGACACCATTCCAGAATGGATGGAGGACACTCTTCATGATGAGGTTAATCAAGAATCAAACAACCCTCTGGGTATTGCTCAATCTATCCATTCATTATTACGCATGCTAGGTTCTATCGATGGCCATCAAGTGTGTGTTTTGCATTATGACAGGAGTTTACATGATTTTATTTCAAAGAATCTTGTAAGGAAATTACAACTTCACACACCTCCCTCTACATATAAAGTAAAATCTACATTCTAAGGAACTCGTTACAATGGCACTCGTGAAATTAAAAATCTTGAAATTCGAATTGGGTCATATAAAGAGCATCGTGATTTCTTGATTACACCTTTTTATTCCATGGACATCATTTAGGAATGCCATTCCGTCGTCATCAACACAATCCTAACATTGATTACAACACTCATACTATACAATTCACACATAATGACACATTGATATCAATTTATAGTGACTCTTCACTTGATTTTTTTCCATTGATTACACATACACAAGCAAAAAGAGCACAAAGCATACATGATTTATGTGATTGAGATAGAGAAAGTAAACTAAATACTCACCCCACATAAACAACACTTTCTTGATTCTTTTCATGATTGTTTTGTTAATAATGACTATCCCTTACCTCCTTCTCGCCCCCGAGGACCATAAAAATATATCTCTTGCCAGAAAGTCAACCACCACATCGTGCACCTTATAGACAAAACCCTTTGCAACAACAAGAAATTTAATGCCAAATTAAGGAATTACTAGATAGAGGATTGATACAACCATTTGGAGCACCAATCTTGTTAGTTCAGAAGAATAAGACTTATTGACATGACTATCTCAAATATCTCTTAACTCACGCCCCAATCCTATAGTTACCTAGCTTTACTAGACCATTTTTTCCTAGTTGTCACTGACCCTAGTGGATCTGATATAGGAGAAGTTTTGATGCAAGATGACCATCCCTTAGCATTTTGAAAGTTGTAATCTAAAATCCTCTAAACTCAACTATAGCACCTATGATAAGGAACTTTTAGCCGTAGTACATGCTCTTTGCATGTGGAAACACTACTTCATGGCTTCAGAATTCTTGATTAAGACTGACCAGCCAACAAAACATTAGACACCTACTTAGTCAACCATTGATCTTTGACCATCATATTAAATGGGCTTCCTTTCTTGATTAAGACTGACCAGCCAACAAAACATTAGACACCTACTTAGTCAGCCATTGATCTTTGACCATCATATTAAATGGGCTTCCTTTCTTCAAAGTTTTCACCCCATGATCCAATATCAATTAGGTTATGCTAATGTTGTTGTAGATGCTTTGAACTATAGACCATCAATAATATTTATGTTATTCATATTGAATCTTTTGATGTTATGCATGATAGTTATGCCCATGATGTTGATTTTTCAAATGATTGGAATGCACTTATTCATAATAACTATTTGCCTCTCAATAGTTATTCATATGCTAATGGTTTCCTATTATTTGAGAAAAGATTATGCATTATTGCACCATTTAGGTATATTGTTTTGCAAGAAATGCATGAACCACCTTATAATGGGCATTGTGGCATACCTTCTACTTTGAAATCATGTGAAAAACTTTTTTATTGACCTAACATGAAAAAAGATATTGCAAAATATGTCTCTGATTGCATTGTTTGTCAACTTGTCAAGCGTCATCATGGAAAACCATATGGACTATTGATGCCTTTGCCAATTTCGAATGGTCCATGGAAAGAAATTTCAATGGATTTCATTACAAGATTACCTACTACTTCCTCGCATAATGATATGATTTGGACCATAGTAGATATGTTTTGCAAACAAGCATTCTTTGTGGCATGCAAGAAGACATTGACTGCTCCACTTGTTGCAAAGATATTTATTAAAACTGTTTTCACTCATCATGGTTTTCCTAGACTAATTGTTTTTGATAGAGACTCTCGCTTTTGCAATCATTTTTGGATAGCTTTGTTTTAAAATTTAGGCTCTAAGATGGACATTAGTTCTGCTTTCCACCCAGAAAGCAATGGCCAGGACCGAAGTTACTAATAGCACTATCATGAACTTTAGTTTCGCTTTCTACCTAGAAAGCAATGGTAGACCGAAGCTACTAATAGCACTATCATGGACCTTTTGAGGGCCTATACCATTGACAAACCTTCTAATTGGGATGAGAATTTGCACATTTTGCAATTTTCTTATAACAATACCACACACTCTGCCCCACAGGAAAGGCACCCTTTGAAGTTATCTATGGTAAAAAGTTACCTACTTCGACTTTTAGAATCGGAACACAAGTTCCAGCCGCCACATACCATTTTGCATGTGACCATACCTAGATTTTGACTAAAGTGACTCAATCTATTCAAAAAGCTTAAGAAAGATATATAAAACAAGTAAACAAGAAGCGAAGACCTATGCAATTTCAAGAGAATGGCATCGTTTGGTTAAGAATCGAAAAAGAGACCTAAGAGCATAGAAAAGCACCCCAAGCTTAAACTCACTCCATGTTTTTATGGGCCTTTCAAGATTTTGAAGAAAATCAATGCCAATGCTTTTAAATTGATATCCCACCTCACTCACGTATACACAACTTCTTCCATATCAGTTTGCTATGCCCATTTAAGGGAACTCTTCCACTTTATACTATTCTAGATGACCCACCTCTTTTACAAGAAGACTTAGAAATTTTAATCCAAGAATCTATCCTTGACCATGACCAGACCATTGCTCATACAGGTACTATGTATCATCTATACTTGATTCAATACAAGAATCACTCTACTGAAGAAGCAAAGTGGATACCTGAATCATCGTTGTCCACCTATCATGCCCTAATTACTGCCTACTATTCATAGTCGCCTTGATTCCAGCTATGTGCATAGACTCGTTGATTGAGATAGTGAACATATATGCATTTGTGTGTATAGACTCGCCGATTGTGGGCAGCATGATTTTGTGTAGACTCGCTGACTGAGGCAACACGAGTAGAGGAAGAAGACTCACCGATTGAGGCATCTTCCTAGCTTTTGTGGTATATTTTTCATGGATATTTATTTTTGATTATTTGCCACATGGTCAGTGACTTACTGCAAGGTATTGGTTGCACCATGTTAGGTAGATAGTCATTGGATATATAAATCTTGTGCATGTGTTTTTAATAGCAGATCAGTGGCAGTGCTAGTGCGAGCGGCATGATAATGGGTTACACATTTTTGGTGTGCATATTCGATGCACATTTTGGCATCACTATGTTCATGGCAATATTATATTTTTGGCAACAATATATTTATGCGACATTTTATGTAGTGGCTTGGTGGCCATCAATATCTTGTACATAAAATGGTGGCACACATATTTATTATAGGGACATATTTATTCAAATGGTTTGTTTACCCTTAGTAGATGGCCCATATAAATTTGTACATGACACTTTGCTAAAGTCAAGGCCCAAAGATGGTTCACATTACTTCATGCATGACACTTTCCTTAAGTTTAGGGGCAAGGCCCAAAGTGGAGTGTAAAAGTCATTTTTGGCTCACAAAACAATATATCTAAATACACTTGCTTGAAAGCGTAAGCCATCAAGCAAGTGGGGGGAGATTGTAGCCAATGTGTGTGTCGTGCATCTTCTCTTTTTTCATGTTCATGCAAGTTTATTTCTCAATAAGCTATGGTGTTTTGAGAGAGGTAGAGTGAGCTTTGTCCATTATTTTATTGAATTTGTGTATGAGGACTACAACCCTCTCACAACATGTTGTGCTAGTCAACATGGAGTGTGAGTGCAATTATACCTTTTGAGATAAAAATTAATGTACTTGGAATATCATTGCAAAACAAAACTTTATGAGTAAATTTATGTGATTTGTGAGCGTATTATCTTTCCAAGCCTCTTGTTAATTAAGTTTTCTAGTTATATTAATTATTCAACTATGAGTTTGTTTATGATTTCCACCAGAGGATACTCATCAAGCTAGTGGAAACAATTAAGGAGGATCTAGTCACCTTTATTGAGATATATTATGTTCTAATGGATCCTTGAATTCACAAAATGAGGATACTCATCAAGCTAGTGGAAATAATTAAGGAGGATCTAGTCACCTTTATTGAGATATATTATGTTCTAATGGATCCTTGAATTCACAAAATGATCCTCAATTATGAGCTTATTCATGCCATTTATGAGATGTCCATGTATCTCGATACAAAGTTTTATTGTCCAACATCACTTCTTATCAATGTTCTCACTACCCCTACTTTTGAGCTTACACTATTTAAAGGTTTTTTAATATCGACTTCAAGCTCTAGACAATGGACCATTGGATCATAAGCATGAGATTTTGGTGCCTTGTGTTGATGGGGACACATTAGTAGATCTCCTTGGTTAACTTTCACATGCAAATCAAAAGCAAGAACAAGAAGAATATGATGAGGTGCCAACAACACTGCATTATCATCCCAAGGGCTCAATCATTCCATTAATTGAGTCATCATCATCATTTCATCACCATTTTAGATGTAGAATAGATAGCCAAGTGGTGTACTTGTACTCTCAAGTGGACAACTTCAAGTCTTGACTAAAATGTTTCCCAAAAGCCAACCATTATAGTCTTGTACATAACTATAACATATATCTAGTCTTATACACATATAGCTACTCTTGTACATATATATAGCCTTGAACATAACTATAACATATTGCTAGGGATGGGGCAAGTGTAGTCCTATTAATGTGTCTAGGCTAACTTTTTTACTCAATAATGTTAATAAATAATATAAAGATATGATAGTATAAGGTATCAGTGAGTTATGGATTGTGAAGTGTACTTAGCATATTTTAACACTTTGTATATAAACTTTTTTCTCTACATTCTAATGGGATTTACATGCTTAATCTTAATTTAGGAACTCAACTCCCTTTTTTCCTCTCATTATAAATTCCCGTTTCTTCATATGGTATACCCTCGTTAATTTGCAGGTGCTATGGAGTTTATGAGTCCTCAAGCCATTAAAGATTTAGTTTAGCTTTTAGATAACTCTTATGGTTGCTGATGTTATGGTAATTAATTTATTATTGGGTGATCCAATAAGTAAAGAGAATATCTTGGGTGACCCAAGTGTGATTAATTTGGTTGTGAGTGAATCCAACCAACTGTGACACGTGTGACACATGTAAGAAATGTGTGAGTTTGATTGTGAGTGAATCCAATCAACTCTTTTGAATTAATGAGGGTGACCCTAGTTGGTTGTGAGTGAGTTCAACTAGTTGTGACACGTGTGAGACCTGTGGTATACTTTTGAATACGTGTGATGTGTATGAAAACATTATGAGTGAATCCAATGTACAAGTTTGATTGTGAGTGAGTTCGATCAATTCTTTTTAATTAATTCTTGATGAGGGTGACCGTAGTTGGTTATGAGTGAGTCCAACAACTGTGACATGTGTGGTGTACTCTGTGAATACGTGTGACTCGTATGAAAACATTGTTAGTGAATCCAATGTAGCAGGAGTTTGATTGTGAGTGAGTCCAATCAACTCTAAGACGTGTGATGCATGTAAAGGTCCTGTGAATTTGATCGTGAGTGAATCCGATCAACTTTAAGACACATGTGGTGCGTGTGAGAATATGTGGGAGTGAATCCACTTAAATACATAATGACGTTGTGAGTAAATCCAATGTGGGAACAATTAATGTGTTTGATCACTCGCATGTACTGATAGTTACAACCGAGGGGACGGTTGTTTTCTCAAATGGGAGGACTATCACGGGAGTGAGTTTTTTTAGAATATTTTTTCATGGGAGTGAATCCAATTAATTACGTGTGATGCATGGTTCATGTGTGAAGCATGGTAAAGTGAATGATTTCCGTTTGTTAGAATAATTTTTGTGAGTGATTCCGAAGAAGTAATCTAGCCAAGTACACGTGTGCTAAATATTTAATTTTGTATAGTTTGGCCCATTGTACATATGTTGGGCAAGGTTTATTTTTGATGAGATGCTTTAAAAGCATTGGACGAAGGTCCAATTTTGTAAAAAGCCCAACTTTACAAAAGCTATGCTATTTATGGCTCCAAGGGCTAAATTTATTAATATGATTTAAATACCACTTGTGGGAGTGGAGCCACACATATCGAGGGGGAGTTTGCACCCAATCTTGTGTTCTTTGATTTTCATGTTCTTGATTTATGCTATGATGTTATGGTTTATTTTTTTTATTATTTAATTTGTGGAATAATCTAATCTCCATGTACCATGGTCCTGAAACGCAGAATAAAAGGTTAAGGAGTGTTAAGAAACACACATAGAGCTTCTCTTTGAGTCAAGAGTCCAGAGAGAGCCACTTGGTTGAAGTCCTTGTAAAATGAGTGAAAGAAAGCTTGGGATGGGAAACTAGTAGTGATAGGGAGTTGTGAGAAGCTATCATAGAATGTAGATTGGAAAACCAACTTAATTAGGTGTAGGGATTCAAGAGTGCAATTGTGAGTTTTTAAGTTTCTGAAGTCCTAATAGGATAGCCATCTCTTATTAATCTTCTAATTATTAAGGTGAGCATTTCTACACAAGGAATCATTTCCTTTAAGTGATAGAAGTGTCAATGCATAAGGAAGCATTTCCTTTAAGAGATAGAAGTGTCAATGCACATTGATGAGTTTGAGAGAACGCATAGTCCTTAATTTTGGAAGAATGCATGCAAGATCTACTGGGCTTTGACCAAAGGTTATTTTTGGGATTGTTATTCGAGAAAGATGGGTGGTAAAGAAAGATGAAAAAATGGCTCAAGGTGATAATTAGAAGAGGGAGAACTGGGTAGGCTTAAACGGACAACACCTCACGCCTTGTCCAAATTTTACCATTACTATAGAGCCACTCATGCATCTATTATGTTAACAAACCTCTGGAAAGAGACTCTTGTGCATCCTAGACATTAGACTAACAAAAAAAGTTACTTTCTGGTCTCACAATATTTCTACAAGGAGTAGACTAGAGATAAAGCTTGCAAGTATGTGAAAGGCATGTAAGGGATCAATAATTTATTCATTGCTCCATATACAAATAAAGAGTAGACCGTACAAGAAGAGAACAATTGTCTAAACTAGAAAAATGACACATACTCTGTCAAAATGATAAGCCTAAATTTTTTTCTCTTTTTATTTGCTTAAAACATTGAAGATTAGCATGAGAACAATTCCTCTTATGTGGTAGTTTTTTATTGGATGGAAAATGGTTTTTTTCCCTCAAAATAAATCGGGTAGGATCAAAGGTTCAAGTAGTACAAAGATTGGTGCAGAAATAATCATTTTAGACTATAATCACAACAAAATAGAATGTTTATACACATTTCTATTTGTAAGTCACCCCTTGTCCCGGGTTGGGGGATATATTCGACTTGTCCATGGCATTTCTAGCTCCCCTTTTACACCTCTAAATATATGGAAAGAGTTTGAAAACACATAAAAAGCTTTAGTCTTTTTAATGCAATTGGCTAGTTATTGCATGCCTATCCTAGCACCACGTTGTGTTTAAACGAGTAGGGGGGTAACTATAAAATATGTAACCAGAAATTCACAAAATTATACATTTCACAAAATCGTAAAATTCAATTTTCATAAAGGTAAAGATTGCCCAAATCTTTTGAGAGCGTGGGTTTCCTTGTGAAAATTTTCGTGGGCCCCGACCTTTACCTATCTGAGAGCTATATATATATATATATTGTGTAAAGAAGACGAGCCACGGAGAGCTTGCGCTCGCAATGAATGCGATGCTTGCTGGTCGGGGGATCTCATCCTCCAACTAACCAAATAGACCAAAAACGATATGCCCGTCTCTGCTGGGACACGTTTTTGCGTGAGCTGAGCGAGAAGTAGGTGACGTGTAGCGTTCCTCCTCCTCGTGCATGTTAATGTGTGTGTCGCACGAGATCCACACGACGGGCGAACTGCACAGGAGGCAATCGGCGCATTCTAACCGACTGAGTAGTCCTCATCATTATTAGGCTTTACAATTAAAGAAGAAGAAGAAGGGCAAGGAGTTCTCAGGAATTCCTCTGCATCAAACTAGCCTGAAGCAAGCGGCTTTGCTCTTGCTGGATCCAGATCAGAACTCCAAGTACACTCACATTCAACCTCTGCACGACCCTTATTCTTCTGTGTATTTCGATGCTCAGCAATCTTTTCTACGCCCGTCATTCTAACTTCTTTCACGTGCATGTGCAATATATGGCCGGTCGGAGCAGTGGGATCAGAGTGCGTTGCTTTCGAAGGGACAAGTTTTCCATGCTTAGTTGCATCACCTTCCTCCTCCAAACCTTTAGCTCTCCTGGGCTGTGGTAGTTCTCATTTCTTTTGGTACTGTTGTAGTGATCTCGGCATCGCTAACGCGCTAGATGTTTGCTCATGGACTGAATTTTGTGGGCAATTTGTATTGGCAGGCATCTACGACACGGAGATTCACTACCTTCAGATCAAGTTCTATGCGATCGGAGTGTATGTCGAATCCGATGTTGCACAACACCTTCAGCCGTGGAAAGGAAAGGCGCAGGACGATCTTTTGGCAGAAGACAGTGGCTTCTTCCCCAGTTTTTGCAAAGGTAATTGATGCTCCTATGTGTATTAATCTCTAGCTTGCGACCCCCAGACTGCAGTAACGCTGAAGGTCTTAGTGTAATGGTCTGCAGCTCCTGTGGAGAAGTTGTTTAAAATAGTGATCATCAAGGAGGTGAAGGGCAGCCAGTTCGTGACACCGTTGCAGTCCAGCGTGAGAGACAAGCTCGCATACGCAGACAAGTACGAGGAGGAAGAGGAGAACGTGCTGGACAAGTTGGTAGAGTATTTCCAGAAGAAGACGTGGCTGTCCAAGGACACCACCATCTACCTCCACTGGCCATCCCAAAAATCGCTACAGGTGAGGCAGTCGTCTCTCGCTCCCCATGTATGATCTGTAGACTGCCCTCTGGGCTCATCTCTGTGCTTTAAAAATGCGTAGTGGGCCTCTACTGCAGGTGAGCGTTTGCAAAGACGTTTGGGATGCAGGAGATGTCCCAAAGAGTTTCGAGTTCTGCCTGGAGAACGAGAACGTGGTGGGTGGAATCTTGGAGTGGATCGTGGGAGACTGTTCCTTCTCTCCCTCCCTTCTCAAGTCCGTCGCTGCTCACGTTGCACAACGCCTCTCCTCCTAGCTACACTAGAGTTAGCTTCTCACAAGGGGGGATTATAGCGGCCACTGCCAGGTTATCCGTAGAGCTAAAAAATCCTATTAAATAACAAGACTGGCACCCAACCATGACCAGCAGCAGCAGTAGTGTTTCTTGCAAGTCCCAAGCTTCGACCCCTTTAATTTCCCCCTCCCCGACGCTAATGTTGTTGTGAATTGATTTATCGTGTGCCCTTTTAATGTTCTACTCTTCTCCACGTTTTTGAATTTAAGCGTTGCTATATGATCTGGTATATTTGCGAGGCGCCTCAACACTTGTTTATTCAGTTCACGTCTCAGCTTGTGGTTGTTCCTCCACCTAATTGTACAACCCTCTTATTTCTCTTGCGCGCAGAGTAAATTGCCGTACTAAAAAAAATGAGTGTCTAATTTTATGGTCATTACTTAGGCAAGTGGAAGGTTCTCAGTTCAAAAATCTATTAGTACCTCGATGAAGGTTTTTTTTAATTTAAATTTCTCAGAGGGTGAAGGAAAATGTGATATTTTTATAGATAGTTATTCCAATTACTCCATATATATGGGCGGACGGTATTGGACTCGCGCAGAAGGTCAATTAATGAGTAATGCCATGATATAAAACAGAAGCTAAAAATCTGTGATCTTTTACCAATTCATCTTTGATCCAACCTCCATGCGATTATAAGATGTTAAGCACTCCTCCTTAATGCTCATCGTTCTGCTCACACCGGTTTTACAATTATGGCGTCCTGAAAGATGAGAGTAGAGATATGATTGTGGTCTTAAAATTGCACGTTCGAACTTAACCTACCAATGTAACTTCCACATTCTTTAGCAGGTGGGCGACTAAGTGTAGTAAAAATTGCATCTTAAAAACCACTCTCGCTTGACGACTTTCGTTTCGCATCCTCGATAAATAATAATTTGGACATGTTCCATTCATACTTATCATACGCAATATTCAACATCAATCTTTATATCAACTCATAAATAGCAGAAACATGAATTGGGACATGTTCCACTTCAAACAACTTTCTTAAAATAGTCATACTAAGAATCTTATACTCATACATTTAATTCAACACAAAATTCGTCACATCAGCTACTAGAGAGTCCTAAAGTAAAAATGGTGGAACCATTTTGATGTGTGCGTCTCCTTATCTTATGTCGAAGATAACGAAAAGTTGTAATGTTAGTATGCGAGGTTTGCTAATTACCATGGCAAGGAGTGGAAAGTAACAAAGCACAACACCATCAGTAGTAGACACTTCAGTCACGGCCTAGTTCCATCTAAGAAGTGAAGCCATGTTACTACTCCACAGGGTCTTGTTGCATCTTTTCGTTAAGCTACAAAGTGTATGCGCAACACATGCCATCTACTCATTAGATGAGTAACAAAGAAGGCTCTCGTCTACATTTTCTCCTTGTGCCTTCTATTGCTCTTCTTTAAATAATAAAAAGTGGTGGTGAAGGTATGAAAACAAAACATAGGATTCAAAGGAGGTTGGTTAAGTTTTTTGATGTAGGGCACCAAGATATTTTCATTATCTAAGAAGTCTATATAGAGCTTTTTAAAGTATGTTATCCTTAACCTAAGGAGAAGTTGATATGCTTTTGTCAATTCTACATATAATCTTAAGATACATTGTGTGCATGTGTCGCATGTGCACTATGTTTAGAAGGTAGATAGAGGGAAGAGATAGTGACTAATTCTGGTATAGACCCTAATATCAATCGGAGAGAACTAAGCTAGGGAGCTTCAAAACACATTGTTGCATCTAGCAGGTCTGTGGTGGTAGAAAGCGCTGACAACCCACTCCCCATGTCACACCACCTCGGTATCACACTTGTGGAGGTGATAAACTGCAACCATTGGAGAGTCGTTGTCAAGAACAAGAAGACTCTGCCTGAAAGGGCAACTGGTCTCTATAGATGGTGACGAGGGTTAATGCTGCGTTAGGTACGAGAAGAGATGAGTGCTCAGATAGCAGCAATGTATGAAGGGTGCAATAGCTGTATGCTCTTAACAGATAGTTGACAGTTGTGTCATGAATCTTGTTATAATGATATTACTTAGGGAATGTTAGTTCATAATGGTCAATTGCTCTGTTTTAGACTGAAATGCTTCTGGAATATGACCAAGTGCAAGCTTGCCATCTCACTATTGTTTTGAGTTGTTCTCTACATTGTGTGGATTAAATTTATAGTATCTCTATTCTATTGAACATGTTGTCTATGTATGAGAGAGTGAGTGAGATAGTTAGTGAACAGACGGAGAGTGAGAGTGAAGGTTTGCTCACAGCAGAGTGGTGTCCTATGTCTCCATTACCATATGAGAGTTGGAATTCGTACCCAAAAATTCTGGTGGGTGGCTGTACATCTCCCACGGCATTTTACCTGACTGGTTTATTACCACAGACTAATGTCTTACCATTCCCAAGAGGAAAATCAGCAAAAGAAACACTCGGAGATCTTGCTGGGGAAACAACAAACATACTGCTAGGGAAAACATTCATGTATTAACATTCTCTACACCATCAGCCAAAGGAAAGTGTAGGACTACTTAGAACAAATATGAGAAGAAACCATAACATAAAAGAATCTTTCTAGAGAAGACAATACGGTGAGCTTCGCACCACACAACTCAGCCAACTTTAGGCATGCCTCATTCTTGGGTCCAAGGACGGTGGAAAATAATGCCTTCCAAAAGACCCTCTAGGAAGCTCACAACTGGGAGTGCATCACGCCATTCTACAATGAAGAAGAAAGTGTTGAAACTTCTGCAACCCTGCACGAGCAAGAAGAAGTGTTAAAATTCAGGCACAACTTGGATCAAGCCAAGGAGTGCCAAGAGTGAGAAGCCGACCACAGTCCAGGTCCGTCTGGAAAGCTCAAGAACGGTGGAGTAGCAAAACTAGGAAGAACAACCATAACAAAACCCCGAAAAAGGTTCAAGGGAGCCATGGCATCATTACGCAAAAATTTCATACTGTTCTCAGGAGAAAATGGGGAAGATGTAGATATGCATGTGAGGAAGGTTGACTTCAAGGTCAGCGTGGTGGTTTTTACCACAGAAAACCACATCGGGTCTTACCAGGTGTTATTGGGAAGGTCCTGGTTGAGAAATGGCAAGGTAAAGTAGGACTAGAGCAGGAATAGAATTACCATCAGTAAAGGAAAGTGGAAAGTGCATGTTGATCTCTATGATGCAAGGGGTTCAGTGAAGCTTGCTCAAAGATCAGTCCATGTAGAAATATTCAATATGGCAAAAGGCTTTGATGGAGGACAAAGAGAACACAATACTTCGTGAACATTCAACATGTCAGAAGACTTTGATGATGACATTCAACATGTCAGAAGGCTTTAATGACAGCAAAGAGAACAGAATACTCTGTGAACACTCGGACCTAGTGCCTCGTACATGTTGAATGTGGATGAAGTAAAAAGTGCAACCGGAATCTTATTCTAGGAATTGATTGTGGAAGAGTAGAGAATTAATTCAATCATAAAAACCATTGCTTGTAAGCTTCAACTAAATCAAATCAATTGAAATTTAAACACTTCAACAAAATTAAAAATACTTAGCTCATAGACCATATTGGGTGCAATCTTCCCCCCTCTTGTGCGTGGCCTCTCCCCACACAAGAGTATTTCTTTATTAGCTTTCTTTTTCACCAAAATTAGGCCATAGCCCCCAAAATATACAAGATGTGCTTTTTAGAGCACGGCACTCTTCTTTAACAAAAATAGAGTGTCAAATTGGGACTAGGGTAAAGCCATAGGCTTTAATAAATTCCACATAAATAAATGTATCTTTCCTAAAGTTCAAAATGGAAAAATCATTTGATAAGGTTACAAGCTACTATGCTTGTCAGAAATGAAATGTGATGAACCAAGACATTTCTTCCAAAGTAAACTCTTCAATTCCCATAGTCTTCATCACGTGAAAATATAAGCCCAATTAATTATTAAATTAATCCCACAAATATTAAACAGGCACAAATCATCACCAACTCATGACTACCAGGCGTAAGTACCCCAGGAATCACCCTGCCATACAAACCTAACTGAAATAATCATAGGTGGCCTCAAACATACGTCATATACCACACGTATTAATATTTATAGTGGTGTCACCCACGATATTAACCTAGCCGACATGACGCAAGAGTAATCTAGGCGTCCCCAAATTACTCAAGAGGGGATAAATAATATTTTTCTAGAGGACTTAAAATATATTCTCATGACAATAAGGCATTATGCAGAAGCAAAGGGTGAAAAATAAGGAGGCACCAGACAATCAAATGAAGAGAGAAGCAGATTTTGAAAAGATAGAGGCCTCAAAATTGAGCAAAACCTTGCAAAAAAAAGCCTTGGAAGAAATCAAATGGGCCCAAAATCTGGAGCAAGAAGAAGAGATCCAGGAGATTCGGGACTAGGTGTAAACGAAAAAGAAGAACCAGGAAAAAATGCCACAAAAGTAAGCCCGGACAAACTACAGGAGGTAAATCTAGGGGATGGAAAAGAAGAAAAACATGTAAAGATCAATCTCAAACTGGAAGATGAATTCAAACAGGAGTTGGTATCCTTGCTAAAGGAATACCAAGATGTCTTCGCTTGGTCATACAAAGACATGGAGGGCATTGGAGTTGGTATCCTTGAAAAGACCGCATTCATCACCGAATGGGGTGTCTTTATGGCAACTATTATGATATTTGGCTTTAAAAATGCACTGCCACCTTCCAAACAATTGCACAAGAGATTTTCTATGACTATCTGACAGACTTCATGAAAGCTTTTGTGGACTATTCCAGCGAGTCTAGAAATAAGGCAAAGCACATCTATTATTTAAGGCTATGTTTGCAGAGGTGCAGAGATACAAGGCTGAAGTTGAATCCGGCCAAGTGTGCTTTTGCAGTAAAATCTGGAACATTGTTAGGACACATTGTGTCAGCCCAAAGATTGGCTATAGATCCATCTAAGACGGAGGCCATATCCAAAATGTTTGCTCCCTATAACATTAAGAAACTTGAATGATTCCTTGGCAAGGTGAAGTGGCATGCGAGATTTTTGAAGTATTTAGCACATGTAGCTTACCCATTATATGCACTTACCAAGAAAGATGCAAAGTATGAATGGAGTCTGGAATGTCAGAAGGTATTCCATTGGCTGAAAAGCATGGTGTCATCCGCACCAGTGATGATCAACCTAGAATGGAATTTAATGCTCCATGTTGATGTAGATGCTTCAGACAAAACAGTGGGCAACACACTAATGCAGGAAAAACGAAAAGGTTCTATGCAACCCATCCATTATGCCAACAAAGCTCTCACAAGGGCAAAAAGAAGCTACAGCACAACAGAACGAGAAGCCCTCTCAATGATTTATGCTGCTGCGAACAAGTTCTGGCACTATCTCTTTTTTGTTTTCCATGTGGACCATCAAACACTCATTTACCTAGTAAAGAAAGCTTTTCTGGTGGGAAAAGTGGCAAGATGGATGCTCCTACTTCAAGAATTTGAGTTCACCATCTATAGAGCACACACCCGAAAAAGAAAATGCGGTGGTAGATTTATTGTCTAGATTAGATTCCGGAGAACCTGCCTTGGGGGGTGTAGAAGATCAACTCCCAGACACCAACTTATTCAGAGTAGCAGCGGCCCGAAGTGGAAGAAAACTGGTATTATGACATGATGCAGTTTCTAGAGGATGGGAATTTTCCAGAAGGATACACGCTAACAAGAAAAAGAGAATTGCCTTAAGAAGCATAAAATTCACCATGATTACTGGGCACGTCTACAAAAGAGGCATAGACCATATCTTAGGCAGATGTGTCCTAGATCATGAGCAGCAACAAGCTGTGATAAGAGAAGCACACTTACTGTGGGATCACCGGAGGACACATGGGCGAAGAAATAACAACTCGAAAATTTTACATAAGGGATGCCAACAGTGAAGCAAAGAACTGTGATGTCTAGCAATGAATGGGTCAACCTGAATATTCCGATAGATTTCCCAT
This sequence comes from Cibotium barometz, assembly GCF_041138505.1. NCBI lineage: Eukaryota > Viridiplantae > Streptophyta > Polypodiopsida > Cyatheales > Cibotiaceae > Cibotium > Cibotium barometz. Next base: position 59,102,674 of record NC_141057.1, on the reverse strand, counting down.
CTCACTTATACTGCCGCTATCTTCATTCATGAAGTGGGGATTGGATTTCGTTGGACCAGTTAAGCCACCCACAAAGAGCAGTAGATGTGAGTACATCATTGCTACAGACTATTTTACCAAGTGGGCTGGAAGCTAGAGTTGTAAAGAGCAACTCCATAGAAGAGGTCGTGAAGTTCCTCTTCAAGGCCATCTTTGCTAGGCATGGATTGCTAGTGGAAATAGTCAGTTACCAGGGCATGCATTTCATGAACAAAGTAATGAAAGGGTTGATGGAGAGATACCTGATCGATCACAAGAAGTCCTCACCCTACTGCAACGGCCAGGTAGATCAACTAACAAAGTTTTGACCAAGATTCTAAAGAAAATTGTAAATGCTAACAAAAATGATTGGAAACAAGAAGCTGGATGCAGCCCTATGGGCATTCTGCACATTCTACAAAGTCTAAACTAGGCAAACACCATTCAAGCTGATCTACAAGTTGGAAGCAGTTATGCCCATGGAGTTGGTGGTACCCAACCTGAGAAGCTGCCACAATGGAAAAATCCTGGGAGATTAGAATACAGGAACTCTTAGTCTTAGAGGAAGAAAGGTAAATCAGCTCTCTAAAGGCGACGATAGTGTAGCGAAGAAGAAAGGCTTGGACTAATAGGCAGCTCAAGCACATGATTTTTGAGAAAGGAGATCTTGTATTGGTCTACAATTCCAAATTGAGAGCTCACCCCGGAAAATGCAAAATCCGATGGATCAGACCATTCATAGTATAGTGAAAGATCGGATCAGCTAGAATGCCTTTACCTTAGAAAACTTGGATGGCACACCTTTTCAAAAGACAGTAAATGGCTTCAGGGGGATGAGAAAATACGAAGGCCACCCGATGGTGATTACACCGCCAAGAAGCAGAAGCGGAGGACCAGGAGCCGGTCTGGAGCATATGTTGTGGCATGATCTCACTAGTGGAGGTGGATGCAAAAAATTAAAGAGACCGCAAAGCTGTAGAAGGATTTCCAGTCTGCAAGGGTGGCCAGACTGCAAAACCTCATATCTCCGCAACCAATCAAAGCCAAAATAGTAGAAAAGCACATGACCAAGTGTGTGCCAGCCCGATCCATGTCAACAAGTCAAAAGGTCATGAGGATAGCATAAGCAACTACATGGAGGACAAGTGTCACGACATCATTAAAACACCACTCGCAAGTAAGACGGGAAGACAGTAAGAACGCTTTAATACCATTAAGCCGAGATGGCAGCCATAATATAAATCAAGGGTCACATCACATCAAAAAGCGAGAAGTTTAAAATGACAATGCCCCAAAAAAGGAAGTGAAAAGGAGAAAACATCACAACAAAGAACACAAGGAGTCTAAAAATGCACATTCACAATCTACCCTCTTGCTGAGAACTCTCGCACCTATCTGCAGCACTTTCTCAGAAAACATCACCATGCCAAAGGTCAATATGTCCTAGGGGCGAGACAAAAGGCCTGAGAAAAGCCTCTGCATGCCCATGATCATCCCCGATATGAGGAAGAAAGAGCATCAGGAGTGGGCAAGGAAGTGTGGATTTGAAAAACTGTTGGAGCACCACAGGGAAGAGCTGCAAGACCCCGACGATGGAGGGAAACTGATAAATCAATTTTTGGAGACAAACACAGCTCATATAGAGGGAAAGGAGCCCATAAAGGTTTCTGAGCTCGTAGTGCATCATGCATTGGGATTACTAATGGATGGTGCGATGGACACAAATCTGAAGTCGAGGGTGGAAGAAGAAATTCCAAAGATTGGAAACATGCATCACGTGAAGGACATGGAGAATGAAATCCATGACAAACATCAACATAAGGAAGCCTGAGGATCCTCAAAAGTTGCCATAGTCACTTTTAGTTCATTTGAGGATGACATAGATTAGGAGGAGGAAAACGACAAAAGATTGCTCAGAAAGCTAGCAAAGAAAACACAGGGTAGATGAAGAGATGTTGCTTGACCCGGAAGAGGTCAAGAAACAAAGAGTAGAAGAAGAAAGAAAAAGGGAGTTGGAGGAGAGATAGAAGTAGGAAGCTGCTACAGAAGAAAGAAAGAAGAAGCTTGAAGAAGAGGAAAAGAAGAAGGAAGAAGAGGAAAAGAGAAGAAAGGAGGAAGGAGGAAGGAGAAGAAAAGGAAAGAAGGAGAACAACAGAAAAAGAAAGAAGAAGCTCAAAAGGAAAAATTGCCCATAAGAACAGAAGTGGTCATCCCAGTAGAACTGCAGCCTTAGGTAGCAAATCTGGCACAAAAGGTCCAGGAAGGAGCAAGCCACAATTTTAAGCTACCCAGAGAATTGGAAGCAGGACTTCCCAGCCAGCAACTCCATATAAACAAAGGGCTGATGATTGTAGCCTAGAACATCCTCTCACAAGCTCTCTCGTCTGTGGGACTCGGGGGGTTCACTATAAGTAAACCCTCCATATCATGTGCGTTCAAGGCCTATTTTAAAAATTCCTTATCTGTGAATTTTTTATGAATAAAACATATCCTTTTTCTATTCAACCTGTGAGTCCCCCTTTTATATGGTAACCTTTTGTATGTAAAAAGTGTGTAAAAAAGGGACTTTAAAAATCCCTTCTGTTGAACCCGGAATGTGTGCCCGGAATCATAAACAACATGGAATGCTAGTGAACGCCACAACTAAAGCCAAAGAGTTAGAAAGCAAATCACATTGATGGCACAACAAAATGAGGAGATGCAAAAAAATATTGCCATATCAGAGAGGGCCTTAGTGCAACAAAAGGAGCTGAGTGAGGGGAAAATTAGAGCCCTCATGAGCAAAAGGCACCTGCTCCAAGCTCAGGTGAGGAGGCTCCATGCAAAATTAGCATAAGCAAGAAAGCCAACAAAGGTCTAGGCTAATACCATACAAGCACTGAAAGACAAAGTGCTGGATAGCACAACAACGGTGCCTGTAGCACAATCAAAAGCCAAGCCCTGAAAAACCAAGACGAAGAAGAAGTTATGTGCCTACCACTAGACACCAAAGCAACGGTGATAAAAATAGTAAAGGCCAAACTTAGTAAGGTGTGGGATCACGCATTGCATGTCCTAATAGAAATTCAAGAATAGATGTCTTGCAAACCGCAAGTCTTGCAAACCGCAAACAGGTCATCCATGACTTGGATAAAGGTGATAATGCAGACAGGGAACTGCAACAACAACAACAACAGCAACAACAACACTAGCACCAAAAATAGCCAATGGGACAAGAGTCCCCCAAAACAAGCACTTCAGGAAAAGGAAAGCAACTGGAGGATGAGGACCATAATCTGGCACAAGCACTGAAGGCCACCACTTGGAAAGAAGAACACTGGGAAAAGGATGTGAAGAAGTTAGCTGAAAGAAATAAGGTGTTGCAGAGTAGGAGTTGCAGGATGCCACACCCTCCGAAGAATATGCAGATATATTGAGAGAAGCCCTCCAAGATAGAGATAAGGCCAAAGATCAAGTAGAGGAGTACAAACAGAGGCTTGAAAAGGAGTACTAAATTTGAGATAGATACCATCAATGAGGTGAATGCACTAGAATTAGAAATGCAGTAATGCATGGAAAATGAGAATCAACTCAGAGAAGAAGGGCCCGAAGATTGGGAAAGTTACAAAGCCGCCCTCCAAATGCAAATAGAAGAGGCAAAGCAAATGGCAGAAAGGGTGCAGTAGCAGACCCAGAAGACAAGACTACAATGGAAGATAGAGCTCACAGAAGCAAAGGAAGAAGTGGCCGGACTGCAAGCAGAATTAACAAAGGTAAAGGCCGATGTCGAGCTAGCCACTGAGAGCACAACAATGCTGTCACCCGGAGTTCCTAGAAAGGAAAGAGGAGAGCTATTGGTTGAGGTCCGGAAATTAAATGACACTAGCCAAGCCTACACAAAGAGAATGAGCACCTCAAAGACCGACTGGTCACAACAGCTCAGCAACTTCGTGGGCCAGCTTGGACAACCCATTTTTTGAAGCCACACATGTAATGTTCTCTAAGTTGCTGAGGGCCAACAAAGAACTACCACCATATTTCGAGAATGAAGACAGAATAAGTTCAATGCTTACCAGGAAGCCTCTTCCCCCGAAACACCCATGCTCACAATTCTTATTCTCACAGATGCTCCCACTTATAATGAAACCAACCATAAGTGTCAATATCTAGAAGTGGGGTACTGGAGATCCACAAGTGGAAAAGGTGCAAAGCTCACCTATAGATGATCAAGCAGAGTATGAAGAAGCTACACAGTGGAGGTTGATACCAATGGTGGCAGAAAACAAGATGCTGCTCAGAAAAGTAGGCAGAAAAACTAAAGAGAAAGGAGAAGCATGCCACCTACTCAGATGACATATACATCCCGGACCATACTCCCCAGAGATGTTCATAAGATTCAAAGAGAAATTTGTCATGGCAATGGGTTCAGGAGTAGAAGCTCAAGCATCAAGGGTGCCAAGTGTTGCGCCCAACAGCTCAGTGGTAGTAGAAGATGCCGACAACCCACTCCCCATGTCATGAGCACCACCTCGGTATCACACATGTGGAGGTGGTAAACTGTAACCACTGGAGAGCCGTTTTCAAGTACAAGAAGACTCGGCATAAAAGGACAACTGGTCTCTACAAATAGTGATGAGGGTTAATGCTGTGTTAGGTAGGAGTAGAGATGAATGCTCAGATAAAAGGAATGTATGAAGGGTGCAGTAGTTGTATGCTCTCAATAGATAGTTGACAGTTGTGTCATGAAGCTTGTTATAATGATAATACTTAGGGAATGTTAGTCTTTATAATGGGCAATTACTCTGTATTAATATAACTAAGTGCAAGCTTGCCATCTCATTGTTGTTCTAAGTTGTTCTCTACATTGTGTGGATTTAGTCTGCAGTATCTCTGTAACATGTTCTACTGAACATGTTGTCTATGTATGAGAGAGTGAATGAGATAGTTAGTGAATAGATGTAGAGTGAGAACTGAGAGAGTGAGAGTGAAGGTTTTGCTCAGTAGTGTGGTGTTCTATGTGTCCCCATGACCATATGAGAGTTAGTGTTCGTACCCGAAAACTTTGGTGGGTGGCTGTACATCTCCCACAACATTGCCTGACTAGTCTATCACCACAGATTGTTGTCTTGCCATTCCACTAAGAGGGAAATCAGCGAGAAACACACATCAATGTCTTTATGATTAATGAAGGAACGTAATCACAACAGTATTGGTTTTTGCTACTAGAGACCTTCAGGTATGCAAAGAATTCTTGCTTGGGATATAGCTAAAGCTTTAGTCCATTAGATGGCCAATTGATAATCTTAATTTATTCTATATGATTGAATCTAAATACAAAGCTCAACTAGGTGGTCAATGAGATTCTTGCCTATAGCACAAGCTCTCAAATAAATCATGTCACAAATCCATGCTAATTACATACATAACATAGTCAAGTCCTACTAAGCAGCCTTAATCAAAGTGTAAAGCAACCTAAAATCATTTATTAGGAAAAATTCGGGCTCCAAAGAGGCCCTTTATTATGGACTTTCTCTTTCTTCCCAAAATCTAAGAAAAGTGCAAAAATAATATTTTTATATTGGGTTTCTCTCTCTACTTTTAGAATCTAAATACACTTTTTTTTAATATTTTCTAAAGAGATTCAATGCTTATTTTATTCTTCTAATGTGCTTAAATTTCACATAACTTCAACCACTATGAGTTAAAATTCATAAATGTGAAAAGCTAGTACTCTATAAAGTAAGAAAACAAGTATGAGAATACTTTTGACATAAGTAACTATGTAACTTCAAGTACAATATGGAATTCAAAGATGTCGATTGAAAAAAGTAGCATTAAAAAAAACTTGAATATATCTTGAAGTAGACTTAGTATTTTGAAAAGTTTTTTTTTCCAGTGCATATAAACACGCTTAAGTTCTATTCTAGTGCATTTTCATGAAGTTACCATAGTTGTTATTGGGCAAGTTTTCCTCATTTAATAGCCACTCTTCTCACCCAACCTCCATTTGAATTTTCCTTCATTTAAATCTTCAATCTCTCAAGAAATCCTTTAAGATTTCACCGGAATCTCCCCTTTCCTCACATACTATTTATGCATAGACAACAATGAAGAGAGATTTAATTTTCTGGTGCCATTAAGTGGAACCAAAAAGTCATATTTTCCTTTCTTGATTTTCTATACCCAATTTCTCTATTACCCGGAAGTCTTTTTGCATCAGGAAGTGTTGCTACTATACTTTTCAATGGAGGTATGGATATGTTAAAAGGGCATTAATTTTATGTTATTTGAAATGCAAGTGTCTAAAATTAATGATAACGTTTTACTACGCTTATTTTTTTTAAAAGAAAGGAGTTAATTACAATTACTATTGTTTTATGGTTTGTAGAACATTAAAAAATGATTCTAAGAAGCGATTTATACATGTGGACCTGAATGATGGGTATGCTCCTCTCTACAAAAGAACAGAGGCTTCTAAGGTCAACCCTTATGTAATGCAATAGGCTAGGGCATTAGGGAGAAAGCATGTTGATATATGGTTAAAAGGATCAATTTACCCACCCGATCCCTCAACTCAACAACCACGTAAATTTTCATGGATAGCGACTAATAGGTTCTTCTAATGTAGAAGGCCCATTGGAATGAGAAGGTTTTAGAAAAATTCTTCTACAACTAGGACACAAAGTTCAAACCTCAAAAAAATTATTCTTAAATGCTTTCCAAGTGGTTGGATCTCATCCACTCATCTTTAGTCCCATATCTTCAGTCCCATGGTGGCAGCTACTTCTTTAGGAAGTTGAATATGAGATACAAAAGAGATTGAGTTTCCTTCAATGCCGGTATGTAGTTCAAACTTCTTTTGCATCCTCGTATGATTGATGAGTCATAATGTGATCATCCCACCTATGAATGAAAATGTGAGAGATTCTTTAGTATCAAGATGATGGGTGTTCCTTGGCTTTTTTTAACAAAAATCTAGCAATGTTAGGACGTTTTGAGGCATTAGATATTTTTACTTACTCAAAAAAACATGTTGGGGTCCCCTCTAAGAGATAATTACCCCTCAACCTCACACACACACACACACACACACACACACACATAGACTCCCATATTTTTATTTCTATTAAGTTAATTTTGAATTCTTATTTTGATAGAGCATGAAAAATCGAGCACTTTTGCTTTTTATAGCTCATCAATCCGAGCTACGGATCAAAAGTTATGGTCATTTCTTTAACACTCTTGAGAAAGTCACTACAAAGCGATCTAGGACATCCAACAAGATTGTGACCATCTAATCACCTTGTAGTGATTCTACTTTATTTTCTCACATAAGTTCTTCATAATGTAACATGAAACCATTTCTTCGACACCCTTGAGAAAGTCACTATAAAGTGATTTGGGACATCCAACAAGATTGTGACTATCTAATTGCCTTATAGTGATTCTACAGCAATTTCTCTCCCTACCCTTCTTGTATCCATCTACTCCTCTCCCTCTACTGTCACACCTATGAGATGTTTTGCACTAGACACCATGGGCCACTATCATTGCAACTCATTTAAAAAGACACCATGTTATGATCTAAAACTTTCATTATATTTCAAAGCAAATTTACAAGAACACAACATTACATGGTAAACACCTATGAGATGTTAAACACACACAACAATAGATGAAAGAATTTGTGTACACAATGTTCTTTACTTCTATGGGCCACCATCATTGCAACTCCTTTATAAAGACACCATATTATGATCTAAAACTTGCATTATATTCCGAAGCATATTTAGAAGACCACAATATTACATGACAAAATCTGGCGGCGGAGATGTTGAACACATGCATTGATACATGAACACAAGGGTGTACACAATGTTCTTTACTTCTATGGGCCACTATCATTACTACTTCTTCACAACGACATAGAGAGATGCAACTTCCGTTATATTTCAAAGAAAAATTACAATATTGTAGCATATTATGACAAACACCTATGAATATGTTGAACACATGCAACAATATATGAAAGCGTTTTGGGCCTCAACTATCATCTTGGCCTTCTCCATCTACCCTAAATTTACAATGAAGGTGACAACTTTTACTCGAAGAGGAACCTCCTTTGCCTCTTCATCAATGATACCAAAAGCTCTCTATAGCTTTCACCTCTAGCATATTCTTGTCTACAAGGTCTACCACTTTCTCTGTTGTGAGCTTTTTGTAGAGCTCTTGCACTTCATATGTTATTGTCCATGCTTCCATAAGGGCATCTGATCTAGGTTCCTTTTCTTTGAGGTGCATGAAAGATTGAAGAGATTTACTTAAGATGCTTGCAAATGTAGTAGTATTAGAGGGATTGCTGGATGACGCCATGATAAAAGAGTTTATGCCTAGTCTATTGCAACATGAACATATGAGGGGAGGGTGGGGTGGGATGTGTGCCTAGAAGAAGAGCACTGGAACATGGCGATATCTACTATATTTATAACTCCTCAGAAATATAAATAACTATTTTAAGCAAAAAAAACTATTTTAAGCATAATAATTATTTTAAGGTCTCACTCACACTCTCTCTCGTGGCCTTGAGATCTCTATCCATCTTGCTGCATCTTTCTCAATTGTCAATTTAATTACCTAAATGGTCATGATAGAAGCTAAAAAAAACTATTTTAAGCATAATAATTATTTTAAGGTCTCACTCACACTCTCTCTCGTGGCCTTGAGATCTCTATCCATCTTGCTGCATCTTTCTCAATTGTCAATTTAATTACCTAAATGGTCATGATAGAAGCTAAAAACAATGCCATTGACATAATTTGAGTGTACAAGAGTGCATCACAATAATGTCTAAAATAATATATTTCTTTCATTACAAGTGAGTGAAATACATCAGTAAGGACGTCGTGGGTGCTGGTGGAAGAAGGAAGGTGGTATGGGATAGGAAGCTCTACCAAATGGTGCGAAAATAGTAGCCTCGCAAGCTCAGGATGTGGTGCCTATGATGAGGGCATTGTAAAAGAACCCACGGGGGATATCTGTGGCATGACATGTTGATATTGGGGCTCACTTGGAACATCGGCGGGTGGCCATAACAAGGCACTTAACTATGTTGGGCTCATGGGTGTGGGACTCATGCTCATCATCCTTAGAGTGGCTATCCTCAACATCCTCATCAATGTCATCCCCTTCCCACTTTGGCTGTGACCTCTTTTTGGGCGTTGGTGTCACGGTTGTGGACAATGGAGGCTCCTCGTTTGTTGATTTCTTTCCCTTCTTCTTGGGGTCGATTGCTACTCAGTGCCAGGCTTCTTGCCCTTCTTCGCTCTTGCATCATTCAACCAATATAGGAACTTTAAACTCCCAAAAAACAAGCTTCAGAGTTCATACAAATGTGCTACCCTACGCAATGAAACGTACTCTGAAAATGCTCAGCCTCCTTTGGAGGAAAGTCCCCCTCTGGGTAGTCTACCAACCATGGGCACAGTATCAAAGTGTCCTTACCCTGTAGCTCATTGATCCACTCCTCGGCGGGGTATAATCGCATCTCCTCTATCTCGGATTGCACCCATGCGTCTGAAGGATGTACAGGAATATATATCCGAGTGCACACACTACACCTATGCATCTGGAGGGTGTTCGAGAATACCCGAGTACACACAGTGCACCTAAGAATTTGAAGGGTGCTCGGAAATATATACCCAAGTACACACACTACACCCATACGTCTAAATGGTGTTTGGGAATATATACCAAAGTACACACACTACACCCATGCGTCTGAAGGGTGTTTAGGAATACACACACTACTTCTCCACCACCTAATAAAGAAACATTAATATTCTATAAGAAATCAATAAAATAACAATAACAACTTCTCCACCAAGTAATGTGATAAAATAACAATAATAGTATTGTGACATGCTACTACATACCTGTACAAGAGGCATCGTGCCGTGCACGATAGGTGTGGTTGCTAGTCAGGATCCAAGGTGGCATGCATTTACCCTTTCCACCTTATAAACGCCTTCTTAAAGTGAGTCTTCTTGTAATATTTGAGGACATCCGTGATACCTACCCCAAAGTCCACTGTGGCTCTCTCATGCACGGTGGCAGCTACGATGGGTGAGCCCATCTCTAACTTCGCATACAATTGTAGTGTGTACTCAGTCAATTAGAACTAGTACACCGCCAATATGTCCTGGAGCCTACATTTTTTGCATTGTGAATCAACGTTAAGTTTCTACCTACGTATAAAAAATATTTTTATGCATGTAGAGAGTTAGAGATCTTACTTTCCATTTGGATTATGTGTTGAGTGTAATCTCTGCTAGCTTGAGAGGAGTGAATTTGCTAGCCTTTTTACCCCAGCCCTAGCAGCAGGAGATCACTTTCTTGAAAAACTCTTGCCATAGTCAGGGTTGGCAATTTGTGCCAACTCATGTTCCCTCTTAGTAAATAGTGCCTCCCTCTCCTTCAGGGCATCTTTGTAATTCTTGTCGAGAACATTTATACATTCAAAAGGTATTTTCTACTCCCTCGCTCAAGCAAGCCACTGACATTGGCTTAGTACGTGGCATTGAACTCCGACTATAATGCGTTGTGTTCGGCACATGAATGGTAGTGACCTTAGCAATTTTACATGTATATAAAATAAGGTAAATGATGACATATAAGATGTTTGTTCATTTGAATCACACAAAAACAAGATACAATCCACTTACTTATTTATCATTCGCAACACCAACTCGGCACATGAATGGTAGTGACCTTAGCAATTTTACATGCATATAAAATAAGGTAAATGATGACATATAAGATGTTTGTTCATTTGAATCACACAAAAACAAGATACAATCCATTACTTATTTATCATTCGCAACACCAACAAGAACTCTGCCCCCTTCTCCTCAAGGAATCGGACCACTCTACAAATCACCTTGGGAATCTTCTCTCTTTCAAAACTCAATTTGTTTTTACCCATTCTTGCCATGCTTTGAGTTGATGGTTGCTATCCTAGACAACAAACATCTTTCCATGTGTTGCCATCCTTCCATCTATTGTAGTATCATGTCAAACTCTATTGACAAATGATAGGTTGTGGACAACTGCACTTCAACGGTCGAATGGAAAGGACCCTCGACTAGGGAATCCCTCTGAGATAATGAACGCCGCCATTGTCGACTCGTGTGGGATATCTTTCATGCTTTTAATTAACTCCTCGATAGAATCCTCATTCGTACGGATTGTCTAGTTTGCAAGGAGGACACAAAGAGGCACTCGAGTGATGCATCCTTCTCGACTTGTGCGAGTAATGTCTTCAAATATAACATGCATATAAGCTGGTAGACATTTGAGGCGGTGGTAGTACAACATCATGCCACACTCATTAGAGCCTTGGTTCATGTCGAAGAGTAACTGATCTACCTTAAAGCCATCATATCTTTCTTTAGGTTGGTCAATAAGCACCACGATCAGCTTTAAGAATCAGACATTTGCCACAATTATTAGATCTAAAATATGGCATCACACACGTATCCATGTCAACATTTGTTGTCATTGTTGTGCTATTATCGCAAAAGCTATTGTTGGGACAAACAATGGAAAGTTGTAGCATAGATGTGAATCACGCTACTTTGCATCATGGAATTCCAAGGGCATCATCCTTCTTTTTACTGGCATGTATAGTGGATCCACGCACGTATCCATGTCAGCATTTGTTGTCGTTGTTGCGCTATTGTCGCAAAAGTTGTTGGGACAAACAATGGAAAGTTGTAGCACAGATGTGAGTTACGCTGCTTTGCATCATGGAATTCCAAGGATCTGGAATACGGTGCCATACACATCATAGAAAGTTGGATCTAGAATACAACGCCACGCACGTATCCATGTCAACATTTGTTGTCGTGTTGTTGCGCTATTGTCGTAAAAGTTGCTAAGGTAAACAATGGAAAGTTGTAGTACAGGTGTGAGTCGTGTTGCTTTGCATCATGGAATTCCAACAATGTCATCCTTCTTTTTACTGGCACATACAGTGGGTCCACTCTTTGTGTGGGTGGGGCACACTGGTATTGTTGACTATACTCTAGAATGGTTAAGTATTCCTTTCGCCATGCTGGTTGTATACCAAAATCTTCTATTTTGGGACTTGCATCATCTGTGACTATTGTGGTGTAGCCCCCTCTTGTATGGACAGGATGCACTTTTTGCCATCGGCGGGAAACAATAGCTGATCATAAAAGTAACAATTCGGATCTCAAGTAGATCCAACAAATAAGGGTTGGCCAGTTTGGTATGCTTTGCCACATTTGCCCATAAAGTTCCTTCTCCTCCTAGTGGCAATAATTCCTCCAGTTCTGGAATTGGTGCGTGGAGATGATATGGTACATACGACTACTTTGTATATATGACTTTCGAGTAGGCTTCTAGCAGTATTCATCTGGTTGGTTCAAATGTTGTGATTTGCATTAGTACCTTGAACATCAATTTTGGCTTTAACAAGGGATTGCCTGCTCTGATTAATCCTTCATATTCTTCACACAACGACTCAAGCACAGTGTCATCAGTAAAAGGCTGAATGTTATCTTGTGGTTGAATGTGACATACCTCTTGAGTTGGCTGTGGTGGAGACGTGTGGGGTGTCGAAAAAACTCCTTGGGGGCGAGTGTGAGTGGGAAATTCTAAAGGGATAGAAGGAAGACGAGAGAATATTCAATCTGCCTTAGACTTGTTAGTAGGAGTAACACTAGGGTATGGATGTAGTAGTTTACTAGCTACTACAGAGGAAAACACAGGGTAAGTGGTGAGATTTGAAGAACTTAGTGTTTCCTCTTGACCCTCTCCGGAGCTAGGGGTGGGTGGGAGGGCATGTTAACTTTCATGAACTCTTGGAGTTCTATGATATCTTCATTAGTTACATCAGGATATTCGATGTGCACTTTATCAAAGTTATAGATTAATGTAGTCATTATGGCTTCTAGATGTTTATGTATATAACAATAAAGTTTGAGAATGCCATAAGGATGATAGAGGGTTGATTCACTAATATTTAAATGTTGGTGTGTGTTATAAACTTCTAGCCATCCATGACTAATTATCCATTGATAACTTCTTGCTACAACCTCATAGTTGGCTGGTGTATTTGGGATATCATCTAGTACATACAGATCAAGTTTATTGACAATGTTGTCCAAGATGTCTAAATTTTGCAACACCCTACACCAACTACGTAGGTTGAGCACAATGGGATCCAATGGGTAGAAGAAGATATCTTTGGGGTCAGTTAGTACTATGTCCCCCCAAAAAATACCCATAATAATGGTTCGGTCGGCATCTCTCTCTGTATTTTGCCTAATTAGTGTTAAATCTCCTAGGCTTAAGTCTTCAAATAAGTTGGTTTCATATTGAAGTAATGAGAGGGTTAGTGTAGATAAAAACAAAGTTAGAGTTTGAGGAGGGGCCCGAGGAGTCACCGGCCAACGAACCTATCTCCGAGGCTCGCTGAAGAAGCAATCACAATTTGTCTATGTTGGCTCTTGTCTTTCGCTTCTTTCTCGAATTGCTAGTTGGCGCTCCTGTTCTTGTATCCTTGCATCTTTGGTTGAGAGAAGATCGGATCTTACCATTTCTTAAACAATTCTAGTCGCATCCAAGTCCTCAAACCTACGTGTGGTTGCTTCCTGTGCTCTTTTTGCGGATGCTTCCAACCCTTGAGCCTCTTCAATCCTCTCAAGAATTTTTGCTACCAATACTTGGTTGTCCTTAAGATGCTGAGTGAGTTGGTCCATTTCCTGTTTATGGCTCTTGGACATCTGTTCTATTTCCAAGGACTTAGCATTGAGCATCTCATTTAATGTTCTTACTTTTTCTGCATGTGCTTTGTTTGTCTGTTCCCTTTCAGCCTAAAGATGAAGTATCTTTTGTTCAGTAGATGCAAGGGCTTCATTTATTATAGTTATGGTCTTGGTGAAATCCTCTACCTTTTTGTTAGCTTCTTGAAGCTGTTGGGCATGCTGCTAGGCTTGTTCCTTTGTGTGTGCAACTTCTTTTTGAATTTGTTTTTTGGCTTGCTCCACTTGCGCCTTTAGTTCTGTATTTTCCTTAATCCTCTGTATAATCGTTTGGCTCTCTAAGACCTGGTACCTTGCTTCTTGCTCCTTTGCAGCCTTTAACCCTTTGAGGATTACATCTTTGTGTGTAGATGCAGCTTCCACCATTTGTTCTTGGATAGTTTGCACCTAGTCAGTTTGCCTCTTGGATTTGCCTCCACAATGTAGCATTTATGTCGCTAAGCATGTGAGTGGTTAATAGGTGGCAGTGCCACACCCTCTATTCTTGTTCCCAAATGGAGGCACTTGATGGCTAATAATCGTCAACAACCACTCATGGGCATCCAAATGCTTCAAAAAGTGCAATCATTTGTACAACCGATTGGGTGGTGCCAAAGTCCCATTGCCAACTACCAATCCTACAATCATGGACACAGTATGATCAATCGTTTATGAGCAATCGTATACGAGTAGTCCGTTATACGACCAATGCCAAGAAGTTACTGATTGGTGAGCCCGATCACTGGAGGTTATGAACGTTGGATTATCCAATCACCAATCATTTACAGATTGCCCAAAGTTTGGTTACCCTAATTTGACCAATCCAAACATTGGAAACTAATCTTCGAAGTGTAATTGTCCTAGAGTTGAATTAGTCAATCAAACTATCCAATCGCCCAATGAAAGATTCTAGGGACAAAATTTTTAGAAATTTTAGAGAGTGACCTAATCTAATTTACTGACATGTGTGAGACCTAGGACCTTCACAAAACCAGTCATTCTTAAAAAAACACACATAAAAACCTAAAAAACCATTAAAAAAGTATAAAATTTCAAAAAAGTAAAACATTGAAAAACCTAGAAAATCATAAAAGCATCTCTGAGAGTAATTTCAGCATTGGACTAAGTGCTTATACATTCCCTTGGTTAGGAAGTGCTATCATCAAAGCCACTGACCAAAATGTGTACTTTGATGAGAAGAGGGTAACACCTATTACCCAAAATTTCCGAGGTTGCAGATACCAAAGGGTCTAGGCAGGGGGTGTCATCTCACCTGCAACAACCGACCAAGGACAAGAAGCTTCAAGAGCTAACAAATTAAGGATGTCCCAGCCGGCAGAGATAACTTCAAATCCTAGTAGTCCAAAGGTTGGGCATGACTTTTTTGAATCCCAATATGTAAACAAGAAGGTGAAGACTAACTTCCTTTTTTTATGCATAAGCATAAAGCTTATACATAAGCTATAACTATAAACATATGCATAAGGCCTTGTGCGTGGATTATAATGATTAAGATTTTGTGGCAAAGGACAAAGGCAAAGAAAGGGAAGTTAGGTAGTTATTATCCCCAATGGCTGATTATGGACAGCCATAAAAAAGATGCTAGTAGACCCAAGAAGAAGGGCAAATGCAATTATTGTAAAAATCAAGGTCACTACTTTGATGAGTGTAAAAAGATGATTGTGCCAAGGAAAAGAAAAAGGAATCTTGCATGATAGTCACAGATGCCTTGGCTTCTAGTGCTAAGAAAGAAGAACCCTCGGTCAATTTTTTGCAAGATGATTGGGCTTTTCTTGTATGCAGCTATCATGTCTCTAAGGAGGACATGTCATTGAAGACACGATCACAGAGGGAGGAGCATCAAGCTCCATTAGAGGCCAGATCTAGGCAAAGGGAATCAACACTTCATGAAAGACCTAGAAGTGCTACCCTGATAGAACCCATCATACCTATTCAACCAAGAACGATGAGCAAATAGACCTGGGAGGCAGAAACATAGTGTTCCAAGTGCACATGTGACTAGTAGGATACAAGTCTATGGACCATGATACATACAACAATTAAGCCTTTAGAACCTTAACAAGAAATATTGTTAAATTGTAGAATTATCTTTTTGTGCACTACTATTATCTCCTAGAGACAAGCTAAGATATATACCTGCCATGGCTCCTGAACCAACAGAAGAGGGAGCTCATACTCATATTCCTAAGGAAGTGAGAAAAGTTATAGACACCATTCCAATGGGGGTTGAACCACCAAGAAAAATGAGATTAGAATATGAACACAACCCTCTAAGGATAAGAGCCTTATAGAAGGATCTTAAGGAAGACTTAGAGCTAGCATCTATCACAAGGGGACTAAGCTTTGTGAAGAGAATAAAAACAATATGAAGCTTATCAGAGCTACGATACTAGAAATTCCAAAATAAACCTTATCTCACGAGGGAAAGGAGAGACATAAATAGAGAAAAATCCCTCAAATAAAGCCACAACAGCACCAATCCAAGGCTTTAGTGTAGGCCTTGAGCCTAGTAGCACCTCTGAAAGTGAGGACAATGAGGAGGAAGAGGTGAAGTCTGCAAGGCTTTGCTTGGATAAGATCCCCATGACATAAGGGTGTATAATATAAGTTTCAAAATAAACACCTTATAATTAAGGGAATATGGGTATGCTTAATATATATATACGCACTCTTATTAGCCTCTTAATTTGTAGTAGCCTTTAAAAGAACTATGCTATTGCAACTCTTTGATGAGAGATAAAGTATATAACATC
The DNA here is from genome assembly GCF_041138505.1 of Cibotium barometz. NCBI lineage: Eukaryota > Viridiplantae > Streptophyta > Polypodiopsida > Cyatheales > Cibotiaceae > Cibotium > Cibotium barometz. The sequence goes on along the minus strand of NC_141057.1, from coordinate 59,086,077 downwards.
ACCATAGCAAAAGGTGCAAGGTATATTATACCTTATATAAATATGGTGAAAGTCTAAATTAGAAGCTATTGTAAGGTCCCTCCCTCTCTAAAACTTGTGAATTTTGCTTGGGTAGTAGGCTATAAAAATTCTTAAGCTGGGCATTATAAAGGGATATAATATTACTTTTTTATTCCAAGACTTAGAGATAGATACTAATAGATATTTTGTAAATTCTATAGGGCAATGGTGTAGTAAATATTAGATAAGAAAATTTTCACTCGATAAAGAGTTAGAAAAATTATTAAACCTAGTCATTATTGGGATTTATGCTAATAAATTTTAATTTCAAGATGGGCATGGTACATTAGCAAGGTATCAAAGAAAAAAATAAATTATTTTTTAAAATTACAAAAAAATAGTCTTGGTTATTTTTGTGAAGGGTGAAATTTTGGGCCAGTGTAAGTGACCATTCGAGCACCTAGGTGTGTGTAGATTGTAAACTTAGTCAGTTAAACCTAATTAATAAGAGGCCTACTTAAGGAACCTAGATGTGTGTAGATTGTAACCTTAGTCAATTGAACCTAATTAAAATAAGAGGCCTATTTAAGTAACCTGCTTAAGGGGCTTGCTTACCCATTCTCAACCATGTGTCTCCCGTATGGGCAAATATGCTATTCACCTCACCTCTTGCCATCCCCTTTTCATGGGAGACCTGCCATTCTATTGGCAATTTTGGCATGTTTGGATGCTTCTCTTTTTATCCTCATGGATGAAAAATGCACCTACTTCGTTGCCCCTTGGTAGTCACTTTTTGTCATAACAAAGTTTCCCTTTTGCTACCTTTTGCCTCCTACTATACCCCCTCCACTCTCTAGTGCTTTTAGAGATGTTTCTAGAGTAGAGGCCACATCCTACTCTCCCAAAGTGAAGTTATGTGTGTTGTAAGTAAAAGTTTTAGTTTTTCTCTTAAGTTTTAGTAATTATTTTTCTAAGGTCTAATTATGTTGCTAATGTGCTATGGAATGTTGTAGAGTGTCTTGGTTTTTCTCTTAATTTTTTTGTAATTAAACTTAATTTATTTTTCTAATTATGTTTCTAATGTGCTATGGAATGTTGTAGACTGTCTTGGGACACCATTTCTTGGGGCTTTCATCTATGAGCAACAGCAAACTGGGCTAATGTTACCCACAAAATCTAAACCCCATTTTTCAAATGTTGTTTTCAAATAACTGGGGTTAGGAGTATTTGGTCCTTCTCATGGACTACGACCAACCTTTGGCATTCATTGTTGCAAATGTTTAATAAACTTAGCTACATTTCATAAACTGTAGGCCACCAAAGTCTGGCCTAGAGAACTGAACCTTGCAGGCAATCGTGTCCTTAGCAAAGTGTCCTCTACCTATGTCGAAATGGGCTTACTCTCGAGTGAAAACAAAGTCATCTTCATGAATACATCTTGTCATGATTCTATCTTGACCCTTCCTGTAAAGCATTCCCGCTATCAATTGATAGGGGGCCACATTCCTAATGAGATGTCTGGCTCTATCCTTTTTTGTGGGATAATCAATGGGAAATCCATTGGCCAAGAAGTAGGTGGTCTTCACTTTGTTTCGGTATGTGGTCAATGTGGAACAATGGAGTGTCAAGAAGACCATCTTTCACTCCTAGAGGGGGTTCTCCATTTGGAATTCTCGAAAGGTGGTCATCAACGACATGCATGTACTGAGCGCCGTCAAACGCAAGTTGACGCGCTCATGGATTTAGCAATGGAGCTCCCCTACCTTGCCACCCCCCCCACAAAACCCCACCCAAATCCTCGACCTCCACCACCATGCCATCCGCCTCAACCTCCTCCAACACGAAATTTTCATTAACGACCCCATCTCCCATGCCACCCTTTACTACATCCTCACCAAACTCCCATCTGACTCCATCTCTTTTCTCGTCACCCTCTTCTTCCACGCGTGAATCTCCTTCTTGGAACTTGCCACCCTCGTCACCCTCCTCGTTCACCCTCTCTCGGGCTGACCCATCAACTAGGCAAACCTCATCAGGTACAAGCACCCACTAACCACTATAGAACCCCTCGACTTCGCCATTCTCGACGGACTCTGCACGTACCCATACCCCTCCTCTCCAAAACTGTCCACGCTGTCCATTTCCTCCAACACCAGGGGTGGGAGATCATCTATTGGGATTGCAAGTCTCTATGCCACTACTATGAGCTCCCACCTTATATTTCCTCTAGCACTAGGGGTGGGAGACCATCTATTGGGCCTACAAGTCTCTACGCTGCTACTACAAGCTCTCACCCTACACCCCCAGGGCCTCCTCATCGTCTACCACCGATGCCACCTCCAACTCCAGGTCATCTAGGCCACTGGGATCATGCAGTTCAATGATTCCCATGTGGCCATCCCCCTTGCCTTGTCTCCCTAGGAAGCAGAAGAAGCCCACATTCTACCGACAATATGGATGATGACGAATGGGATCCACAAGCATAATTATATCACTATATTGAGAAAGGGATTTGTACCCCCATAAAGGGATTCGATTACATAAGCCCAGAATGTCCACACCCTAAGCGAAACCCGTGTGCATACTAGTGCTTCCACCAATAACTGTGGCACCTTCCAACAGGTACAAGCCACAAACGGAGATTCTAAATGTGTCCAATATTACATCTCTCTCTCTCTCTCTCTCTCTCTCTCTCTCTCTCCACGTAGACAACGCAGTCCATGTGGCAGTTTCCATGTGTAATGCTAGAGCTCAGGCAATACACGTGGCAATGTCGCATGTCATGTGCATGCCACGTGGTGCTTCCTATTGTTGTCTAACGGCTTTTTAAGGGCTCACAATAGCCCTCCCCCCTCAACCACCACCTGCAATGAGCACTCGCCCTCACGCGCTCCCCCTCAACGCGCCCTCTTTCCTCAACATGCCCCCCCTTCAAAGAACCTTAGATATGTAGGATGAGGTTTGTAAGATTCCTCCCTCCGGCTTTTGAGGTGTGCAGGTGCAAGAACCTCCCCTTGTGATCTTATAATTATTCCCCTCTCTGAAATAAAAGAAATACCCTGTTTTGGCCTAGAGAGAGAAAATATTCTAGAGAGAGATTATTCAATTTTTAGATATTTTTGGATGGAAAAATATCTCTTCTTATTAAAATAAATTCCCCCGAAATAGAAGTTCAAAAAGATTTTCAGAAGGTGCATTAGAAATCAATTATAATCTGTTCAAAAGGCCTTATCCTAAGGATCTTGATTTTTGAAAAATTTTAAATTAAGGTTATGAGGGGCCAATTAGATTAATCCAAATGTAGGGAGGAGATAAATTGAAGAAATAAAGAAAATCCCCCAAAAATGAGTAAATACCCAAATGTAGGGAGGAGATAAATTGAAGAAATAAAGAAAATCCCCTAAAAATGAGTAAATACTCACATAAGATGAAGAGTTGACTAAGGACAAGGATATTAGTTAAAAAAGAAGAGATATTTAGAGAAATGATGCATTTTTGACACCTCAGTGTGGGGGAATTCCCCTCATGAAGGAGGCGCCTATTTCACGTGTGGTTGAGTTTTAAACTCACAAATAATGAGATATTTTCATCTCTCCTCTCTCCCGCTTCAACTACATCCAAAAAGTAAGCTAAACTGACCTAAAAATGGTCAAAAATTGACCAAACTGATCTGAAAAATTCTAGAATCAGTTTCCTTGGTTAGAGGCTCACTTTTTCCTATAAATGAAGCCTCCCTCTTTGTAAATGGATAATAGTGTTTTATGCATTGTTACTCTACTTCTCTCCAGAGTCAAAAACTGTGAATTTATTAATAATTCATTAGTTTTTGACCATTCCCTCTTCTAAAGAATTGGTGGCCACTCTTGTTACAAACAAGAGTAGATCCCTCAAACCATCAAGCCAAAGGAAAGCTCCCAGAAATTCATGTAAGTTAGAAATCCTACTTTTTCTTATTCCTTTTAATGGTTTTCTAATTTTTGTTTTGTTTTAAAATGTAAAATGATGCTATGCCTTGCTGGAAAGGCTTTCCCCCTCTCTTCTTCTTAAAGTCAGTCTTTCTTTATCCTAGATAAGTAATCTAATTGTTGGAATTAAACTTTTTATATTGTTTCTCTTTTAAAAGTGGAATTTGATTAGTTTAGAATGCTTTAAACCATTTGGGGATAATTTTTAAGTAACTTAAAGAATAGATAAAATTTAAAAAATGGTCAGCCATACAAAGGAGGTTATGGAAAAATTTTCTTAAATTTTGTGAAATAAGTTTTATCTTTTATTATTCAAAAAGAGTAATCCCCATCGTTTGTGTATTCTAAAAGTGTTATTTTCATTCTATGCATAGAAAAATGCATAGTATAAATATTTTTATTATAAAAGTGTTATTTCTATTAAAATTAAATTCTATGCATAGAAAGATGCATACTGAATTTTTTTTAATTATAAAAGTGTTACTTTCATCAATTTTGATTTTATGCATAGAAAGATGCATAAAGAATTTATTTTTATTTCAAAAGAGTTATTCTCATCAATTTTTGATTTTATGCATAGAAAGATGCATAAAGAATTTATTTTTATTTCAAAAGAGTTATTCTCATCAATTTTGATTTTATGCATAGAAAGATGCATAAAGGAATTTATTTTTATTTTATTTTCAAAGTGTTATTTTCCTTAAAATTGAATTTATGCATAAATAGATGTATAAAGGGATTTTTATAAAAGTGTTATTCCCACTGAAGTTGATTTTTATATAAGAATGGATGGATGGATAGATGTGACGTGAATCAGATAAATGTGAATGATGTGATGGAATCAGATAAATGTGAATGAATGGATGAATAGATGTGATGTGAATCAGATAAATGTGAATGAATGGATGGATAGATGTGATGAGAATCAGATAAATGTGAATGAATGGATGGATAGATGTGATGTGAATCAGATAAATGTGAATGAATGGATGGATAGATGTGATGTGAATCAGATAAATGTGAATGAATGGATGGATAGATGTGATGTGAATCAGATAAATGTGAATGAATGGATGGATAGATGTGATGAGAATCAGATAAATGTGAATGAATAGATGGATGGATGTGGATGTGTGTATGTGAAAGGATGGATGTGGATGTATGTGAAGAATAGAAGTGGATGTATGTGAAAGAATGGATGTGGATGTGTGTATGTGAAGGGATGGATGTGGATGTATGGACGTGTGTATGTGAAAGGATGGATGTGGATGTATGTGAAGAATAGAAGTGGATGTATGTGAAAGAATGGATGTGGATGTGTGTATGTGAAAGGATGGATGTGGATGTATGTGAAGAATAGAAGTGGATGTATGTGAAGAGTAGAAGTGGATGTATGTGAAAGAATGGATGTGGATGTATGTGAAAGGATAGATGTGGATGTGTATGTGATAAGTATGGATGTGGATGTATGTGAAAGGATACATGTGGATGTAAATGTGATGGATATGAATGAGAATTGAGGCGATGAGATGTGATGTAAATTAGATAGATATGAATGATAAGGGATGTGAATGAATGTGATAGCATGTGAAACAGCATGTAAACATGTGAATCAAGATGTGAATGAATGATAAGGGATGTGAATGAATGTGATAGCATGTAAATCAGGATATAAACATGTGAATCGGGATGTGAATGAATGATATAGGATGTGAATGAATGTGTTAGCATGTGAATCGGGATGTGAATGAATGATATAGGATGTGCATGAATGTGTTAGTATGTGAATCAGGATGTGAATGAATGATAAGTGGTGAAGTGATGAGATGTATGGGTAGATGCAAGTGGATGAGACCTAATGAGGATAAATGAGGAAGTAAGTGATGAGATAGAAAAAGATGTGATTAGATGAGAATGGGAATACTTATGAAATGAATGTGGATTGATGTGTGGGTAATGTGGATTGATGTGGATGGATGGATTGATGTGGATGGATGTATGGATGATGTGGGTTGATGTGGATGATGTGAATGGATGTGTGAATAATGTGGATTGATGTGGATGGATGTATGGATAATGTGGATTGATGTGGATGGATGTATGGATGATGTGGATTGATGTGGTTGATGTGGTTGATGTGGTTGATGTGGATGGATGTATGGATGATGTGGATTAATGTGTGGATGATGCGATTGGATGTGATTTGATGTGGGAATGATGTGATGTGATAGGGATTGATGAAGAAAATAAAATTGTGGTAAGATGAGAAAAGATGGGGACTAATGTGAAAGGATGTGGAGTAATGAGAAAAGATGGAAATATTGTTGGAACTGTATTTGTATGTGAAATCTGTTTTTAAATGACTGTTTTACATCAAGAATGCTGGGAAAGCATTTTGACCGTCTTGTGATTGAGGTCGTGGAGACCTATCTGTTAAAGTTGCAACTGCTAACGGAGAGTCAACGGAGGACGTCTCGCGTAGCAAGGTCGGCCGAGGTCTTGACCAGCCTCCTCGGATTGATTTAAATGGTGAGCTTCCGGTACAGTGGATGAGGGACCAAGGAAGCGGCCTATGAGTGAAGCGCACTTGCGAAGGATCCTAGAGGGTGCTGACCATACGGTGCTCGGGCTTTGGGTCGTCGAAGATACCCACAAGTACGTCAGGGAAGATATTGGAACAAAGTAAGAGTTGTTTTCTGAATTCGGGCATGGATTTGGTTGATTGACCTTGCTGGTCCTCAAAACGGATGAGTCCATGGCTCTTTTATATGGATCTGTTGGTTGATCTTGCTGATCTTCAACGGAGATTCCATCTGGATACTTTTATGTGATTATATTGTCGGGTACTATGAGCTAGGAACTATTGAAAAGGCCCTTGAGTGAACAGGTGGTGAGCGTTCTGGTTGCTAATGATGCCATAGGTACACCGATGAAGGAATGAATTGGAAATTAAGATTCAACTGGATAATTAGAGGATTATGATCAATAACACTATGGTTTCATTAAATGATTGTTTTAAAGATTGCTGAATCTGTGAAAAAGGCAAGTTCATATTGGGTGTGTAAGTGGTGTGACTAGTTTTATGTTTGCATGAATATCCGGCTAGGGGGCCTGGGAACTCTTTCCCTGGTACCCAGGACAAAACCTAACCAAATTCCTAATTGGATCCCATCACTACAGTGGTTGGGCGGTTGGCTAACCCATGGGACTAATGGATCCGTAAATCAAGATTCAATTTCTGTATAGTACGATAGATGAGGTAAATCTTGGATATAAATTGTTCTATGGAAAAGAATCAACGGCTGTGCCTCTCAATGTGGAAAAAAGCATTGGTGTCTATGATCCAAGTATAATCTTTTCCCTGATCTGACTATGGGACTTACGGGTTCGGTTAGATCAGTTCAGTTAGTTCAGGCTTTTGACTACGTTAGAGAAAAGTTATCCTGGAGGAATCGCCCGTGCTTTCCGGGGGGGCAAGGGAAGTTTTTCGAGTTTGGTTTTGGAAGAACCGATGGATTAGTCTCTTATATGGATATCCGTGGGGCGAGGCCCCATGGATATCCGTGGGGCGAGGCCCCGAGTGTGGGACCCTGCCCGCGCAAGAAGTGCTACTTCCGCTGCTAGCACCCCCAAATTCATTGCGCAGTGGGGTCAGGGATCTTACAAGGTTGGAAATAATATATACTTTATCCTTGTATTATAAGAGGTTATTGTGAAGCTTGTAATGAGGGATATCTTCATGATCACCTTGCTAATTTCTTGTAAATATGTACATCACCCTCATTTAAAAGATAATCCTCTTGAATCTTTGTAATGCAATCACTATAAACCTCCATGATTGATTTCATAGTGCAAGCTCACATCCTTGACAATTCATCCGCTACCACATTGTCCTTGCCTGGTGTATATGATATCTCAAAATCATAACTTTGAAGAGTGGCTAGGCACCTCTTTTACTTGGCAGAGAGCTTAGGTTAGGATATACGAAAATTCAACACTCTATGGTCACTTCTCACCTTGAAATGGACACCATAAAGGTAATGATGTCACTTCTTGATGGCATAAAGAATAGCAAGCATTTTTTTTTCATGAATATACAATCCCATCTCCTTATCACAGTAAGCATTCTACTCTCAAATGCAATGACTCCATGCTCTTGGTATAAAACAGTCCCAAGTCCCTTTCCACTTGCATTCGCTCTCACATAGAAAGTCTTTGAAAAATCAAAGCAAACAAGAACGAGGGCTGATATAAGTAAAGATTTGAGTTCATTAAAACTTTTGTTGGTAATGGAATCCCAAAATAAAGCTTCTCTCTTGAGAAGATCGATAAGAGGTGCAGTTATCAATGCATAGTACTCCATAAATCTCCTATAGAAAGAAGACAATCCCATAAATCTCATATAGAAAGAAGATAATCCCAAAAACCCTCTTAGTTGGGTAGAGTTGCTTGATGTTGGCGAATCTTTGACACATGCCACTTTCTTTGGAGCCACCCTTATGCCATTCTCTATAATCCCCATCCATTGATACTTGCATAGTCAAAACATTGTCCTTTGTTTGAATAAATCCAATACCTAATGATCCAATTGCTGATTCAATTTGAGTAGAGTGTCGATGATGAGGATTTGCTTGCCAATATCTTGGCCAAACCTTCTCACCTCCTTACCAAGTTTGGAATAATCCAATGGCAAGGATTGAGGCCAAATCTTCACACCAATTTACCTAATCCCCCTCCTTTACCGCTTTTTCAAAAGCACTCACATTAAGGAGAGTTTAAGACATGCTCCCCCTTGGCCTCTTCCCCAATACCAAGGGTACCCTCTTAACATGCTAGATTCTAGCGCTTGTTTATAATGAACTTACATAATTGGATTGAGAATCTAGCAATGTAAAGAGAGTAAAGTGTTCAAGGGCTTATACTTCAAAGCATCTACTCGTGTTTCTATACATTATAAACTTTAGCATGCACTCGTGCTTGCATTATGCTCCTTGTTCCCTTTCTTCATCAAAATCCATTGCTCTAAAGCCTGTAATAGTCATCCAACAATAGAGAAGCAATACAATGCCCTCACCAAGGTATAACAAGTGTAAAAACCATCAATGATTCCATGCTTTTTCCCGTTATTTAATTTAAATGTTGGTTTCTTTGTATGTGTAGGGTAAAGGTGATTGGAGAAGTGTGTGGGAATGTTCAAGAGCATGTAGAGGTTCAAGACAATGTAAGCATTATGCAAAAAAAAATGAAGAGAATCTCTCCTTAATTTGTAAGGATTTTTCCTAAACCCTGTTTTCTCCCAAAACCCTAATGCGTGTGGCCAAATTAATCAAGCAATGCATGGTTGTGTAGAAGAGATCAAGGGGAAAAGGATTATGGATTGAAAACTCAAGAAATCCCACCATAAACCCTAATCTTGAAGGAAATTCCCAAAACATTGTTTCTCCCAATAAACCTTAAAATAGTAATTGTTATGCAAATCAATGGTATGGGAGAGTAGAGGAGAGTTAGGGGAAGGGAACTAACACCTTGGATCCCAAACTTTTTTTGGTGGAAACCCTAATTTTGGAAAAAATCCCAAATTTGGAGAAAGAGGTAAAGAAACCCTAATCCCATGGTTTAAGAGCCAATCAAATACATGAGTGAGTAGGAAAGAGCATGAGGAAAAAGATTATGGAGTGAATTTATGCATAAACCCCTCAAAAACCCTAATTTGATGTAAAACCCTAATTCCTTAAAACAAGCTCAAATGTATGTGTAGGGTAAAGGTGATTGGAGAAGTGTGTGGGAATGTTCAAGAGCATGTAGAGGTTAAAGACAGTGTAAGCATTATGCAAAGAAATGAAGAGAATCCCCCCTTAATTTGTAAGGATTTTTCCTAAACCCTGTTTTCTCCCAAAACCCTAATGCGTGTGGCCAAATTAATCAAGCAATGCATGGTTGTGTAGAAGAGATCAAGGGGAAAAGGATTATGGATTGAAAACTCAAGAAATCCCACCATAAACCCTAATCTTGAAGGAAATTCCCAAAACATTGTTTCTCCCAAGAAACCCTAAAATAGTAATTGTTATGCAAATCAATGGTATGGGAGGGTTGAGGAGAGTTAGGGGAAGGGAACTAACACCTTGGATCCCAAAAAAATTTGGTGGAAACCCTAATTTTGGAAGAAACCCCAAATTTGGAGAAAGAGGTAAAGAAACCCTAATCCCATGGTTTAAGAGCCAACCAAATGCATGAGTAAGTAGGGAAGAGCAAGAGGAAAAAGATTATGGAGTCAATTTATGCATAAACCCCTCAAAAATCCTAATTTGATGTAAAACCCTAATTCCTTGAAACAAGCTCAAATGATGCAAAAGAAGTACCAAATGCAAGCATATTGATCATAGGGAAGCTTGTATACCATGTATGAGCCCTACTTGGTGATGAGAAACTCCAAAAGACCACAAGAAGAGGGTGGCAATTTCAGCCTGCATGATAGAACTTCGTGGACTTCATCTTGCCAATAGTGTGCTTGCCAAGTGATTGGGAATCAAATTGGTGAGATTTCAAGCATCAAATGTGAAAATAAGGGAGTGTAGAGGGCAAGCAAATGAACTTTCTATGGAAGCTTGGAGGAGGGGGGAGGAAAATGTAGAAACGTGGAGAAATTAAATGCTTTCCCCCAATTTTCGTCTTGCAGATCAAAATTTGCTCCAAACTGGGGCAAATTTGGTGCCCATGCTCAAATCTTGCTCCAAAACCTTAGAAAATTGATGAAATGAAGCAAAATTTTGCAATCTCACCATCTCCCCCATTAACATCCAGGAAATCTAAGGAAATGCAAAATTTAGAGTATGCAGAAAATCAAGAACATACCAAAAGCACATGTAAATATACATTTTCTTAGAAGTTTCTTGCCCAAATGTATAATAAAACTCCAAAAAATCAAAATCGAGGATCTGATACCAATTGTAGTGAAGAATCACTGATGCAAAACTTGAAAACTAAGATATAGAAAATCACCATGGAATCTTGCATGTATTAAAAAGATAATCTCATACAAAGCCATGCTGCCTAAGTGAGTTAACCTCTCACCAAGAGGATGGAAATAGCCTTCCACAAGCCCAAAGTAAGAAAGCCTAAGACTCCAAGATTTTCCAAACGATAAAATGTTAAAAGATACAATAATGGCCCATGAGTCCCCTTTTATACTTGAGTCCATGACCATGATCCCTAAATCTAACTAATGAAGTTGCTACTTCATTGCATATGTATAGAGAGTATGGGTGAGGGAGATCTTATTCCCATCTAGCCTAAGTTGTATTCCATCCTTGTGTTTTTTCTTAAATTAGCTAGTTGAGTGAGTTTATCTCCTCCTCGTTCTCTCGGGATTTAAGCTTAGAATGTGATGTGTTTGGGCATAGCATACTCACTCTCGAGCACTCCCCATGTGTAAGAGGCTTGCAGTTGAGAGCTTGTGTGTAGGTTTTGCCATGTTCTTGTCATTTGCCTGAGCTTAGGCTTGTGAGAGTGAGAGGTGAGTATGGAGTAAGAGTGTGTAGTGATGGTGTGAGAATGAGTGTGTTGTGTTGCTTGCCTTTTCCTTTTCTTTAGGTTCATTCCCTCTTGTTACCCTCTTCCCTTCTTATTATTCCCATTAGATTAGCCCATCAAACTAGACTACAAATGGAGATTAACACATTCATTATTCTTTTCTCAAGGGCTTGGGTGAGAGATAAACTCTTGAGTGCCTCCCATGGGCATCGACCCTGAACACTCAGACTAGAGACCACTCATTTTTATCTTTAAAACAATTTCAATGGTTTGAAAAATGTGTTTTACCATAGTTCTTCCAAAGGCTACTAAAAATTAAGAGGCTAATAAGAATGCGTCTTTGTAATTAAGCATACTCACATTCCCTTCATAATCAATTGCTATTTTGAGTGGATGTGTTTGAAAAATGTGTTTTACCATAGTTCTTCCAAAGGCTACTAAAAATTAAGAGGCTAATAAGAATGCTTCTTTGTAATTAAGCATACTCACATTCCCTTCATAATCAATTGCTATTTTAAGTAGACACAGCTCATGCTGCAATCAAAGGGTTATACGTTTCATTATAATGCTATTTTGTGTTACTAGGCACGTTTGGATAGATGGTACCTTCTAAATGTCACTCAATATGATGCATACACATGTAAGATGTGGATTGATGACACGTGCCTTTCTGATCATTCACTAGTATGGCTTGCTTTGTACTTTGGCATGGTTGACAAGGATTATCCCGTACCTTCATAAAAGATTTCTCATGATTAATAATAGTTATTTGTCGCATGCTCTTTTTACTAATTTCATACATATAACTCTGCATCCTCTTCTCATGTAAGAGGATATAGATTTTTCTTGGTTCAGCTTTGTACGGTGAATGCAAGCTGTGATACAAGACTATGGAAGGTGATATATGGGAGGAGAGAACAGAAAACAAGTTGAACAAGCAAAATTGGCAATATAAGAGTACACTAAAATTAGTCATTATGGAGAGCTGAATAATGATGAGCATTAACACAAGCTGAAAAAAGAAAACAAGTTGAACAAGGTGATATATGGGAGAGAACAGAAAATAAGTTGAACAAGCAAAATTGGCAATACAAGAGTACACTAAAATTAATCATTCTAGAGAGCTGAATAATGATGAGCATTGACGCAAGTTGAAATTTATCTTCGTCATGATGACTTAAGCTTAATAAATGGCAAACTAGGGTAAGGCAAAAGCCATTTGCTTGGTAAAGGCTGTTCACCAAAATCTTTTTTCAAAGGTCTCCATGCTTTTAAGAAAAAACAATGCATTGCAAGAGTGAAAATAACAGACGGTACCTTGACATGCACAAAAACATAGCTTGTAAAGGCTTGCCATGATTACTTTTCTCATATTTTTGTTGCCCCTCTCCCTCTTTTAAGAGAGGCTCTTGATGCGCGAGAACTTTTCTTACATCAGGTTATGCCTATCATTACACGCCAAGAGGTTGACAATATGGATGAGCCCTTCATGGATGTGAACTAGATGATGCTTTAAAAGTCCTAGGTAAATGGAAGTCTCTAGGCTGGGATGGTTTGACAGTGGAGTTATTTCAAATGTTATGAGATATTTTGAGATCGCCAATTTTGCTTATGGTGGGTGAATCACTGCTGAAATGTTGGATGCTTGCCATCCTCATGGAAAGAGGGTTTGTTGAAATTACTGCCCAAAAAACAGCTTTGTGAAGCCATATCAGATTGGCGTCCTATATCTTTAATGCCAATCATATATAAATTGGTTACCAAGATGCTTGTTAATAGAATAAAAGTTGTCTTACATGTAGGTTTGCATCCTGCGCAGCAGTATGGATTTGTCCCTTGAAGACAAATCACTAATAATATAGCAAATGTGTATACTGGCATTAAATATGCCAAGCATACAGATTAGGATGTTCTTATCATGTAGGTGGACATAGCTAAGGCTTTTAATACAGTACAATGGGAGTTCATAGCTCAGGTGATGGACAGAATGGGATTCAAGCCTTAAATGAAAAATTTCATCTTTTGGCTTTATCAAGAGGAATCAACTAAATGCATTTTGGACGGAGAACTTTCAGCCTTATGGTATCTTGGGAAATCTATTCGGTAGGGTTGTTCACTTGTGTGTATGCCATTGCAACTCACCCAATGCTCCTTTACATGGATAGATTAACACGAGATGGACAGCTACATGCTCTCTCCATGGCCGCATCGGTACACAATTTGTGGCACATGCATATGCTGACGACTCTTTCTTTTTTCCCAAGAATAGAGAGGCTTATGTAAGAACTCTCATAAAAGCATTGTCCCTCTATGGTTTGGCTGCAGGATTACATGTAAATTTTTTAAAACCAAAGTTTCTCACTTTGAAAGATTATAATTGGCATATCAGCTTTTGTGGTTGGGTCAAATCATCCCACTAAAAAGATAGTCAAACATCTTGATTATCCCATTGGTTGGGAATTGTCTTTGAAAGATGAAACTCAATGGGTGACGGAAAATTTGCACTCTAAAATAGAATACTGGAAATTATCTACATGGCCTCTACATGTGCAATTGCATATAGTACAATCAATAATTATAGCATATGTCCAGTTCTATCGTTTGCTCTTACCTTGGTCGAGCAAATAGATTAATAATTTCATGTTTAAAGCAATGGAATGTCTAGGAAAACCAACACAGATAGAAAAGGCGTACGTTTGTTAAGACACGACTTTATCTATTTGCCCAAAGTGCATGGTGGGCTTAATGTCCTTAACATTCATTATCATATACTGACAAGGAAAGCCACTCTTCTACCTACATTTACAGAGCACGTCAAGCCATGGGCATGCATGCTTGGAGCTCTATGCACTGACATGTAAACAGATGTATATAGACATTGGATCATCAATTATGATGATAAAATCTTTGGGCATTTCATTGTCGTATTCTAGGCTCTCCATATTCAATGCTCTCATTCAAGATTGGCAAGCTACATTGTGTCACTTGAAATGGTCAAATAGGCCTCCAAATCAAGGAAACTCACTAATTTTACAAAGTATTCATTGGAGCAGGGTGTTTGATCCTCCGCTTGCTTTGCCTTAACAAAGAAAGGCCTACAATCTTTCTACATTGGGAATTCGTTGCATATGCGACGTTGTGGATGAAAATGGTTATATTCTTAGCTTCCCACATGAACTCAGACAATGTAATTTGGGGATGCACCACAAGCCAATTTGAAACTCATTTCATAAATAATCCAGCCCTTTCAGCCAGTCCCAATGCTTGAGGAATCAATGAGAATTCAAGATTGGCATTTTGATAGGCAACTTTGAGGATATACTCTTGTATCATTGGAGCAGGGTGTTTGATCCTCCGCTTGCTTTGCCTTAACAAAGAAAGGCCTACAATCTTTCTACATTGGGAATTCATTGCATATGCAACGTTGTGGATGAAAATGGTTATATTCTTAGCTTCCCACGTGAAGTTAGACAATGTAATTTGGGGATGCACCACAAGCCAATCTGAAACTCATTTCATAAATAATCCAGCCCTTTCAGCCAGTCTCCCAATGCTTGAGGAATCGATGAGAATTCAAGATTGGCATTTTGATAGGCAACTAGGATATACTCTTGTATCATTTGCTAATTTGTCTATAGCTAAGGCTTATAGGTTGCTTTTACCACCTCCATGGATTGAGGATCATGTAAATCACCTTTGGCATATGTCAAAATCCATTTCTTGGTGGAAAGTTGCAAAGAATTTGGAAGAGTGGATTACCCCTCAAGCAATGATTGTTTTTTAGGAGATGTCTAGTTGGAGTATTTCCAGTTGGATCTCTTTTGGTATGAAGGTGCATTGCCACTGCTTCTTGTAGACGATGCTCTCATCCTACAGAGATAATGCCTCACCTTCTATGGTATTGTTCACACTCTCACGATTTTTTTGATGATTTGTCTGCACATCTTTGGGCTCTTTTTTTGGGGAGGCGCTTCGGGGGAGAGAGAGAGAGAGAGAGAGAGAGAGAGAGAGAGAGAGAGAAGTTTCATAATGGTTTCAAACCCTTTAAAAGACATGATGGGTAAAAGCACTAAAAAGTTACGAGGTTTGATAAATTATGCTTATTTTTATAAGCATAATTTACGAGGTTTGATAAATTATGCTTATTTCTATAAGACCATCACTTGTCACCATTTCAGATTCATAGCCCTCAAAGCATGTAATTCTTCGTAAGTGAGAGATGGTAACTAGAGTTTATTTGAACATTTTTGTATGACAATAGGGGTGGATAACGAGTGAGAAATGATTTTTCATTAACTTGTGTAAGAGGCATAATAGGAAAACCTTAGAAGTGCTATGGATTTAATGAAGGTTTTTAATTGTAATGGAAATTTGAGATCAATATTAAAGAAAGAAAGAAAGTTTAAACCTTAGTTTTATAATCAATGGAGAGTTCTAAAGATTAGCAATCCCTTGTAGGCTAGTATGACATTGAACATAAATTTAAAAAAATTCAGAATAAGAGTTGGATCCACTTATTCTTGCCTCTTCATGCATGTAGGTAGGTATTTATGAAATTTGAACATTTGAAGCATTCATTTTTTCTTTAAAACTTTGTGTGGTTTGAAATTTTTTATTTTTCACCTATATAGGCAAGCCTTTTCACACATATTCACTCAAACCTATTAATTAATTTTTTTAGGTGGTGCATATTCACTCAAACCTAGACTTTATAAGGTTACCAATCTTTTAAAGTCTATGGTTACAAAATTTACATTTTCTATCCTGAAAGTTTTAATTAATAAATACCTTATACCTTAGGGTATCCCTCTCTCCCTCGAAGTGAAAAAGCTCTCTTGCCTTTTTAAAGAAAATCGTGAGCCCCAAAAAAGAAAGATTATGGAGGACATCACGAGCCCAAAAAAAGAAACATTATGGAGGACATCAGTCTTTTAAAAAAGAAAGTAATGGAGGCTAACATAGATAGAAAGAAAGCAAAAATAGAAAGCATGTGGACCCAACACCATTTCCATTTTTGACCTTACAAAAAACCTTACTAAACATAACAAAATTTTGGTGCGTTGAACCCAAGGTTTGTACACACCAACTAATTAATTAATTAATCACAAAAAAAAGTTTTGGGTGCATATAGGCAAGCCTTTTCACACATTTAAGGCTTAACTCACTTGGATGCTTTCAATCAATTATCAAGATCTTTCTTGGCTATTCATAGTTTGGAATATACAGTCGGGAAGGGGCTGGACAATAGCAAACAGTCCACCAAAGCTTATTGAAAAACACCCACAAAGTAGGTAGATCCATCGAAGAAGAGGCAGGCTGAAGTGCCACAAGTCTGTGGCGCTCCACACATGCCTTGTTATGCTTCTAAAGAGTGCATGCAATTTTCATGCAATTTTATTGTTAGCCTTCGTTATTTTCTCTACCATCTTAAAGAAAACAAGGCAACTTGGTTATGGTGGTGCAAGTTATGAGTACTTATGCAAAGACATAGTAAATATGCACCCCAAATCTTTTTTAGGGGTATTTAATTTATTATTACACTTACTATCAACATGTGTTAAGGGTTGGGGTGCAACACGTGTTGGATGCATGCATGTGTATTAAGGTGTGCACGTGTTTGTTTACTGGACAAGTGTTTGATTATGGTTTTGAAATTAAGGCTTCCATGTAACCTTCGCCTGCTTCGTTGGGCTTCCATGCAACCTTCACCCGCTTCTGTTCGTTGGACTTCTGGAGCGAGTCATCACCAATTTTTCTGGTTTTGGGTCTTCTGGAATGGTACGGCGCAACCTTCCCCTGCTTTCGTTCGTTGGGCTTTTGGAGCGAGTCATCACCGTTTTTTCTAGTTCTGGCTCTTCTGGAATGGTATGGCGAGCTGTTCTTCTTCACGTGCTTCTGGATTTGCTTCGTGGCCTCTCCACATGATTGCTCGTGCGGGCAACTTTTTGGATGCTCGTGCCGTTTTGAAGCTTATACGTGTCAATGTTCCGTTCTCGCCTCTTATTGGCAGGTTATGGTTCTTGTACCTATTTAACGAATGTTGTGTTCGTCTTTTTGGTGTATCTCTTTGGTATCACAGTTCGTATAGTTGCCTTCTCTACAGTTTGTGTGATCCTGCTCTATGAAATGGCTCCTAAAAGGAAAGCCATGAATGATATCACCAACTTTATGTGTGTTGATCGTCGCCGTCCTTCTACTTTGGGTTGTCCTCAAGGACATCCCTCTGCCATGACAGTTTCTGGTGTCCCTACTCGTCGTTCAGATGGAGTTAATGCATGCATGCAAAATCCGGCACGAGCATCTCAAATTTTCGATTGCCCTACTGCATCTACTTTGCCTAGAGACGTCTCTGTGGGACCGTGCATCACCACTCCACAGGATGGGCCTTCTGGAGTCCATAATCTTCGTGCGGTCAAGCAAACAACTAGATTGTTCGGTATGTAGTTGCTTGTTTATTTTTTGTTGTTATGTTATCATTTTTTCCCTGCCTCATTCTGATAGGCTATTGTATGAAGGATTTGCACAAGCCACACTTTGAATTTTTCTCACACAACATTTCAACTGAAGAGATAACAAGAGGTAGACAGCTATATGCTTTGTATGGCTAGGCAGACTTAAAAAATAAGGTTTGCCTATCACCTGTAAACTTATTTGAGAGAGCATATGTATATATGTACAACTACATAGCCAATAAACTAGGAGCCTCATTGCAAAGCACACTTTTGAAGATGGTACGTACGGGTAAATACTACCCGGCTGCTTCATGAATCATTCCCAAAACTGGTTCTGGCATGAACAGGCAAAGATCAACGCTATTTGGAAAGTAATGAAACTGCCTCACCTGAGCCAATGTATTGACATCGAAGAAATTTTCTTCTCGGAAGAACCTGACAGAAGATATTTCAACCAGATGAATGCAGCACCTCAAGCCCAACATGAAGATGAAGGCAGCGACAACACCGAAGAAGAACAATATGTGAACAACAACGAGCTAGGGACTCGAAACAACCCGATTGTGGTTGATGATGATGTGCCAGAACAGCAACAACTAGACTACAACACATCATTTCTTTCCGTGTGGGAAAGGACTATAGACTTCAAAAGATCTATTATGGAAGGACATAGTTTTGTACCTCTATCTTCTGAAGTGTGTAAATATGTGGGCCTTAGTGAAGAAGTCTATAGCTTTTTTGATAAAACTCACTTTCAAAGTATAGTGCCCCGCTTGTAATGAAGTTGTTCTACTTGATGTATTATACAAGTCAACTTTTTCCCGAAATCTACTTCTCTTTTTTCTCTGTAATGTATTACTTCGGTTATACCAAAAGAGTGCGTATAAACATCGAAGGTTCTAGTTTTTTTCTAAAGTTTATGACCTTAGTCGTATACATCAAAGGTTCTATTTTTTTCCTCATGTGTATGACCCTTAGTCATTAACATCGAAGGTTCTATTTTTTTCCTAAAGTTTATGACCTTAGTTATATACATCGAAGGTTCTATTTTTTTCCAAAAGTTTATGACCTTAGTCCATCTTTAATTTTTTTCCACCACCAACAAAACAAACTTAATTAATATGCAGAGTGAATAAGCACCACCAACAAAAAAAAATAATTAATATGCAAAGACGTAGTAACTTATCTATCGTGGCACAACTCTTTTATCTTGTGAACTTCTTAGTTGATGTATGGTTTGCAAGTGCAAGCAGCAGCAATAATAATAATTATTATGCTCGCTTCTGTCTTTCGCCACCACCACTCCTCCCCCATTCATATTCATTTTATTTTATAGGGGAGAGAGAGAGAGAGAGAGAGAGAGAACAGCTGGGTTTCCCTTTTCTCTCTCTACACCCTTTTCCTGGCCCCCCACCAGCTCCAGGCGATGGCGACGGTAACGATCACGGTGTTGTTGGCGACGACGACGATGATGGTGGCGGCTAAGGAGGACTACCCTTCTTTCTGCGGAGCGCGGCATTTCAATCTCAAGCACAAGCCTGCATGCCCATGGTACCTCCTCTCCCCTTTCTTGCTTTCCACGCACAGAAAGCAAACAGTTGCTTCTTCCAAAGATTCCATCTTTTTCTTTGCTGAGCTCCTGAGCTCAAACGAAACTTGCGAGGACTGCGGTTTCTTGAAATTCCACGGTCTTCTCGGGGCGGAAACTGACTGCTGCCGCTGATCAGCTGCCACCCTTATGTAACTGTAGTCCTTTTTACCTTCACTGATACTCAAAAGGCCCTGCGGCAGGCATACTTTTGTTTGCTTTGTGTTTTGCACCGAGACGAAAGTTTAAAGTAGCGGCCGGAATTTGTTTACCATAGGGTGGGTCAGAGGTTCGATTACAACTGTCTTGCGCCAGTTAACACACATGTTGGGATGCGTATGCAGGACATCGTGGTGCTGCAAGCAAGGATGGCAGCTGTTCCAGTTGATTTTTCCCTGGTTTATATTGCTAGCGCTATGCATGCCTTGCATTGGTGCCACAGGGCAGAGCATATTCAGAACAGACGTGAAATGTCTCCATTCTAACCTTGGTTCCTCAGAGGTTGGGGTTATGGCCCCTGACAAGGAATCAAGGCCAGTTGCTCGTACAGTGAGTGATGGCCTTGCAAGAACCACCCGGCAAAAGGATCCCTCACCAGGTGGAAGTGGATCGTTTCTCAAGGCTCCAGAGGTTGGCAAAGTTGACCTAATGGGTGGCTTTGAAGCAGCAGAGTCGGTGGACCCAGGAGTTTCTGTGGCAGAAGAGGAGCTTGAATCTAGGTCATCAGATTCCTACATTCTAGAGTGCTTTGCCTCATTCTTAAAAAGTTGGGCTCATGTGCAGCAAGTCTTACTTATTACATTCACTCCAGTTGAATCAGCAGCCCGATTTGTTGTTCAGGCTTCTTCATCACAGGAGTGGATTGTGTCTGCCCTTTTAGACTGGGGTTCTCACGCTCTTTATTTGGCTTCTTTGAAATTTCTGACTATAGTTAATGCACAAAAAAATACAGGACTATTTGTTTTTAGGCCCTTCAGTAGTAACACACAGTTTTGTACAGTTGGCTTTCAAGAAGCAGTTTTTCCTCGGGATAGTGTTCTCTCAATACCTGTTGTATACATACCTACGTGTAGTGGTAAGGCAGAAGGTATGGTACTTTTGCAGACAAGTGTAGGTGGATACTTGGTTGAAATTCTAGGAGAGGGGATTCCGTCTCCTTACAAGCTGCATCCTCTTTCAGGCCTGATGGTTGTTCCAAAGGCAGAAGTGCAGTATGCAATCTTCTTCTACAATCCTTTTGATGAACCGCTTTTTGTCAAGGAAGCTTATGCATGGGTAGAATCCAGCAATAGATTTTCTACTTGTTCTCAGGCAATGGGTGAAGAGGTACTCTGCAAAAGGTATGTCTCCAT
Source organism: Cibotium barometz (assembly GCF_041138505.1). Classification (NCBI taxonomy): domain Eukaryota; kingdom Viridiplantae; phylum Streptophyta; class Polypodiopsida; order Cyatheales; family Cibotiaceae; genus Cibotium; species Cibotium barometz. Next base: position 59,065,190 of record NC_141057.1, on the reverse strand, counting down.
GACTAGAAGCTCTAGTCTCAGCAGGCTCACTATAAGACCCACAGGAATCTGGGTTGTTGCTCCCCTTTCTTTAAGCCCAATTGTGGACGTGGGGATCCTAATTGATGATGGGGAGCATTTAATAGGGACCTTGTGCTTAAAAATATATCGCCATTCTATGCAGCTTTATGAGATGCTGGTTGTGCCTGTGAAAACAGAGTGGATTAATAAAGAGAATGATGGTGCTAAAAACCATGCAAGAACAAACTTTGAAGTGTTGATCAAAACAAAACAGGAAAGTAAATGGGCTGTGTATTTGGTGAATTCTGGATTACTGCCAGTCCAGGTTAGCAGGGCATTTTCTCTCGTTGAAGACAACCACCTATCAAGTATCAGTTTTACTGGAGAGTTGATATCGGATTCTGGAATCAAAATGCAGGTTGCAACCATCACTTTTAGTGCTTTTGAGTGCAAATCATGTTGGTTGCCAGGATTCTGTGTTCAAAATAAGTTGATCATGCACATCAATAGGACAATTGACACAGTTGTTGAGGTTCCATTTGGTGTTTTGATACTTCATGGAGCAATTAAATGTGCTGCCGCAACACGCATATTGGAATCAAGGATGTGCTTGGGAACTTTTCCAGAACATACATGTGATGCTTCACGTTGTGAGAATCGTTTTGACATGCCTTCTGCACCATCCAAAGTAAGTACCTATTTTTCTTTGCAGTAAAACTTGAAGGTTGAGATTTTACTAGTTTTGCAACCCCCTATTTTTTTCCTTGTCATCATCTGCTAAAAAGAAAAAGAAAAAGTGGGGGGGGATATATTGCTCAGTATGATTTTATAGGCACGAAGACTGCAAAGTTATTGCAAAGTCTCCGTCGTGTGATTATCCCTTGGAAGAACTTAGGAACATTGGATTTGATAATGTCTCAATATATAAACATATCTTTATATATAAACATATTTATTACTCAGTGAACTTGCAGTGCTTCTTAGGAGACTGCTATGTGATATGCAGCGGAAGTCTTTGTATTGGTTGATCCTGTCACACAATATGCTCACACCGTCTTCTGTATCCTGAGTTTCGTGAGTTTAGCAATCCATTTCATTTACTTCAAACTTTAAAGAGATGAGAGAGAGATATGAACACTGTACACCAGATTGGGTCCCGAATTACCCACTGAAGGGCCCCCTATCCCGATAACGAGATAGTATTTGCTTTATTACTTTAGAGAGAATGACTTTGGACTGTAGATAAGCCAAACGCAAGATCTCGGAGGATCGGAGTAGGGCTGATCTGTACACTGCTGTAGAAACACCTCGATGACTTGATCTTGAGCCTATGCACTCCTCCCAAGGGCATGAGGAAGGGCTGCACACCTGAGGCTCAAAGAAGAAGAAGGTGGACTGTTCTACACACTGTTAGAATGCTGAAAACACATATGAATGCTGAGTTACCTTCACCAGATGACTGCTGAATGTGCTGATGATGCAGAGAATGCTGGATACTGATGCAAACAACTGTTTCAATGCTGGAAACTGTTGTAAACTGTTGCTTCAGGGCTGGCTTCTGCTGTGGACAGAAACGCAGGTCTGTGGAGGATGCTGTGGACTGAAACGCAGCAGCAACAGGTGATTTCAGGGCTGCTACTGTGGCTGGAGCAAAACGCAGCACTTCTGTACTTGCTGGATCAGAAAACGCAGGTGAAACAGGCTGCAATCTGCTGGATTCAGGCGTTGAACTGAGATGAAGAGGATGCTGAATCTATGGCATGAACTGATGCTGAATTCAGGCTGAGTAGAGGCTGAGGACAAACACCTAGGGCTGGACTGAAGCTATGGTTCTCAAGGGCTGGAGAAGAAAGCTTATGGGCACTAGGGCATGGATTAGTCTTATGCTGAGAGAAAGAGAGAGAGGAGAGCTCTTAGCACAATGAAGACTGAATGAGCAAAAGAGGCTCTAGGCAAGCCTATTTATACTAACTGGGGGTTGGTCATTTAATAAACTTAATATTTATAAATGCCCAATAATGCAAATAATGATAAATAAATACTAATAAATATGGGAAAAATACCAGATAAATCCCAGTAAATTCCCTAAGGCTTTGGGGATGTTCTAAATGATGCACAGGCATATGTATGCATGTTATGCAAGATGCAGAGTGCTTTCTGATGCAAACCCTAAGGCTTCTACTGACTCTACATGCATGAATGATTCTCTCCAAGTGGGTTAAGGGACTTGACTGACTGACTGACCCACTAAGGCTGAGGAATGACCTACGTAGCTCGTGCCTGACTTATCCTGGACTGAGGATGTACAATGGGGTCACGGCGTACGACAAATATCATCCTACTGGGTTCTAAAACTGTACAAATGATGCACTTCTGATGATGAGCCATCTTGTCACCATGCACTAAGTGCAGAGTGCATGTGACATTCCCTCCTGATTAGCTTGGCGGCAGGTTCATGGCTTCCAAGTAGTCCGCCAATAACTGGGGGTACTCCTGGAAGAACTCCTCGTCGAGCCATACGGCTTCGTGGGTGCCTCGATCTCGGAACTTCGTATAGAACTGACGAATCCGTCGACCGGAACCATGCTTCCATCGATGAAGAAGGATCTGCTCAGGCTCAATAACTTCTGCCTCGTCTACCACGTCTGGCTGCTGTTCATCTGAAACATCAAACACTTCTGGACCAACATATGGTTTTAGCCAAGAAACATGGAAAACATCATGCATTGTCCAACTGGCAGGCAACTTTAACTTCATTGAGACATCACTTATCTTCTTAACTATTGGAAAAGGGCCAAAACTACGGAAAGAAAGCTTGGGACAACGTTTGCCCACTTGTTTCAATCTCTGCTTCATGATACGCAAATAGACCCAATCCCCTTCCTTGAAGTGGACATCTCGTCTAGATTTATTTGCCTGTCTGCTATATGCTTCCTGAGCTTTGGTCAAGCGGTCTTTGACTGACTCAATGATCTCGGAAAATGCTTCCGTGGTTTTATTAGCCTCTAAAGATGGAGACACCATTCTCGTCAAAAGAGAAGAAAAACGGCGACCAAAGGCTGCTTCATATGGAGTCCGTCCGACACTGGATGAATGCGTGTCGTTCAAGATAGCTTGGACCAACGGAAGATAGTGCTCCCATTTGGACTGCTGGTCATGACAATATGACTTGAGGACATCAAAGGCCAATTGATTATAAATTTCTGTCTGGCCATCTGTCTGGGGATGGAATGCACTAGACAACTGCAACTTAGTTCCAAAGTTTTCAAATAATGCCCTCCAGAAATGCGAGGTAAACTTGGAATCTCTATCTGATGTTATGGTGCTAGGCAAACCACAAATTGGATACCAATGCTTGAGAAACAGACGGGCTACGTCCTCGGCTGTGGCCGTATGTTTGCATGGGATGAGCATGCAGAACTTACTAAAGCGATCCACAATGGTAAAACACTGAGTGTTACGGGATCCAGTGGATGCTGGTAGAGGCCCTACAAAGTCCATAGATATGTCGATGAAAGGTCCGTCGGGGATAGGCAAAGGTTGAAGTAAACCTGCCTTCTTTGTATGGGGAACCTTGACTTTTTGACAAATCTTACAGGCTTGGACATGTGCATAGACATCACGCCTCATCTTTGGCCAATAAAAGGACCGTTCTAATTTCTCGAGGGTACTGTTGATACCCCTATGTCCTCCAACTAAGGAGTCATGGGCATCATGGAGAAGAGCGGAACGCTTTTCTCGAGTAACACAGAGACGGTTCTTGTAGAACAACCAACCGTTTTGTACTGAATAGTGGCCAGGCTCAGAAGTGAGGGCCAAACTATACTGAGTACCAAACTCAGGGGAGTCGACATATTGGTCTTTCATACTATCTAAGTCCTTCCCCGTGATTTCGAGAATGGTAGCTTCTTGAACTGCCTGGATGCTGGACTTGCGACTGAGAGCATCTGCTACTGGGTTATGCTTACCAGGGATGTATTCAATCATACCTCCAAACTGTTGGAAGATTTGACTCCACCTGGCCTGTCGATCACTCCACTGGGCACTTGGCATAGTCTGAAGCCACTTAAGTGCTTGGTGGTCTGTTTTCACTGTGAAAGCCTGTCCATAAAGAAAAGGCTTCCAATGTTTAAGCGCTGTGATCACACCCAAAAGCTCTTTGTCATATACCGAATAATTCTTTTCGGCGACATCCAATTTTCTGCTGTAATAAGCCACGGGTCTATTGTCCTGCTGGAGGACTGCACCTATGGCTACATTGCTGGCATCGGTGATGACCTCGAAAGGTTCGTCCCATGATGCTAACTTTAATACAGGTGCTTCTGAGGCAGCTTTCTGGAGTGCACGGAATGCATCAAGTGCCTTACCTGTAACTGAGACTTTCTGCTTGCGAGTCTTCACCCCCTTGAGCAAGTCGGTAAGAGGTGCTGCAAGGTTGGAAAACTGATGCACATGGGTACTATAGGCTTGACAAAGACCTACGAATGAACGGATTTCTTGGGCGGTCTTAGGAATATCCCAATCTAAGATCTCTTGAACCTTTGAGGGGTCCAGTCTAATCCCATCGGAACCGATGATGTAGCCCAAATACTGAACTTCCTTAACACCAAAGATAGACTTTTTGGCATTTATGTAGAGCTGATTATCTCGCAAAAGTTGCAAGACTTTCTCCACATCTTTCTCATGCTGCTCCGCAGTGGCTGAGAAGACTAGTATGTCATCAAGGAATATGAAAACACACTTCCCAATGTGGACTGCGAAAATCCTAGACATCATCTTATTGAACGTTGCTGGTGCGTTTGTAAGCCCAAAAGGCATGACTACGAACTCGTAGTGACCACGCTCTGTCCTGAAAGCTGTTTTTGGAATGTCAGCTTCAAAAATGCGGACCTGATGGTAACCACTCTTGAGATCGATCTTAGTGAAAAACTTAGCACCGTCTAAACGCTCCAAAATGTACTCTATCCTGGGCATAGGAAACTTGTTCTTGATAGTGAGTTTGTTTAATGCCCTGTAGTCTACACAAAGGCGTGCAGACTTGTCCTTCTTTTGGACAAATAGGATAGGTGCAGCAAATGGGGAGGAAGAAGGCCGAATGAATCCGGCTCGGAGAAGCTCAGATAACTGCTTTTCCAACTCGCCCTCTAAAGTCTTGGAAAGACGATAGGGAAACCTGCTCGGAGGGTCTGATCCAGGGACCAAATCAATGTGATGGTCCTCAAGGCGAGAGGGTGGGAGACTGGGTGGGAGATCGTCCCTAAGCATAATGTCCTGGTGTCTGGATAGGAGGTCTGCTAACTGAGGGACTGAAGATGTAATGGATGCTACTAATGAGGGAGAGGCTGTTTGAGCACGAACATAAAGCAGTGCTCCTTCTGCTCCCTTGCGGATAGCTCGTCGGGCCTGGAGATGCGAAATCAATGGGATGCCAAGAATGCTTCTATCCCCACGAATCATGACAGGCTCAGGAAAACCTTTACAAATAGTAAAAGTGTCCTGCCCCCAATCGGGAATAGGCTCATACTGACGGAACCACTGAATTCCTAAGATCATGTCACACCCTAACAGAGGGGAGACGATGAAATCTCGTTGAAATGAGGCCTTCTGAACTTCAAAGGCAAACTGCTGTGCCTTCTGGGAAATGTGGGTGCGAAGACCAGGTGTAAACCCGTCCACATCCAGATGATATGGGACTAATGTGCAGTTCAATTTATTAGCCAACTGGGGAGAGATGGCGTCTTCAGAACTACCCATATCGAAAAGGACTACAAACTGTCGGCCCTGGGCAGAGCCATAAGCTCGGATAAGGCTCTTCTGAGCAGCATCGCTCTCACCCTCCTGCTTAGCATCAAATACCACGGATGGTATAGGATGCATGGAAGGTAAAAGTTGAACTGCATTTGAGGTAGTAGGCGGGGCTGGAGGAGTTGGGGAAGCTGTGGCAACTGTGGCAGAAGGAGCTTTGGCAGCTTGTGCCGCTTGCCATTTGTGGCAATCCTTCTTACCATGCCCTATAATATGACAGAAAAAACATCTATTTTCTGACTGGTACTTCTTTTGCTCCTCTGGAGGAAGATAACCTCCAGTAATGCCTGCTTTAGCCTTTTCATCAGGGGTTTTCTTAGGTTCTTTATCCTTCTTACCCCCTGAACTGGAGCTATTACTGCTGTCCTTCTTAGCATCTTTAGAAGATGCGGTACCTTTCCCTGACTGTGCAGCTGATTGCTGCTGCTGGGGTTTGGTACTGGACTGAGATGTCTGCTTGGGCTTGCCCCCGTTGAGCTTCATTTCTTCATTCTGAGCGAGAGTCAGAGCCCGGTCATATGTACTTGGTTCAAAGTTACGAACTGTGAACCGAATGTTGGAGTCCAATCCACGAATGAATTGCTCCATCTTGGCCTGCTCAGATAACCCTAACTGCTGTGCTAAAGTAATAACCTTACCGGAAAACTGAAGCACTGGGGAACCGTTCTGTCTGAGTCCATAGAACTCGTCTTTCAGACCGGTCATGTACTGGGGCGGGAGAAATCTGGTCTTCAGGTCATGGACAAAGATGTCCCAGTCAAAGGCTGTGACACCTGTGGCCTGGTCAGTATGAATACTAGACCAATGCTGCCACCAAGTGACTGCCTCACCAGTGAGATGGGGAGCCGCTAAGTGGACTTTGTCTTGTGGGTCTGTGATCCTAGCTAATGGAAAATGAGCATTAAATTGATGAACAAATTGATTAACTGAAGAATGATCACACTTACCATCATACTTGCTGAAATTCGGTTGACTGCGAATGATGGTGGTTGAAGCTGCTGTTGCGGGATGCTGGCTGGTGACACCTATGACTGGGGAGACTGAGGAGAGCTGCTGATACCTCAAGTGTATGGCCTCCTTTTCCCGTTGGTGTTCGAGTAACATACGTTCTCGATCAAGCTCACGTTGGTGTTCCCGAGCGGCGAGTTCAGCCTGACGCCGGTCTTCTTCGATCCTGCGTTGGGCTTCCTCATAGTCCCGTCTTTCTTCTTTTTCTCTTCTCCGTCGGGCCTCGTCCTCTCTCCTTTGTTGTTCCATCTGAAAGAAGAGGGAGATGTAGTCGGGTGCTGCTGGAGGTGTAGAAGGACGTGTTGCTGCTGCCTCCAAGAGTTGGAGACGCTCCATGAGTAGCTGGTTCTGAGCTCTTAGAAGAGCTATGGTGTCTGCTGTAGGCGGAAGAGCAAGGTCTCCTTCGGGGGAGACGTCTTCCGGCTGATGAGTACTCTCTCCTGTAGACATGATGCTGAAGTCGGTGGTCGTGCCGGAACGCAATCTAACCATCCGAGGATGCCCCCACGCTAGGATACGGTGTGTGTGGACTATCTGAATCTGATACCAATGTGATATGCAGCGGAAGTCTTTGTATTGGTTGATCCTGTCACACAATATGCTCACACCGTCTTCTGTATCCTGAGTTTCGTGAGTTTAGCAATCCATTTCATTTACTTCAAACTTTAAAGAGATGAGAGAGAGATATGAACACTGTACACCAGATTGGGTCCCGAATTACCCACTGAAGGGCCCCCTATCCCGATAACGAGATAGTATTTGCTTTATTACTTTAGAGAGAATGACTTTGGACTGTAGATAAGCCAAACGCAAGATCTCGGAGGATCGGAGTAGGGCTGATCTGTACACTGCTGTAGAAACACCTCGATGACTTGATCTTGAGCCTATGCACTCCTCCCAAGGGCATGAGGAAGGGCTGCACACCTGAGGCTCAAAGAAGAAGAAGGTGGACTGTTCTACACACTGTTAGAATGCTGAAAACACATATGAATGCTGAGTTACCTTCACCAGATGACTGCTGAATGTGCTGATGATGCAGAGAATGCTGGATACTGATGCAAACAACTGTTTCAATGCTGGAAACTGTTGTAAACTGTTGCTTCAGGGCTGGCTTCTGCTGTGGACAGAAACGCAGGTCTGTGGAGGATGCTGTGGACTGAAACGCAGCAGCAACAGGTGATTTCAGGGCTGCTACTGTGGCTGGAGCAAAACGCAGCACTTCTGTACTTGCTGGATCAGAAAACGCAGGTGAAACAGGCTGCAATCTGCTGGATTCAGGCGTTGAACTGAGATGAAGAGGATGCTGAATCTATGGCATGAACTGATGCTGAATTCAGGCTGAGTAGAGGCTGAGGACAAACACCTAGGGCTGGACTGAAGCTATGGTTCTCAAGGGCTGGAGAAGAAAGCTTATGGGCACTAGGGCATGGATTAGTCTTATGCTGAGAGAAAGAGAGAGAGGAGAGCTCTTAGCACAATGAAGACTGAATGAGCAAAAGAGGCTCTAGGCAAGCCTATTTATACTAACTGGGGGTTGGTCATTTAATAAACTTAATATTTATAAATGCCCAATAATGCAAATAATGATAAATAAATACTAATAAATATGGGAAAAATACCAGATAAATCCCAGTAAATTCCCTAAGGCTTTGGGGATGTTCTAAATGATGCACAGGCATATGTATGCATGTTATGCAAGATGCAGAGTGCTTTCTGATGCAAACCCTAAGGCTTCTACTGACTCTACATGCATGAATGATTCTCTCCAAGTGGGTTAAGGGACTTGACTGACTGACTGACCCACTAAGGCTGAGGAATGACCTACGTAGCTCGTGCCTGACTTATCCTGGACTGAGGATGTACAATGGGGTCACGGCGTACGACAAATATCATCCTACTGGGTTCTAAAACTGTACAAATGATGCACTTCTGATGATGAGCCATCTTGTCACCATGCACTAAGTGCAGAGTGCATGTGACATGCTATGTGCTAGACCTCTAAGCCCCTCATGTAAAGAATATAAAGTTCAGATCTCAGCTCCAGCAAGACTTTTGTGATTGTATCTGCCAAGTGCGAAAAAAGTGTGACAAGGTGCTTTTGGTATGATGTAGAGCAGTTGACATGACCAATTCTTTTCAGACGTTCAGGGCCTGGAAAGATATCTCAGAACGAGTGACATGTTGTTTTAGGTATGGCTGAAAAGTCTTCGCTACACAGTGATGCTGACTAAACCAAAGTACATGAATGAAAAATCAAAATGAAGTGCAAAAGCCTGTGTTATACATCTCTGTTGTTTGGGTAAGTGCTGAATTGTTAATAATTCGGGCTTGCTTAGAACACCTTCCAATGACGTACTGAAACAACCTTATGATTTTATCCTGAATGGTAATGGTGAACTAAGAGGGCCATATATTTCAGGGTCAAAAAGGTGATGTTTACAGGCAAGGCTTATTGTCGAAATTGATGGAGGGAAACTTTTTCTGCCCCATCTAGACAAAAAGTAAAAAAATCCAAAACACGTGAATAACTTTTGGGGAGCCTGCTGCTGCTCCTGAGTGCCGTTGTTGCCCTGTTTGCTGCTGTTGCTGTTGCTGACAGCCTCCTTCATACACTGCTGTCCCTGAGCACGGTTCTATTGATGCTGTACCTGCACGTAGCTCTGCTGTACTCGCACTCGTACATGCTGGCACCTCGTCTGTCAGCTGTGCAGCACTGCCACGTCAGCTGTACCCGCAGGCTGCCACACCAGCAAAAATTATGGTTTTTCAGACATCAGGTAAAAATCATCACATTTGAGCTCTTTCAATCACAAAAATTTTGGGATTTTGCAAAAAGTAGCCGTCTGCATCATATAGGACCACCTGCAGCATCCAAAATTTGGGGCTTTTCCAAGTTAAAGCCTCCTACATTGATTTGAAGTTCCTATTGTGCCATGGCAGGAGCAGTGGCATGGAAACATTGCCAAGAGAGGTCATTCTTCACCGAAGTACAAGGGGAAGTTTGTGAACTTCCCAAAAAAAATTACTTTCCCTATTTTTGTGTTTGAGTCATGGGTTCTTTACCCACGAAGTTCCCCCCACCCCCAAAAACTGAATTAAATCTTCTCTATGTATGTTTCCATTTTGTAATGCCTTAATGTTATAGAAGGTCTCGTTTCGTGTCATACCTTGCATAGAGCAAGGGGATTTGTCTTTGGGTAGACTGATGTAGGCACACTCATGTGTGATCAAGCTCTTCTATTAGGCATGAGAGGAGAGTTTCAAGTGTTGGCACATTGTGTTCTTTTGTACGACGTGGTGGAGTTTAGAGCTCAAATCACCATGGCTATTGAAGGTCTTCTCAAGCATCTGCACCTTTGCTCCGAAGGGGGGGTTGTTGGGATTTGGAGTCTCATGTGTGTATGTCCCCTTGTGTGTTTGAACTTCTATTTGTGTGTGTGTGTGTGTGTGTGTGTCTGTGTGTCCCCTTGTGTGTTTGAACTTCTATTTGTGTGTGTGTGTGTGTGTGTGTGTGTGTGTGTCTCTGTGTGAACAGCCCCTAAAAGGGTTATTGTTATAAGGCTGCAAGCTTACAAAAGCATTATACTTGGTGAGTATCAATAATTTCTATCAATCTAATTTATCATTTAGTCATGCAATACTCTCTGTCTCTTGAGCTTGTCACAAATCTCTTTCTCCCCCTCTCTCTCTACACACACACCATGGATATCTTCCATCCACCTTAGCTTAGTTGCACCTATCAAATCGTAACCTTACCCTACAACTTTCTTGTTTAAATAGTTAACAGTTTTTGAATTTTCAGAAATTTTGTAGTTGTTTAAATAGTTAACAGTTTTTGAATTTTCAGAAATTTTGTAGTTTTACTATTTAAACAACTTTCTTGTTTAAATAGTTAAATAGTTAACAGTTTTTGAATTTTCAGAAATTTTGTAGTTTTTCTTTATGTCCTTGTATTCTTTGCAAAACTTTCTCAACTGATTTCCTTGTTTGTGGTTGTTTGTTGTTAAAAAAGTGCAATCATTCACGTTGGACATTTTCCAATCTTTTTTTTTTCTGACTAGCCTTAGGCCCAAGGTCCTCCCGTAGTTACCATTTTTCACCACCCGTAGGCGATGCCGTCGAGGAAGCACCTTGTGGGGTTTTGTGTTGAGAGATCGAGCAGCGCACGAAATGGCCAGCTGGCCAAGCCTCCCACAGAGCCCTCCGATCCCTCAACCCACTCACCCGTAAAGGGTGGTGAAGGGATGTGGGAGGCCTAAGGGTCTTTTGACCCTTATACTAAGGGTTTTTAACCCTTCACATAACATATGGGATAATACCCATGCTATGTGGCAGCAGGAGGAGACGGCTTCTTCCAACACCTCCCCTGGCGTCGACTTCGGCTCCTTGGTGATCATGAGAAAGGCTGCAGCGAGTACGATGGCTTGGCTCAGAGGCTTGACAGCGGCTTAGGCTCAGGGGCAGCATTGGCTTGGCCATGGCAACAGCAGCTTGGTCAGGGGCCATGGCGAGCTTGGGCGCAGAGGCTTTACGAAGAGCTTGGCTTGGTTCAGCCCAGCAACGTGTACACACAAGCGGGAGCAGACGACGAGCAGAGCAAGGCGAGGAGAGCGACCCGCTCTGATACCATGTTGAGAGATCGAGTAGCGCACGAAATGGCCCAGTTGGCCGAGCCTCCCACAGAGCCCTCCGATCCCTCAACCCTCTCACGCGTAAAGGGTGGTGGAGGGATGTGGGAGGCCTAAGGGTCTTTTGACCCTTAATACTAAGGGTTTTTAACCCTTCACATAACATATGGGATAATACCCATGCTACCTGGTAGCAGGAGGAGACGACTTCTTCCAACATTTTGAACCCAGGACCTCCAGGTCCTAAGCAAACACATTCACCAATTGGGTTGTCACCTCATTGGCGGACATATTCTAATCTTATGAAGGTACATACTCGATCCTATCCTCATTGCTTAGTATTTTACTCCCCTTGGTTATGTTAGAGTGTGCATAGGCGGAAGCATAGACAAAGAGAGAGAGAGAGAGAGAGAGAGAGAGAGAGAGAGAGAGAGAGAGCGATTGCAGACAAGATCACCTTATTGATTAGCAAGAGGCTTACGATGGCAATAGCCAGCAAATGGGCATTACAATGTGCTTTAGGATTGGATACAAGAGTGAGAAGACGAGGCCTTCATAAAGGAGGCCGTGTAGTTGGCCGACTAGCACCATGAAGCTGACCGACCCACGACTCATAAAACATGGAAAAATACATGTGCGCCAATAAAAGGCCATGTTCCCACAACACCAGATACACAAAATTCTAACACCCCCTTTGCAGCTCATAGTGTGCAAAAGTCTGAAGAAGATCAGTTGATGAAGATGCAACCATGGACACTCTAGTATTACGCTATACCAGATACACCTCGGAAAGAGCACATATCAACTTGGCTCCTCGAAACAAAATGTCACCTTGAACAACAAAGAAATCTGCTTGGCTCCGAAGTCCCACACCAATGTGTAGTGAACTCCAAGTATATAGAATGATGAGTTGTCGGACAAAACGCACCCATTATTCCCCAATGGTGGACTGTGAACACATCACGTTCTAAAAACTTTGAACAATGAACTTGACACACATAGTGTCCATAGTCTTTGCTACACCAAGCAATGAATTTGAAACACAATCAATCCATAGCTACCAAAGGTAACCTTGTCTTGCCAGATTTTCCTGCTTGGAACTCCGACTCACGGTTCCCATGCACCGAAATTAGGAGCTGCTAACCGCCCACAAGCCTAGTATAGCTAGAGAAGAACACCATCCTGGTCCTCTCGGGCCGGAAGCGCCCTGGGAGCCCTAGACGAGTCACTAGTATCATCTAAATCACTGTCTTGTGTCCTGTCTTTGCCCTTCTTTTGGGATGAAGACTCACCCTTGCCCTTGTTGTCACATGCACCCTGCATTGGAGTGCTATGTGACACACTCGCTCTACATCAGTACAACATTCATACAATAGGATTTACCTTTTTAGAAATATTTGTTGTATGCCGTGACCCCATTGTGAGCCCCAATCCGGGACATGTCAAGCACGAGCTACGTAGGTTAGTCTCCATAGCCATAGAGAGTCTGCATGTGTTAGTCCTCTTACCCACTTGGAAAATTCATGAGATAGGGCATATAGAAGTCAAACCATAGCATGTAGTTGCATGGGAAATAGGTCTATGGGCTAGCCAAAGGCCAGCCCATAAGTGCATCATCCAAAGCCAGGCAGCTAGGCGCTTACAGATGCCCCAGATCTGTGGTCAGTCAGCACTAGATGCCTACAGCCATCAGTCGGCCAGCATTGAAAAGGCACAGGATATGTTCAGCGCAGCATTAAATACCGTAAATAGCATTATTTGTCCAAATGAAACAGGCCGACAGCATGAAGCCCACTGACCAGCAGCACATAAGCATATCACACCCAGTTGGTGTACAAGTGACATGGCATTCTAGGCATTCATAAGCATTAAGCAGATAGTATTCATGAGCATTAAGCAAAGGCATTCAAGCATTTACAGCATGGTATGGGACTGTTAACAGCACCTACAGCAGTACATGAAGCATTCAGGGCATTTAGTGCATGCATCCCATCAGGTCAGGGCTTGTGGAACCAGCCGACAGGAGTATTACAACAGCTGACTAGGCTTTATTGCTAGTCCTGGTAATTATCAGCAGCTGACAGCAGCATATTAGGCATTTATGAAGTCGTGAGGTCCCAGACAGGCTGGCTGACTGCAGTACACTGGCTGACCAGCAGCATAATTCACTCAGTATACATAGAAGCGCATCATTCCTTTAGTCATAGCTTCCTACTCCTCAGTGTTTCCAGCCTATGGAGCAAGAGGGATCATCAGCATATCCAGCATTCAGCATACAATTAAGCATTCAGCAATCAGTTCATCTCCTTCTCCTACAGAGAGGAAAACTAGCATTCCAAGGGTGGACCTCGGCATTGGAGAAAGGAGCATTTAGTCATCATCAACATTCAGCCTTCATCGACATTCAGTCGTCATCTTCATCAGCATATCTCTCTCTTCACGAGAAAGGATATTCATTTAGGACCAGCATAGATCTATCAATAGATCTCATTGTAGCCATCGCATTTAATATAGCTGCATTGCATTGCATCGCATTGACACCATTGTCTATCTCTTACGTATTCTAAGTGCAGTTTAGTTAAGCCTAAGGTTGTTTTACTACGATCAATCTTTCGCATGTCACATTGGTATCAGAGCGTTATAGGGTAACCAGCCTTAGTTCATGTTCATTCCAAAGGTCATTCAGTAAGTCAGCATGTTAGTCGCTTCCACTCTGTTAAATCCAGTCCTTAAGATCTTGTAGGCCATCCTTAGGGTTTTCCCCTTAGGCATGCATCGGTAATCCATCCATCTGCATTCTTGCATAGCATATAGGGTTGCACATGGCTTGCATCAGCATAGTAGTCATCCTAGCAGGCCTTCCTTAGGGTTTTCCCCTTAGTAATGCATTAGTAACCCATCCATCTGCATTCTTGCATAGCATATAGGGTTGCACATGGTTTGCATGAGCATAGTAGTCATCCTAGCAGTCTAGTAAAGATAGTTAGTCTAAGCATCTTGCATTTGCAAGGCATACATGATTTACTCATGAGTTTTCTTGGGAAGAATGACATCCATCATCAAAGGAGCAAATGGAGTTTTGGGCTTCAACTGGCAAGAGCAAGGGGTTCTCTCCCACATAAGAAGATGGAAGTGGCTCCAACATCGCCTCAGGACGTCCAGGTGTCACCAGCCTGGACATTTCCCAGTATGAAAGGGGTTTCCCAATATGAAAGGGGTCTGGTGGACTCTAGGATATCTAAATATTTGGAAATTACAAGCTTTGGGAATGGGGGATTATCCTAGAATACAAAGGACCACACTCCTAAAATTTAGGAGAGTTGCTATTTTTGGCTGGACTCCGATGGAAATTCTGTTCACGTCATTACATGTGGAATTGAGCAAATACCAAGAGTTGGCAAAGTGCCTATGACAGAATGTCTACCAGTTGGGATATTTTTAGAGATAAAGTTTATGGAAGGTCCCATCTCTTAGATTTGGACATGTGGCAAGAAAGTGGACCAAAGTGAGACAAGTGGCCTGACACTTGTTAGAAAGTGGATCAAAGTGAGAAGTGGCCTGACACTTGTTAGAAAGTGGATCAAAGTGAGACAAGTGGCCTCACACTTGTCACTTCAGCTATTGTGTGGCTCTCCACTTGTCATTGTAGTCTTCTCTTGCCATTTTAGCTCATGGGAGGCCCAAATCTATAAATTGGAGCCCTCTCTCTTCATTAATAGAGGCTCTCTTGCTGCACACTAGCCTCTACCACTGTTACAGGTTGCCCTAATGATGGCTACTCTCTTTCTCTCTCACTTGAAGGCTGCCCATGAAGAATACCAGCTGTTGGGGACTGTTTTGGAGGCTTCCATCGCGAAGAAATATTGAAGGCAAGGGTATTTAATCATTTATTATGATTTGTAGCCATTGTACTTGTTGTACCAGCCTTTGTACTTGTTGTACCAGCCATCGTACCGGCTATACCAGCCACTGTAAAGACTGTACCAGCCATTGTACCGGATGTACCAACTATTGTACTTGCTGTACCGGCTGAATGGAGAGTTGTCCTTGCTGTACCAGCTCTATTGCATGAAGACCCGTGGTTTTTGGGGAAGAATCAATACACACACGGAGGTATATGGATTATGTTGTTGGCTTGGCATTTCTACAGCCTACGTTCCGGCTCGGTTGCCTCGTGTTGGGCTGTGTTATGGCATTTGTATATGGATAATCCGGCATCTCCTGTGGGGAGAGTAAGGCCCTCAAAGCTTGTACATGATATTATTCTCCTTGGGTAATAAAATACTCCAAGGGAGGGGGGTCGGCCCATTCCGGCCTCTATGCGGTATCACACGTGCAAGCTCCACTTTCAGCATTAGTGGATGTTTTGTCGTTTCATGCAAAGTGATGATGATGGATATATGTTAAGGCTGTGGCCATATTTAAATGTTTTAATATGCATTGATGGTATCAACAAGTGTGTCAAAGGCCCTAGTCTCCCGGGCACCTGCTGCGAGTTTCATTGGTATCAGAGCATAGGCTTTCTTGGAAGCGGAGGCTTCCTTCTATCAATAAGGAAGAGAAAAGATCTCAAGTGGGGACCACACTTACCATCATTGCTGTTAAGCATGGCCAGCCGCTTCATAGCTTATGAAGCAAGAGCATGAGCAGTAGACAGCTTGTTGATCTAAGGATTTATGAATTCACAAAATTTTATCTTGGAAGTGTGAAGTTGGCTTTATGTGCATACGTTTAGCACTCTTTCCATATGGATATTGTGGATTATATTATCAAGCTTACAAGCAAGCTATATGGAGATATATCTCGGGATATCTTAAGGATATGGTGAGGAGATATTTCTTTTGGCTTCATGACCAACCTGGCAAAGAAAAGCTAAGTATACTTTGAGTTTGCAAAGTTGGTGCTTTGGCTATTTACTATGAAGTGTTTTTGATGTTCACTAACCCTTGCATAGCTATGCAAGGAGAAAGGTGGTATTGTTTGCCTTGAGATGGTTTCAGGGAAACATTGTTTATTGGCTCGCTTTATTGGGATGGATTATATCTATGGAGATTTCTTTCTTGGACGAGATTTATATAGATATTGGGCTTCACAAGCAATTTCTATGGACGAATCTGTCGGAGTTTATAGAGAAGAAATCTTTGGATATCTCATGGATATGATGCTTTTATGGATAAAGCACAACATACCGTGTGTAGTGTTCTCTTGTCCTACGTGCTCTCTTGAAGATTGTTTCTACCATGTGTGGGTGGAACAATAGAGAGTAGATGGAAGGGAACATGGGCACTTGAGAGGGTAGTGTGAGTTGGTAGCCGAAATGCCTATAAACTATGTGTAGCAGAAATGCTTATGGAACACCAGGTTATCTATGCCTGCGAGTGATTGTTTTATCTTGTTACTTGAGCCCACCTCTCATCCAATGTGTGTGGTCAGAGTATCAACACGGAGTGCAAGTGGTAAAGTGGACATGATGCTTGGTTGGCACGGAACTAATATCTATGCCAAGGGTCATGTGGACCGATGCCTTATTGGCAGGAGACTTATTTTGTCTCGCCCATTTACTTGGGACATGGATTATGATATCTGGACTTATGGGACTGTTTTGTCTCACCCATTTCTTTGGGACATGGATTCTTCAGTTATATTGGATTTTTGAGACTGTCTTGTCTCGTCCACTTGATGGGACATGATTATATCTTGAATATATGGCTTGAAGCTTAAAGTTGCGGACAACTTTTAAGAAGCTGGGGAGGATGTCACCAGCTTGGACATTTCCTAGTATGAAAGGGGTCTGGTGGACTCCAGGATGTCTAAATATTTGGAAATTACAAGCTTTGGGAATGGGGGATTATCCTAGAATACAAAGGACCACACTCCTAAAATTTAGGAGAGTTGCTATTTTTGGCCGACTCCGATGGAAATTCTGTTCGCGTCATTACATGTGGAATTGAGCAGATACCAAGAGTTGGCAAAGTGCCTATGACAGAATGTCTACGAGTTGGGATATTTTTAGAGATAAAGTTTATGGAAGGTCCCATCTCTTAGATTGGGACATGTGGCAAGAAAGTGGACCAAAGTGAGACAAGTGGCTTGACACTTGTTAGAAAGTGGATCAAAGTGAGACAAGTGGCCTCACACTTGTCACTTCAGCTATTGTGTGGCTCTCCACTTGTCATTGTAGCCTTCTCTTGCCATTTTAGCTCGTGGGAGGCCCAAATCTATAAATTGGAGCCCTCTCTCTTCATTAATAGAGGCTCTCTTGCTGCACACTAGCCTCTACCACTGTTACAGGCTGCCCTAATGATGGCTACTCTCTTTCTCTCTCACTTGAAGGCTGCCCATGAAGAATACCGGCTGTTGGGGACTGTTTTGGAGGCTTCCATCGCGAAGAAATATTGAAGGCAAGGGTATTTAATCATTTATTATGATTTCTAGCCATTGTACTTGTTGTACCAGCCTTTGTACTTGCTATACCAGCCACCGTACCGGCTGTACCAGCCATTGTACCTACTGTACCAACCATTGTACCGGTTGTACCAGATATTGTACCTGTTGTACCGGCTGAATGGAGAGTTGTCCTTGCTGGACCAGCTCTATTGCATGAAGACCCGTGGTTTTTGGGGAAGAATCAGTACCCACATGGAGGTATATGGATTATGTTGTTGGCTCGGCATTTCTACAGCCTATGTTCTGGCTCAGTTGCCTCGTGTTGGGCTATGTTATGGCATTTGTATATGGTTAATCCGGCATCTCCCGTGGGGAGAGTAAGGCCCTCAAAGCTTGTACATGACATTATTCTCCTTGGGTAATAAAATACTCCAAGGGGGGGGGTCAGCCCATTCCGGCCTCTATGCGTTGTCACACGTGCAAGCTCCACTTTCAGCATTAGTGGATGTTTTGTCCAGCTTTTATGTTTCATGCAAAGTGATGATGATGGATATATGTTAAGGCTGTGGCCATATTTAAATGTTTTAATATGCATTGATGGTATCAACAAGTGTGTCAAAGGCCCTAGTCCCCTGGGCACCCGCCGCGAGTTTCACTAGAGTTCCATGAACGACGGAGATGGTGTGTGAAAGGATTTCACAGACAGGTTAGTGGTGATTCAGGTTTTTCCAAGCAGATTTAGCAGCATTTGCCATGTAGTTCCCGCAGTAGAGAAGTCTTTGGCTCAAAGAATTCAACTCCTAGAGTCGACCTCAGTCCCGGCGAAGAAGACAAAGTGGGGTAGTGGTTTAAGTGGAGGAGGATCAGCAGAGGAGTCGAAAGGTTGTCAGGTGTGCCATCTAGGAACAGTTTAGCAGAGAGGAATGTCACATGCACACCCAATTGGTGTACAAGTGACGTGGCATTCTAGGCATTCATAAGCATTATGCAGATAGTATTCATGAGCATTAAGCAAAGGCATTCAAGCATTTACAACATGTATGGGACTGTTAATAGCACCTACAGCAGTACATGAAGCATTCAAGGCATTTAGTGCATGCATTACATTAGGTTAGGGCTCGTGGAACTAGCCGAACGAGTATTACAACAACGGACTAGGCTTTATTGCTATTTGTGGTAATTATCAACGCAATTGATAGCAACATATTAGGCATTTATGAAGTTGTGAGGTCCTAGACAAGCTGGCCGATTGCAGTACACTAGCCGACCAGCAGCTTAACTTAGTATATATAGAAGCGCATCATTCGTGGATTTATCTAGGTATATAATTCAGCCGTATTAGCGGACATGCAGATTTCACATTGTGAATTTTTTGTCCGAGTTGCGGCCAGTTGATATTGTGCTTATTCTTTCTATCTTTAGCGGTGCATTCGCCCTATCAACTACCTATTTGCTTTATTAATTCTTTCTATTTGCTAGTTCCCTAAGTGCTAGGCTTCATTATGGCTGAGTTTGCCCTGCATCTCATCTCTGGAGGTTTGACAGAAACTTAGTACGAAGGCCTTTGTGTGAATATATGCTCTTATGTGTGTGTGTGTGTGTGTGTGGAGTGCATGTGTGACAGCATATCTTGATACAGAGTTCTACACCCATTATTGGGCACTGATGACGTTAGTGGGGATGTCGTAGTATCTAGTCCATACTATGCATAATGGAGTTGATAGTTATATAGTCTTGTGGGTTGACTACCATGAGTATATAACTTGCACGTTCCTAAAAGGTGAATTTGGGCACGTTCTTGGAGTCATCTAGGTATATAATTCAGCCGTATTAGTGGACATTCAGATTTCACATTGTGAATTTTTCGTTCGAGTTGCGGCCAATTGATATTGTGCTTATTCTTTCAATCTTTAGCGGTGCATTTGCCCTGTCAACTACCTATTTGCTGTACTAATTCTTTCTATTTGCTAGTTCCCCAAGTGCTAGGCTTCATTATGGCTGAGTCTGCCCTGCATCTTCAGAGGTTTGACAGAAACTCAGTACGAAGGCCTTTGTGTGAATATATGCTCTTATGTGTGTGTGTGTGAGAGAGAGAGAGCATATCTTGATACAGAGTTCTATACCCACTATTGGGCACTGATGACGTTAGTGGGGATGTCGTAGTATCTAGTCCATACTATGCATAATGGAGTTGATAGTTATATAGTCTTGTGGGTTGACTACCATGAGTATATAACTTGCACGTTCCTAAAACGTGAAATTGGGCATGTTCTTGGATTCATCTAGGTATATATATATATATCATTCCTTTAGTCATAGCTTCCTGCTCCTTAGCGTTTCTAGCCTATGGAGCAAGAGGGATCATCAGCATATTCAGCATTCAGCATACAGTCAAGCATTCAACAATCAGTTCATCTCATTCTCCTACAAAGAGGAAAACCAGCATTTTAAGGGTGGACCTTAGCATTGGAGAAAGGAACATTCAGTTATTATCAACATTCAGTCGTCATCTTCATCAGCATATCTCTCTCTTCTCGAGAAGGATATTCATTTAGGACCAGCATAGATCTATTCATAGATCTTCATTAGCATATCTCTCTCTTCCCGAGAAGGATATTCATTTAGGACCAGCATAGATCTATTCAGAGATCTCATTGTAACCATCGCATTTAATATAGCTGCATTGCATTGCATTGACACCATTGTCTATCTCTTAAGTATTCTAAGTGCAGTTTAGTTAAGCCTAAGGTTGTTTTACTACGATCAATCTCTCACATGTCACACATAAATAGATGCGCCCAACATTCAACATAATTCATTCCACAACAAATTAGTTCCACAGCAGTTCCAAGCAGTGCTTAAAGCCTCGAGGTTTTCTTGTGCATACTCTTAGCATTCAGCACCTTAGTGCGCTTTAGTCCCAAGGCTTCCACGAGGAGTTTCTTCAGCATTCAGCTAGCATATGTGCATTCCTCAGTGGTCATTGAAGAGCTATTCAAGGAGCTTGGACAACATCTGGATCAGCTTGCGTTTGGTCTACCTCGTCCTTGCGTTTGGCAGTCCTCAGTCATCATTCATATTCATTGTAAAAGTTCTCCAAATAAATATAAGGAAATACTCTTGCTTGCAGGGGGGGGGGGTGTGGGGGCTTCAATACTTTTTCATTTTGTTGGGATGACAGAGGATACCCCACACAGGTACACTGATTTGTCTCATAGGCCGAGTTCGGTCTTTTGGAAGACATTAATAAAATCTTTCTTTCTTTCTTTCTTTCTCTCTCTCCTCTCTCTCAAAGTGGAATTGCATAAACTCACAGTTATAAAGAAGGCTCTGTTGTGCGTTACGACGATCAACCTATTGCATGCTGCATTGGTATCAGAGCTGTAGGTTGTAACCCAACTTGGCTATCCTAAAGTGGGAGCATTCCGTGGATAGTAAAATTGCGGTAAGAAAAAGCCACCCAGGCCTCCACAATGCCAGGAAAGACATCGTCAGCAAGCTACAAAGAAGATATGGAAGAAGATATCTATAGGGAAGACACAACCATTACAAGATTGCTTTCGGAAAGCAATGAAGACTTCATCAGATTGCTCTTCGAGCAAAATAGGTTGTTAAGGCAACAAATAGAGGCCAAAGAAGAAGAAGCGGTCAAAGAAAGAAAAGCTAAGTAAGAGGCTGAAAAAGCCAAAGCAGTTGTTGAAAAAGTCAAAGAAAAGCAAAAAAGCCATAGTAAGTATGATGGTAAGTGTGATCACGTTGTAGTAATGCAATTCATTCATCAGTTTGTAGCATATTTTCCATTGGCTAAGCTTTCAGATCCTCAAGATCGAGTCCACCTGGCAGCACCTCAACTTTTCGGCGAAGCAGTCACTTGGTGGCAGCATTGGTCGAGTCTACATGTAGACCCGTTCACATAGGGGCTCCACAGTATGTATGGGTCACCTTTGTGTCCAACATAAAGAAACGGTTTCTGCCTCCACAGTACATGACCAATCTTGAGGTTGTGATCACGTTGTAGTAATGCAATTCATTCATTAGTTTGTAGCATATTTTCCATTGGCTAAGCTTTCAGATCCCCAAGATCGAGTCCACCTGGCAGCACCTCAACTTTTCGGCGAAGCAGTCACTTGGTGGCAGCATTGGTCGAGTCTACATGTAGACCCGTTCACACAAGGGCTCCAGAGTATGTATGGGTCACCTTTGGGTCCAACATAAAGAAACTGTTTCTACCTCCACAGTACATGACAGAGAACATATGTTTCTTCTGCCACACCGTAGGACATGGTAAGAAAGATTGTACCAAGTGGCAGAATGCACAAGCCGCCAAAGCCTTTGTCTCCATAGTAGCCACCGCCACAGCTACATCAACATCACTTTTTCCTAGTATCCGGGATAAAACATAATCAAATTTTTATAATGGATCCCATCAATACAGTGGTTGGGCGGTTGGCTAACCCATGGGATTGGATGGGGTAGGCTGGATCGATGGATTCCTACAATAAAATTCAATTCTATTCAAGTTACGATAGTTAAAGTAAGTCACGGGATAATTCTTGTTCTATGGAAAAGAATCAACGGTTGTGCCTCTTTTGGTGGGAAAAAAGTGTTGGTCTCTATGAACCAAGTGCAAGTTCCTCCTTTGATTCGGCCATGTGACCCGCGGGTTCGGTCGGAATACAAAGGATAGTTA
This sequence comes from Cibotium barometz, assembly GCF_041138505.1. Classification (NCBI taxonomy): domain Eukaryota; kingdom Viridiplantae; phylum Streptophyta; class Polypodiopsida; order Cyatheales; family Cibotiaceae; genus Cibotium; species Cibotium barometz. The sequence goes on along the minus strand of NC_141057.1, from coordinate 59,042,672 downwards.
AGGCTCTTGACTACGTGTTAGAAGATTTTCCTAGAGGAATCGCCTATGCTTTGTATTTGACAATCGAAAAGCCCAAAAATGGGCATGAAGACCATTCAAAATTAAGCTTGCTCTATGCACCAAGTATGTCCAACCCTTCACGTGAAAATGCCTCACCAAGAGCTACAAAACACTTGACTCAAAGGAGATTTACTAGGTATACAAAAGTACCAATGATGAAAAAGGTTCCCACCAAGAGGTTCACATTTTGCAAGTGTCCCATCTAGGAATCCCTTTCGTTTCACATTCACCCACTAGAGAGTGGAGAGGATTACCGCCTAATAGTATGTGCCTAAGTAGTATGCCATATAGTATGAACATGAAGTCGAAGTCGTGTCTCTTTGATATGGGAAGCTTTGAGGATACCATTTCTCCTGAGTTGGCTAAGAAGATGAGTTGTACACTTAAATCCCATCATCTGGATGTAGACGGGTTCACACCTGGTCTTCGCGCTCTTTGCACTCACATCTCTCATAAGGCTTAGCAATTCTCATTTATGGTTGAAAAGGCCACATTTTAGCGAGACTTCATTGTTTCACCTCTTTTGGGGTGTGATATGATTCTCAGCATTCAATGGTTTAGGGATTATGCATCCATTCTTGATTGGAGGCAAGACACTTTGTTGATGTTGTTCCTGAACTTGTCCTAATTTGCAGGGATAGGAGCATTCCAAGTATTCCCCTAATCTCACACATCCAAGCCCAACGAACTATCAGAAAAGGAGCCGAGTGCGCTTTGATATATGTCCGTAGCCAGCAGTCTGCTGTACAGTCAGCAATCCCATTAAAGCTAAAGCTGGATGGTCTCCTAGCATAGTTTCAAGACATCATGCTAAAGGATGATCTTCCGCGCAACTCCCACTAGTCATCGTGAGGATCATCGCATTGAGTTGGTCCTCGGGACAGAACCACCCAGTAAGTTCCCCTATTGCCTTTCTAAGGCTTTGGAGGGCGAAGTGGAGCAATAGCTTTCCCAGTTACTCCAAGTTGGATTTATTTGGCCTTTATCCTCCCCCTTTGTTGCACCTATCTTGTTTGTGTAGAAGAAAGACTAGTCCGTACGATTATGTGTGGACTACAGGACTCTTAACAAGCTCACAGTGAAGAACATGTTTCCAATGCCCAAGATTGAGTATATCCTTGAGCGACTCGACGGTGCGAAATTCTTTTTGAAGATAGACCTCAAGAGTGGATATATTATCACGTTTGGGATCTTTACAGCTGACATTTCAAAAATAGTTTTCAAGACTGAACATGGCCATTATGAGTTTGTGGTGTTGCCATTCGGTCTCACCAATGCACCGACGACGTTTAACAAGACAATGTCTTGGGTATTTGTTGAGCTCATAGGAAAGTGCATGTTCATCTTTTTAGATGATATACTCCTCTTTTTTGCTATTGCAGAGTAGCATGAGCTGGATGTCGAAAAGGTCTTGCAATTTTTGCGAGATAGTGCGTTCTACATCAATGCAAAGAAGAGAAAATTTGGAGTAGAAGAATTACATTATCTGGGATATGTTATCAGTGCAGACGAGATTAGCCTCGGTGCTGAAAAGGTAACGGTCATTCTCGGATGGGATGTTCCCAAGAATGTGTTGGAGATCCGCCCTTTTGTAGGTCTTTGCCAAGCATACAGTTCCCATATGGACAAGTTCTCTGACCTTGCAACACCTTTTACTTACCTGCTCACGGGTGTGAAGACGTGTCGACAGAAGGTGTCCGTTACAGGCAAAGCACTCAAGGCATTTCATGCAATGAAAAAATGTTGCCTATGAGTATCCGGTTCTCAAATTGGGGATGATCCTTTTGAGGTAATCACCGATGCCAACAATTTAGCCATAGAAGCTGTCCTCTAGCAGGAAGGACGCCCAGTGGCTTATTACAGCTGGAAATTGAATGATGTAGAAAAGAACTATTCTGTGTATGACAAAGGTTTATTGGGGGTGATGGCATTTAAACATTGGAAACATTTCCTTTACGGGAGAGATTTCAAGGTTAAGACAGATCATTAGGCACTTAAATGGTTGCAAACCATGCTTAGTGCCCAATGGAGTGACAGACAAGCTAGATGGAGTCGGATCTTCCAACAGTTTGGAGGTATGATTGAATACATCCCTGGCTCAAATAACCTTGTTGCCGATTCTCTTAGTTGAAAAGGCACAATTCAAAATTTGCAGGAGTCCACTGTGCTTGAAATACAAGGAAAAGGTGTATGAAGGCACAATACGAGGATTCATTGGAATTTGGGACTCATTATAGATTGGCCCTGTAGTTAGAACAAGATCATTATACCATCCATGATGGGTGGTTATTTTACAAGAACCGGTTGTGCATTCTTAGGGAAAAGCGATAGGCACTTCTCCATGATGCCCATGACTCTCTCGTTGGAGGTCATTGTGGTATCAACAATACATTGGGGAAACTTGAGTGATCATTCTATTGGCCAAAGATGAGACAGGATGTCTATCAATATGTCGAAGCATGCCAGATATGCCAAAAAGTGAAGGTAGCTCATACGAAATAGGCAGGGTTGCTTCAATCTTTGCCAGTCCCCGAAGGTCCTTTCCAAGGTATCAATATGGACGTTGTTGGACCTCTTCCTGCTGCATTTGGATCTCGAACACACAATGCATGACCATTGTAGACCGATTCACATGTTGATCCTGTGCAAGCAAACGGCCACAGTTGAAGACATTGCTCACCTATTCATTCGACATTGGTACCCCATCAGAAGTTTGCGAAGGACAATAACATCATACATGGATTCCAAGTTTACTTCAAATTTTTGGAGAGCATTATTTGACTACTTTGGGACCAGATTGCATCTGTCCAATGCATTCCATCCACAAACAAAGGGCCAGATAGAAATCTACAATCAGTTGGCTTTGGTTGTTCTCAAATCATATTGCTATGACATGGAGTCAAAGTGGGATAATTATCTTCCTTTGGTTTAGGCCATCCTCAACGACACTCATTCATCTAACATTGGTCGGACTCCGTACGAGGCAACATTTGGTCGTCGTTTCTTGTCACTTCTGACAAGAATGGTATCACCTTCCTTGGAGGCCAACAAGACCACCGGAACATTTTTAGAGATCATTGAGTCTATCAAAGAGTGCCTTGCCAAATCACAGGAAGCATACATCAAGTAAGCCAACAACTCAAGACTAGACGTCAACTTTAAGGAAGGGGATTGGGTATTTCTCCGGATCATGAAGCACAGATTGAAGCAAGCGGGCAAACATTGTTTAAAACTCTCCTTTCGCGGCTTCAGACCCTTTCCTGTGATTATAAAGATAAATAATGTCTCCATGAAGCTTAAGCTTCTAGATAGTTGGATTATGCATAGTGTTTTCCATGTTTCTTTGTTGAAGCTCTACATTGGTCCAGCTTTGTAGGATATTGTAGATGAGCAACAACCAGACGTGGTAGACGAAGCTGAAGTAATCGAGCCTGAAGGTATTCTCCTCCACATATGGAAGCATGGATCTGGTTGAAGACAAAGACAATTCTACACGAAGTTTTGAGACCGAGGTACCCATGAAGCAGTATGGCTCGACGAAGAGTTCTTTCTAGAGTACCCCCAACTCTTGGCGGACTACTTGGAAGTGATGAACCTGCTGCCAACCTAAGCAGGAGGGAATGCCACATGCACCCTGCACTAGAGTGCTATGTGACACATTGGCTCTACATTAGTGCAACATTCATAGAGTAGGATTTACCTTTTTAGGAATATTTGTCAAATGCCGTGACCCCATTGTGAGCCCCAATCCGGGACATGTCAGGCACGAGCTACGTAGGTTAGTCTACACAGCCATAGAGACTCTGCATGTGTCAGTCCTCTTACCCACTTGGAGAATTCATCAGATAGGGCATGTAGTTGCATGGGAAATAGGTCTATGGGCCAGCCCATAAGGGCATCACCCAAAGCCATAGAGGCCCAGATCTGCGGGCCGGCCAGATGCCTACAGGCATTAGTCAGCCAGCATGGCTATAGGCAGCAGCAAGTCGTGGAGATGCTAACCGTTGGCCAGCATTGAAAAGGCACATGATATGTTCAGCGCAGCATTAAATGCTGTAAATAGCATTATTTGTCCAAATGAAACAGGCCGACAGCATGAAGCCCACCGACCAGCAGGACATAAGCATATAAATAGATGCGCTCAACATTCAGCACAATTCATTCCACAGCAAATCAGTTCTACAGCAGTTCCAAGCAGTTCTAGTGTGCTTAAAGCCTCCAAGTTTTCTTGTGCATACTCTCAGCATTCAGAACCTCAGTGTGCTTCAGTCCGATTCCCGAAGGCTTCCACGAGGAGTTTCTTCAGCATTCAGCCAGCTAATGTGCATCCCTCCCCTCAGTTTTGGGATTGCATAGTGGTTATTGAAGAGCTATTCAAGGAGCTTGGACAGCATTTGGATTAGCCTGTGTTAGGTCTACTTTGTCCTTGGGTTTGGCAGTCCTCAGTCATGACTCATCATTCAAATTCATTGTAAAAGGAAGATAAGCAAATACATATGCTTGTAGAGTGTGTGTGTGTGTGTGTGTGTGGGGGGGGGGGGGGGGGGAGGCTTCAATGGGTAATTGGGACCCAATACTATGTCAACTAGTATTCTCTCTCTCTCTCTCTCTCTCTCTCTCTCAAAGTGGAATTGCATAAACTCACAGGTATAAAGAAGGCTTTGTTGCGCGTTACGACGATCAACCTATTGCATACTACACTTGTCCTTCTTCTTGGACAAGTAGTCCTTAGACAAATGTCCTTTCTTCCCACACGAGTAGCAACGACTTTGAATCTTTTTCTTCACTAAAGCAAGTGCCTGATCTAGACCATTAAGAGACATCTTGACCTTACCCTGTGAAACGAGAAGGGACTCTTCTTCCAAGAGAAGGGGGCTGAAGTCATCAAAATCCAACTTGCTTTCTGTGACCTGGCACTGCAAAGCCCGAGAAACCACAATGTACTCTTTGTGAGGATAAGTAGAGCCAAGTGAGCAGAGGACAAGGGAGCGCCCATTGCGAGTAATTGGTCATGGATAACCTTATCTTTCATTAAAAATGACTCCATCAAACTGCCAGCAAAAAATACCAGACTGTAGAGTTTCCCTCGCAGAGTAACTGCCCTCATCGAGGAATCTCGAGCATAGAGATCCTCCAACTTGGACTAAACTTGATGTGCACAGGCAAGAGTTTGCACAGCCGGTGAGACCTCCTTCGTAATGGTCCGCACAAGCACTGAGTTCACCTTCAAATACGATCCTCCCAGTATTGTAATTCCGCAAGGAATTCATCCGCATGAACGTGGGTCCAACGCCTCGAGTTTTGAGGATGCTCAAGCTTCTTCTCACTGCCCTGAACAATATTCCACAAACCCTTATGAATGAAACAGATCCGCATATTCAGCCTCCAATGAGCATAATTTGTCCCATCAAGCTTGTCCTCCTTGTGCGTATAGGGGGGAGCCATACATAGTAACATGGGACGGGGAACGTAACGGGGAACGGGGACGGGGTCGGGGAAAGGGGGACGGCATGGGACAACATACAAAATATGCAATTTTAAGTAAGCACTCTTTCAAGAAACTTAACAATACTAAAACAAAGTCACTTTACACTTCCAAAGCATCAATATTAAGTCATAGTAGCAAAAAGATGGGTGTTACAAAAAAGGAGATCGGGCACCGAGGTGCCAAAGGCTAAAGCAAAAGACAAGGGCAAAGGCCTAGGCCCTAACCACGTAAGTGGCATACAAAAAAGAGACTATCACTAGAGTAGTACAAATGTCAAAAAGCCTCAAGGGGCATGTGAAGTGTTGGCCTCACGATCATGGGTCCCTGCAATGCCTGCAAGCTCCATAGAGATGTCCTCCACTTGCTCCTCCAACTCCTCATCATCTTGAGACATCTCCCACTCGGTAAATGCATCAGCCTTTGCAGTTGCACTCTTGCAAAGCATTCGCAAGTTTGCACTCACAAAGACTAGATCATTTGCCCGTTCCACCCCAAGATGGTTCCTCTTCTTCGATGCAATGTGACTGTATGAGCTCCAAAGTTGCTCTAGGCAAGAGGAACTCACTGCCTGGCTGAGAATGCGGATGGCTAGATGCTGAAGCTCAGGTTCATCCGAACCAAAATCTTCCCACCACAAAGCAGCCCCAACTTTGAAGCGATCATCCTGTGCATCCATGTCTCCATAAGAGCCCTGAAAGCTGCTATACCTGAACAACTGGTCACGGATCTTCCGCCTAACATTTGGGTGAGGCACAAGTCGAGTCAAGACAAGTCTCCATAGCTTGCTCACCTCTGCGTCACTTTTTTGCCCTTTACCTTGAAACTCAGGGTCCACCACATAGGTTGTTGCATGCAAAGGAGAGGAGTAGGAGTTCCACTTACGCACACACAGGGCATGGATCTCCTCATACTTGTCCTCATTTGGCTCCAAATCCCTCAGCTTCTTTATCTCATGCTGTCCATAGCCTCATATACCTTGCTGATGCATGGCTTCATAATGTGATTATTTTTGGCTTTTGCACATAGCCTCTTGTATATGTTTTATGCACGACCACCCTTTGATTTCGAGTACGAAATCATTGCAGGAGGGGATGGTTTGTAACAAAGTGTCCGTGGTGTACATGCACATGGGGATGGGCCTAAGCACATGGGGTTAGGGTCCATTTACACATGTGGGACACATGGGGTCCTAGGGATATAAATATGAGATTACTATCATGTACTAGAATCTTTTACTCACTTTATGACATTTGGACATCTATTCTCCTTGGAACATGTGTATAAATATGAGATTACTATCATGTACTAGAATCTTTTACTCACTTTATGACATTTGGACATCTATTCTCCTTGGAACATGTGTTCCCATGGATATGGTGCAAACTTCCATGAGTGCTCTAGGTATTGCTCCCTATGATGAACTTCCTCTAGGTGAGAGGCTAACACACCACACTTCCATAGTTTCTTGCAATACAGTTACATAAGTGGACAGACTTGTGCATTTGGCTCAGATTTATGGAGTGAAAGCCTGGAGGCTTGGACAATTGTATTGGGCAGATACACTTTTGCATTTGGGGATTTGCCTTGATTGCTTGATTGCAAATTGCAATGGCCGGCAATGACTTATTTGGCATGCTTGGAGTTGAGGACAAGCTCGATGGCACCAACTATCCCATGTGGGCATACATGATGCGTCATGTGTTGGTGGCCAAATATTGTTGCAGGAATTGACACTAGACCTCCTTCACCAGTGTCTACCACTGCACCTGCTTCTTCAGGTGGTGGAAATGCCGTTGATTCTTCATCCATGAGCACCATTCCTGCCTCTCCTCCCACACAGGAGCAGTTCAGATAGGATGGTAGAGACGCACAAGCACATGCATTGATTGCCTTGTCAGTTAAGAGAGGTATTATTCCTCATATATGGTCTTGCAAGACTGCTAAAGATGCATGGGATGAATTGGCTTCTCTCTATCAGATCAGGAATGAGGCTAGAGTGTTGGATGGTGTAAAGATGGAAGAAGGGGAGCATGGATGCATATCTTACTAAAGTCAAGGACTACAGAGAGTAGTTGGTGAACATTGATGAGATTGTACCAGACAATTAGGTTGTGCCCACTACTCTCCATGGACTTCTTGATTCATATTAGGGTTTTGCTACTACCTTGAGATTGGTGGCTACGGGTAATCCGAACCACTATTCTTTTGATCAGCTTGTCTCATTACTACTGCACGAAGAGCAGAGCCGTGGTAATTGTACTGCATCCATGACTGGAGATCAAGCCTTTGCCATTGATCATAAGGGCAAAGGCAAGGTAGGCAAAAGTTCAAGCAAGCCCAAAAGTAATGCTGGTGCTTATCTGATTCTAGCCAGAGTGATGGCAAAAAGAAAAAGAGATGCAATTATTGCAGGAAGCCAAGACATGATATATCAGAATGCAAAAATCGCATCGCATCTGAGAAGAAGAAGTAGTCAGGACTTGTAGTTTCAGATGCTTCTACTCCAGGTGAACAGAGCACTGAGGCAGCAAATATTGCTCATGATGCGTGGGCATTTGTTGTCACATGTTACAACCCTGTGTTTTTCCCTCCGAACAACAAGCAGGTGGGCACGGGCACGGGCACGGGCACGGGCACGGGCAAGTGTGAACAGGCATCAAGTTTGGGTATGAAAAGGAAACCAATATGTGGCCAGTCCAAGTGTGAAAGGGGACAAAAGGGATTTTGAGTTCATAAGGTTTTTAATCCTTTGATGATTTAAAATATTATTTTTATGGAGGCATGCGTTTTTAAATCCTTGCTTTTGGCGTTTTTGAGAAAAAGCGCATCACCTCCTTATAAATTGAAGGGTGGCGAGCATGAAGGTGGCCGTGTGGAGATCGCCGTGTGGGAGTCGCCGGCTGGATTATACCAGGTGCTGTTGCGCGTACCACAGGTTGCTGTGCTTGGGGCCGCTGTTGCTGATGGGCGCTGCTGCGCAGGAGGGTTGCCGCTGCGCAGGAGGGCTGCCGCTGTTGCCGCCGCCGTCGAGCCGCTGCCGCCGCCGCCGCCGCCGCCGCCGAGCGCTGCTGCACATATGGCTACAGACAGGCAGGTGGTGCTTCTGCTACCGCCGCCGCCGCTGCTGCTGCTGCTGCTGCCTCCAGGTATGCTGCTGATCGCCAAGCGCTGCTACGCATGGTGCTGCTACTGTTGCTGCCACCAGGTGCAACCACTGCTGCTGGGCGCTATTGTTCAAGGCCGCTGCCGCCAAATGTTGATGCTGCCGCCGCTGCCGCCGCTGCCGCCAGATGCTGATGCTGCCGCCGTCAGGTGTGCTGCTACTGCCGCTAGGTGCTATTGGCGCCAGTTGTGGACTACAGCCGGGCAGTATAGGGCAGCCAAGCAGGCAACCAGATGGGCAACCAGCAATGGGCAGCGAGGCAAGCATCAAGCAGGAATTTCTCTGCAGACAGTTGGGCAGCCAGACGAGTGTCAGATGGGAGGCCCTCTACGCCAGGTGGCTGCATGTGTGGAAGCAGTCAGCGTGGGTCTCTCTCTATCTCTCTTGGAAGAAGGCGAGCTGAAGGAGGCACCGAGGGGCTAACAGCCAGGGGGTTTCTCTCTCTCTCTCTCTCTCTCTCTCTCTCTTCGCAAGCAGGCTTTGTTTATGAGATTTGGATACAGAGGATCAAGTTAAGATGCACAGGATGATGTTCTTGGAAGAGATGTGTGTTACTCTTCATCTTGGACTTATGTGTATTCAGGGTTTGCTTGACAAGTCCTCTATCTTTCTCTCTCTAGGTTTTTGGCACCGTGATTGAATGGTGCATATGTGGATTTATCTGTCATGGAAACAGGACATTGGTTTTTCGAGAAGAAACAGGACTTTGGTAACAAGGATACAGGCCTATGGTTTATGGATACAGGTCTATGGTGTATCGGATACAGGTCTTTGGTTTCATGTGGAGAACATGTCTTTGGGTTCATGTGAATAGGTTATGGTTTTCTCGAGGTTACATGCAGGTTGTGACTATAGGAAGGACATATGGTTTGGTACAACCCTACTGTTGTTTGGGAAAGGGTTCATGGGGATCCATGGTTGAGATGGAGAAGACCTTTTTAAGCAGGGAGATATTGTACAGGTGTGCCTTCCCTATGGAATGCTTTGCTGCAATAACGAGAGTTCTTATTTGGAAAGTCCTGGGTGAAAAGCTAAAAGGGAACCTATTGGTGAAGGATTCGACAAGTTGGTACTTTGTATTCATTTTTGATCAAGTAAAGAAATACCGCAAGGGGCGCCACTGTGTTTTGGGGCCAATCGGTGTCCTTGTACTATTTGCAGGAGCATTCTAGCTCCCCTGTTTGTTTTCCTTTTCGAGGTTCTCATGGGTGATGAAGTGTTTTGTGTGCGAGTGTTTGTTCCACCGCCCATCAGATTTCTGAAGGCCGGTTTCATGGTTCCATCGTCGGGATATCATGGACTTTCTCAAGGAGGCGAGCCCGTGGTTGTCACATCAAAAGCTTCAACATGTGGAAAGTGAAAAGGAAGTGCAGGAGACAGTGCAGGATTGTGTGTCTTTGCCCATATGAGGTGAAGAGCAAAAGCTAAAGATGAAGCTCAGGAGAAAAGACACCAAGGACAGGAATTAATCAGCTAGGAACAAAGCAGTTGAAGAGTTATGGTGCAAGAGATGGGTTGAAGGCTATGGCTTTCGACACTTTGTCATGAATGGTATCTTCACTGAGGCTTCATGGGTTCGGAAGGCAGCTTCTTTCTATGTTTAGCAGTGGTGATCTACTATGCTTCATTGGGACTTGTGCTTACCACTTGGGTGGAGTGCAAGCAGGTTTCTGGGTGCATGTGGATGTTTCAGATGAGGCTCAGACAGAAGTGAAGGAACTTGATGAGGTTCTTATTCCTGAGTAGATATTGGCACATAAGGAAAGAAAGGTACGAGGTAAAGTTTCCCATCGCTATCCTGTGAAGTTCAACAACTGCTCACCAATGGATGCGAAGTGGATGGAGGAGGGTGACTTAGTAGATTCACCTCAGGTATTGCAGCTTTACCTTCACGCCTTTGAGTTGGAGCCGACTCTTGCGACAACTCATTCAGGTTCAGCAGAGCATGGGTCTGGAGCATTGCCTGATGCTCAAGAGGGGGGTAGCACCTCCGCTCCCTTGTTATAGATAGGCTCATTTTTTCATCTAGAAGTCGCTTGGTGACATCTTTGTATTCACCCGAGGTACTGAGGCTGACAGTACATCTGCTTATGAGACTTCTATGGTATTGTGTACTAGTCACATGAGATGGTAAAGTTGGGTATGATTCACAGTCGGCCGCACCATGAACTATAACTGCAACTATGGATGGTTTTTGCCTTTGGAACTAAGGTATGACTGAGGAAGATTGGGACATTGATCTTTGTCATATGGTTCTGGCTGTTCTTGACCACAGGATCGGTCAATTGGATATTGAGATGATGCTATTTGTGGAGTTGGTCTCCTTTGGAATGGCATGGTTTGGTTGAGCTCAAAGGCTACGGCAACCTGAGCTAACACTTCGAGACTCTATGGAGGGCATAAGTCTTGTGAGCAGTCCTAGAGTTGGTTTGGTTGATATATGGATTGAACTCTATTTGTGCATGTATTTATACACTTTCCGAGATATTATGGTATTCTGGTGCCATTGGATCCTGGTACCCTTGAGAATACATTGGGCAATACTCTGGATGTGTCAGGATGAGATGCATGTATGTTGGTATGATACATGAGGTACTTTACCATGTTCATGGTGTATCACTGAATGTGGATGGCCATAAGTAGAGTGTGTAAAGCATCAAGAGGGACATATGTGGGAAGTACTTTGTGAATGTATAGTTCAGATGCATTGAGTGCTTTCATATGCTCATGTTGTACCATCAGTCGTGGGTCCTGCGGGATATTCATGGGTGTAAGGCTTGCAAGCAACCCTGAGACTGTTATTTTGGAGTGGTAGAGCATCTTGAGGAGCAAATTGTTTGCGAATGCATATATGTATCATGCATATGTTTGTCATATGTAGAATGATGCATGGTTTTGTTTTTGGCTAACACAGATTACGTATTTCCACTTGATTTTAGACTATTGCCGCAGGTTCTGAAGGAACAAGCAAGAGTATGGTTGAGAATGAGAGTGGCCACAGGCTGGTCACCCTTTGTACCGACAGGGGGGGTGAATACATGTCACATGAGTTTGATGACTATTTGTCTTCTCATGGCATTGTTCACCAATGCACTACTCCTTATACACCGGAGCAAAATGGGGTTGCAAAACGCAAGAACCGAACTCTAATGGAGATGGCCAGGTGTATGCTTAAGGGCAAGTCTTTGCCTAATAAATTCTGGATGGATGCTATATGTGTGCTAATTATGTGCTAAATAGAGCACCCACCTGGGTATTCGGAGAGTATTCGGGTGCTTGGCATATGCGCATGTACCATCTCAGCTGCAGCACAAATTGGAGGATAAGGCCGTTAAGTGTATCTTCATTGGTTATAGCTCCGAGAGCAAAGGCTACCGTCTATATCAGCCCCATACTGGAAGGCTAATTATCAGTAGAGATGTCTCTGCTGAGCATTCAGCCTTTCCTTTGCTGGACTGTCAGAAACAGCCCAGTGTTGATGCCTGGATGTCTTTGACACATTGCTGCCCCTTTTCAAGTCCGGTACAGATTTTGAGCAGCCATTGGAGAGTCCCATTCCTACAGCTGCACACAGTTCTCAGCCTCCAAGTGCTGCAAATAATCAGCCTGATATGCCTCCAGTGGATGATAATGCTACTGATCAAGCTGTTGCCGAAGAAAGGGCTGTCATAAGACAGCATAAAACAGTCCCGAGATGGCTGTTGGATACCCTTAAAGACATCAAACAGGCTGCACCTTTGGCTGCCCGCACTAGAGGAGCCAACTGTCAAATACAGGGTCACTTAGTTGATGTTGCATTGGTTGCTACAGCCTGCAATGAAGAGCCTTTATGCCATAAGGATGCCTTTGACAGTAAGGAGTGGATGGATGCTATGCAGTCAGAGTTGGATTCCATTCACCAAAATGGCATCTTGGAGTTGTGTGACTTGCCTCCGCCTCCTGGCAAGCATGCCATCAGCACAAAGTGGGTCTACAAGTTGAAGCGGAAAGCTGATGGCAGTGTTGACCGCTACAAAGCCCGTCTTGTTGCAAAGGGCTATGCTCAGCAGCAGGGCATTGACTTTGAAGAAATTTTTGCCCCCACTTCATGCATCACTACTATCCGTTGTGTCATTGGTATTGCAGCTCAGAGGCATTGAGAAGTGCATCAGCTCGACATAAAGACTGCCTTTCTTCATGGTGATCTGCATGAGGAGGTATATGTCAGTCAACCTCTTGGCTTTGAGGTACATGGCTCTGAAAATAAGGTATGCCGGCTGCGTAAGGCCTTACGTGGGTTGAAGCAGGCACCCCGGGCATGGTATGCCAAGATACATGCACATTTGCTTGCCATTGGTTGTCAGAACAGCCACACGGAACCCACACTTTATGTCCGGAAGTGTGAATCAGAATTTCTGATTTTTAATTTTATATGTTGATGACATGCTCTTAATTGGGCTATCCACTCTGCAAATTGCAGCATTCAAAGCTGATTTGCAGCGGTACTTTGCAATGATAGGTATGGGCCAGTTACATTACTATCTTGGCATTCAGTTTGCAACAGGTTAAGGGGGGCATTATAATGACTCAGTCCAAGTACATTGGACAGCTTTTGAGTCGATTCCAGTTTGAGGATTGCAAACCTGTCTGTACCCCTATGGAGCCTAGTTTTAGATTCTCCTTGGAGGATGACAATGAGCCTTTTGATGCCACACTCTATCAGTAGGCTGTTGGATGCCTTATCTATTTATGTCATACGAGGCCTGACTTAGAGTATACCATCTCCCAATTGAATAGATTCATGCATATGCCCGATACACACCATTGGCAGGCAGTGAAAAGAGTCTTCAAATATTTGAAAGGCACTCAGTCATTGGGCCGTTTTTATAGTGACAGTTCTTCACTTAGCATGCATGCTTTCATAGACAGTGATTGGGCCGGTTGTTACGACACTCGGGTGTCGCATAGTGGCAATTGTTTTCTGCTTGGAGCTTAATGCATCTCATGGTTCAACAAGAAGCAGCCTACAGTTGCTATGTCCAGTTGTGTGGCTGAGTACAGGGCAGCCTTTGCAGCTATAGTGGAGTGTGTCTGGCTTCGGAAGTTGCTTGCCAATCTTGATGTTGGTCAGACTTGTGCCACTACTATCTACATTGACAGTCAGAGTGCCTTGGCTATTGCGCGCAATCCAGTGTTTCATGCGCGTACTAAGCACATTGAGGTTCATTATCACTATGTCAGGGAGCGATTGTCAGCTGGGGATATCCAGTTGTCTTATGTTCCAACGCAAGACAACTTGGCAAATCTGTTCACGAAGGCTTTACCACGGCCCAAGTTTGAAGCTTTTCGGCAAGCTTTACACTTGGTTCCATTTGTTACGTGATTCTGCTATCCCTGTACTATCATAGGTTGCTATATCCATTATGGATGAACATGTGCAACCATGATTTAGATGCCAAGTATCTCTGAGACGTTTCCAGGATACTTCTGCCATACCATGGAGGGAGGTTTGTTGCCACTTATTCCCTGGTATGTCTTGTAGGCTAGCTAGATTAGGCTAGATCTTGTTTTTAGTCCTTTTAGGGCACTTAGGGTAGTTATGACTCTTAAGTCATTAACTGCTATGACACATGTGACACTTATGACACCCACTTAGTGTTATCTCATGTTCTCACATCAGTTGTACTTACGACTTATTTTTTTCAGCATTGCAATACATTTCGTGCTTCTCTGTTGTCTCACTCCTTGAACCAACACAGCTGACTGCCTCTATATGTGATCATTGTATCTTTCATAATTCGTCTGAAAGTGTGAAAGATCATGACCTTGGTTTTCCCAAGGTTCATTGAAAGGCCTCTCTATGTACAAAAACCATCTAAGGCGTCCATGTGGCGTTGTAGTCCCTCTTGCGAGTCAAATATCAGAATGATGTCATCTGCATAGAGTAGTAAAGTGACCAAAACCCCTGAGAGTGATGCACCACATCTCCTCTGTCTATGAAGTCCGTGATCTCATCTATTTACAGGGCAAAGAGCGTCGAGGAGAGTGGGTAGCCCTGCTTCACCCCCATAGTACTATGTATCTCCTTTGACAGACCACCTGGGCATCTGGCTCGTCTCGTCACCCTCTCATATAAAGCAATGATCCCCTAGATCATATCTGAAGGCACCCCAAGAGTCTGCAATCTCTGTAGGACCGGTTCCGTGGCACTGTGTCGAATGCTTTGTGGAAATCCACAAAGCAACAATAGAGTCTCTGCTCCCGTGACTTGGCCTACTCAATCAGGCTCCTCAAGGGGAATATATGATCCAGCGTGCAGAAGTTACTGCGGAACCCAGCTTGTCCTGGAGCACGAAGACCCTCCCTCTCGGCTAGAGAGCTGAGCTTTGTCTCAAGTACTGATCCATATATCTTGGCCATAATATGGCCAACCATGAGTGTCCTGTAGTTCCCGGGGTCCATCGGGTCACCTGAATCCTGATTTGTCAATGGGGTTAATGATATTCATGCTCCATGTGTGTGGGAAGCCCAAGTGCCTTGTTGAAGAGATGTGCAAGGAAAGGAGCTATGGTGGTAGAGGCATAAGAGAAGTGCTCACCTTATATCCCTGTATGATCTGCAGATCTCCCATGATGTAGCATCTTAAGAGCTTTCTCTACTGTACTCGAAGTGAAAAATGTAGAGGTTGTGGGTCGAGGATCAGGCGGAGAGGGTAATGGGGGCTGATCTAGTACATGGTAGAGAGACTTTGTATAATCATGCCAGGTGGTCGGATCAGTGATGGGTGTGGGTGGTCGTGGCTCACGAAACCGCTCCCAAGCCTCTTTCGAGTTAATGCTCAAGAATAGTTGGTACAACTCCCAGTATGGTTTGATTTTGTGTTTCCTCCTCTTCCGACGGGTCAAAGCTCGGTTTAATCTTTGAGCTTCATGCTCAGAGATCTCCCCTAGTTCTTTCTGTCATTTGAGGCGAGCATGAGTCTCATGACACTCATCATCGTACCAACCATTCTGAGGCATCATCCCTACTTTAGCTTTAGAGGGGGTATGGATGGTATGAGGGAAGCTGGCAATGGCAGATGAGTGGAGTAGATCAGTCAACTGTGATGTGAGTATCTCCAGAGGTGCCGCGGGATCCATGTCAAGTAGACGGTGGTAAAGGGTATCCTGATATATGTGATCACAGTCATGAGTGAAGTGGACAATGGTGATGGGTGGAGGTGGGTGCTGAGGCAGGGGGAGGGGGGGTGGCTATCATGGTGAAAGATAAGTATGTGTGATCAGCTCCGATGGGTATGGGGGGTACTCAGAAATCATGTATGAGCTGAGCTGTCTCTCGGGAGCCTAGGATGTAATCCACTGTGCTACCATGTGGAAAGCATGGAAGTCCTCTTGACTGTGGCCATCTCTCCATCCCGTTATAGATGAGGAGAGAGTGACATGATCCTAGCTCCAGAAGCTCCCGTCCATAGTATGTGACTGGCTTAGTATCTGCAGACACCCTCCGTGATCCAAAGTCCTCATCCTCTAGAGTAGGTAGCTGTATGGGATCTCCCTCAAAATCATATGTAGTGCACTCTGTGATCCAGAGTCCTCATCCTCTAGAGTAGGTAGCTGTATGGGATCTCCCTTAAAAGCATATGCAATGCATTGTCTGCTCCTCGTCCTGGCATTGAAGGCTCCCACTGGTAAGACCTCTCCCAGTATGAGGTACTGTGTAATCTCATCTTAGAGCGCATTGTATGGTGATGTAGCTCCTCCGGTCTCCTCCCTCTCCTCCTGTAACTATTTGGTTCTCCAAGCTCTTTTCACATGATAGAACTCATGCTCGGACACATGGACAGGATGATGGACACATGGAAACAAGGTTCCTAATGTTGGCATTGGAAAAAGCAGCAGTCTTGGTCAAAAAGCAAGAAAAAGCAAAAGTCAAACTTTGTTGATAAAAAAGCTGAGGGCACCATTGGAAAGAGGACATCGAACTGGATCAAAAAGCTAAAAGCCGCTTTTTCAAAAACCAGCTCTAGTGCTAAAAAGCAAGAAGGCCTTGAAGATTGTAAAAGCACAAATCAAGAACTTTGACTATTATTAATATTTAATAAAGCAAAAGCAAGAAAATAAAACAAAAGCAAGGCAAGGCAAAAGCATGGACCCCTCCATCAAGTATATAAGAAGCTTGTACCCTCACGGTGGAACATAGAAAGAATTCTTGGAGATCTTGGAGAACTTGTGGAGACTCATCATCGTCTTCTTCCCTCTAGCATTGCCCCTCTCCGTCGGCAGCTGGCCTTGTAGTGCCTACAACCGTTGCTGCTCTGCTCCTGCAGTGCCCACATCCGCCCTGCTCCGCCTACCACCGCCACCTTGCTGCCTCTGTCTGTGCGCCGCTTGCGGCTTGAGCGCCGCCCTACCGCCTCCGTCTGTGTGTCGTCTCCATCCTGTGCGCTGCTTTCACTACCTCTGCCCTGTGAAGATGTGCCACCCTAAGAGCAGCGTCGTCCAGCAGTCAGCACTAGCCACCACCTTGACAGCAGCTCCACCTGCAACACCTCTCTGCACATCACTGCCGCCTCTGTACAGCAGCAGCGCTGCCCTGTTTGGCTGCTTTCTTTGAGCACTTGCGCCGCCCTTTGTTCCAATACTGCTTTGCCCCTCTTGTAGCCATCTGCGCTGTCTGATTCAGCCAGCAATGCCTGTCCTACAACAGCGCCTGTGCCACTTTAGTAGCAGTTCAGCTGCCGCTAGCTTCTCTAAACCCCTAAGAAGGATGGGATTACCTTGTGGAGACGTTTACTCGTCACCTTGGTGTGAGCCTCTTGAGATTGCCTTTGTCCGGATTGAGTACAGAGAGCCTTGTGGATATTTGGGAACATTAGTTTGATTCAGACATTGGATTTCGGTACTAGCCCGGTGTAAGACTCTTGTGGGTCATCCTCGTGGTGAGCTCGGCATCAGGCATCTTGTGCCTCGACATCGACTTCAGCCCGACCTTGGCATCGGCACTCTTGTTTGATATTATATTCATTTGTTGTATTGGTCCTAGCTTGGAAAAGCATGTGGATTGTTCCTGAAATAAATTCCTGAGGAGGGGGTGGGGCCTATTCCCCGCTCAACGTTTTGTACTGTGTGAAACCCCTATTCCTATCTCTTTCTCCCCTTCTCTCTCTCTACCTATTTCTCTTGTACATGTGGTTGAATCTGTCACTGCATGTTCCGTTGGGCCTACAATGGTATTAGAGCAAGGATTTCTCTTGAAGAAATCTTTTCTGGGGTGACAAAACCATGTCGAGAGTTGAGGGAAACCAAGGGTCTGAAGAAGGGAACAACTATGAAGCCAACCCAAACCATCAAGGAGGGATCCAAGGCTGCCTATCTGTCTCTCATGAGACCATGACATCAGTAGAATACTGAGATTTTCAAAAATTTCAACAGTATCTTCAGGATGAAGAGTTCCTAGCTTGGAGAACCACGAAGGAACAACGCTGCAGAAGAGCTCAGATGCTTGAAGACTTTATCAAAGACCAAGCCACTGAAGATGAAGGTGTGGAAGCCGCCAAAGCTTATCTATGAGGTAAAGGGGTTACCATTGGAGAAGAACCCAAAGCCACCCGATCCATCACTCATGGAGGATAGAGAGAAGTTACCCCTAGACTTGCATCTATCTGATGCAGCTTCCTTAGGCATAGCAAGAGAGAAGGCAAAGGAGCCTTCAACCGGAAAGTGGACTTCAAGCCGGGTGAGAAAAGCGTAAAGTTTGATACCTTTTATGGAAAGCGAGACACCTAGAAAGCCCTATCCTGCATCAAACAGTTTGATGCCGCCTTTGGAGGAGAGGACTTCTTTGAAAAGTCTTAACTTTGCATGGTCCGAATGTATTTGAAGGATGCTGCCTTGAATTGGGGGCTAAAAGTGGTTCAAGATGGAACCGAGCCTACTTCATGGACCGACTTAAAAACCATGTTCGACAAGAAGTTTCTTCCGGCAACCTTCGAGGCAGATGTGCAAAAGGAATGGGATGAGGTAAAGCAAAAGGCCGGAGAAAGCGTGGCAACATATCTTAATAATTTTCAGCCGTCTCATTGAAGTTTACCTCATATACTCCCATACCATCATTGATGGAAATGCGTAAGTTTGTCAATGGATTGCAACCAAAGCTTATGCAAGCAATTTATATGGCAAGACCTAAAACCTTGGAAGAAGCCCAAGACAAAGTCTTGCAAGCCGAAGCTTTACATATGCCTTGGATGGTGGGCATATCAAAGAATGAGAATCGAAACTCGTCCCAAAAGTAGAGGCTCAAAGGAGGATCTCAAGCAAGGAACGAGCCACAAGAAAAGAATGTTGGGGTAAAGGCATTATGCCCACCCTTGTAGTGTGTACAAGCCCATAAGTTATAGTACATAGTACACTTAGTACTTTTAATGTACTAAGTGCACTATGTGTACTAGTGCAATATACATGTGTGATAGGGGAGTCACACACTCAATGCTTGAGTTGACTTATCCCCACAACTCTCTCTCTCTCTCTCTCTCTCCCTTCTTCTCTCTGTGTGTGTCTCCCACATGAAACCTAACCCTAATTCTATCTCCCATCAACTGGTATCAGAGCTTAGGTAGCTGTCTTGATCCTCTCCCTCTTCCCCTCTATGGCTGCACCCAGCTCTTCACACAATCCCTCTTTTATGCTGGTCGCAATTCTGCTAGCTCTCTTCTCACAGTCCCGTGTGATCAGCATACTGTCCCGTGTGATCAGTATCAGTACATACTGTCCCGTGTAATCACTGGTCGCACTGTACTTTGCTGCCCAGCAGCTGGGCGTAGGTAGCCACCAGCAGACGTGGGCTGCCCAGCTAGCAGCGTGGGCTGCTCAGCTGCTGCCCAGCAGCAGCCACGCTGCCCAACCAGGCAGCGCAAAGGGCTGCCAAGCCATCCGTACTTGCACAGCAGCAGGCGCATCAGCATCAACACACGCACAACAACGAGCAGCAGCAGCATCATCGTGCAGCACCCTTTTCAGCAGCAGCAGCAGCATCCGATTCAGCAACATCAGCAAGAAGCGCCCCCCCCTTTCTGCAACAGCATCAACACAAAGAAATTCAGCCTGCAAATTGTAGAAAATCAAAAAATTAAGAGGTATTTGCCTTCAATTTTGGGATTTTCCTTGTCAATTATCATCAATTGAGCAGGTACAGGTTGCAATGGCTCAAATTTGAGCACAATTGGCAAAATTGGTGACATTGGTCACATTCTGGGTCAATTGGCAGGACATTGGCCGTTAAAATTTGGGGCTTTTGATGTAATTGTGCCATTGGGCATTCATACATGCTGTATGATGTGAGAAATCTCACATTCGGGCAAAATTGCAGAAAATTGGAGTGCAAATCAAAGGGCTTTTGTGCTAATTGGGTTGATTTGCATGCATACACTGGCATTTGATGCTTTGGGCAATGTGTTGATGCCTGTCAAGCACTCAATGTGCGAGTAAATCAAGGGGCTTTTATGTATTGGATGTATATGTGGCCAGGGGGAAGCATTGTGAAGACTCTGGATGCCTTCATGTGCGTTAATGTACAATGTATGATCAGAAATTGATCTTAAATCAAGGGGCTTTTTCAAGATTTTATGCTTGTTGAGCTTGGCAAAGCAGCAGGCAAGACTTTTATGCCTTGAATCCTCAGAAATCAGCTTGCAGTCAAGGGGCTTTTGCCCAATTTCTGTTCGGGACTGTTGTATGCAGTGGTCGGGACTGTAAAAGTCTGATTTTCACTCATTTGGACAGCCAGGAGAGCATTTATTGCTGCTGTACTTGCTGGTACAGATTTGGTACAACTTTGTGCAAGTTTTGGCATGGCTGTACACTGATTTGAGTGAGGAAAAGGTTCATTTTCAGCTGCTGTACTTGCCGGTACAGGTTTGGTACATCATTGGTGAACACTTAGTACTGCTGTACAGTACTTTGGAAGGGGAACAGAGCACATTTAAGGTGCTGTCCTAAATCTGCAGCAACCAGATTTTGGTGATTTTATCACATACAGTGGGAGAAAAGTTGCATTCGTGCTTCCGTAGTGGGAGATAAACTTTGGGAGAACAACTGTGAGCACTTTGTGTGCTTTTGGTGCAGTGTTTGCACACCTTGCAGGGAGTCAGGCATTGACAGGTTGCATATTGCTATGGCAACCACAGGTGAGAGCTCTTCATTGCTTCACATCAAGAAGCTTGAAGGCTCACATAACTATGATATTTGGCAAACCCAGTGCTATAATGTGTTGCTCCAGAAGAAGCAGCACAAGCCTATCAAAGAAAGGGGTGTAATGCCCGCTTCTCTTACTGCTGAAGAGTGGGAAGATATGGATGAGCTGGCAAGATCTACTATCATGTTGTCTGTGTCAGACTCTTTACTTTTCAGCATTCATGAAGAGAAGACAGCTTGGGGAATGTGGCAAAGATTGCAGGACTTGTATGCCCAACAAAGTGCCTCAAGCAAAGTGTATTGGTTGAAGAAACTTATAGGTCTTCAAATGAAGGAAGGGGCGTCTATGGCAGCCCATCTAAATGAGTTTAATGGTATTGTCAGCCAAGTTATAAATCAAAAGTTGGCAATGGACGATGAGTTCAAAGCCACCTTTCTCTTATGCACTTTGCCAGAGAGTTGGGACACATTCAGGACAGCCACTAGCAATTCGAATGCTATGCTGTCATATGCAGATGTTGAGGGTGCTCTTCTTCAAGAAGATATGAACAGGAAAAACAATTCCGTTGGAAAGTCCAATGCAATGAATGCACGTGGGAGATCCCAACAAAGGAGAAAAAGCCAAGAACGGGGAAGGAGCAAGTCCCGCTCCAAAAAGGACTTGGAATGCCATTATTGTGGCAAGAAGGGACACATCAAAAAGCAATGCTACAAATGGAAAAATGATCAAAAGAAAAAGGGAAAAGGCAAAGACAAAGACAAAGATGAAGCCAAAGATGTAAAGCCAAAGGGCAAAAGTGGAGTCAAGATTGAAGAAATCAATGTGTCACATGCAGGTGACAGTGAGGATGAGGTCCTATTCACGTCTTCACTTGATGCCCATTCACTTCTTGCAGGAGATGGTCATGGTATGCACTCATGGATCATTGATTCAGGACACTCTTTAGTTCATGCATGCAGGTGTTTGTCACCATGCTAATGTAAATGCAACCGAGCTGCCGGAAATTTCTCTGTGGCATAGCCGGTTGGGACACATGAGTGTCAAAGGAATGGAGCAATTGTCTCGTTTTGGTTACTTGCCTTCTCTAAAGTTTTCAAGTTTTCAGTTTTGTGAGCATTGTATATATGGCAGGCAACTCCAGTGCCCCCACACAAGAAAGCTCTTGGACTGAAAGATGCTCAGTTAGAGCTTGTGCATACAGATGTATGTGAGATGCCTCAGCTTTCTTTGGGAGGGGCAAAATATTTTGTCATTTATTGATGATGCCACACGCAAGGTGTGGGTTTATCCTCTTCGTTTGAAGAGTGATACATTCTCAGTGTTTGAGAAGTTTGTTGCTCTTGTTGAGAATCAAACTGGCAAAACATTGAAGGCTTTGCGTTCCGACAATGGTGGAGAGTATATGTCCAAACAGTTTCAGGACTTTTGTGATGCTAAAGGCATCAAGAGGGAGCTCTCTACTCCTTACGATCCTCCACAAAACGGGACAGCAGAGAGGATGAACAGGACCATTCAGGAGAAGGTCCGTTCTATGTTGTCACATGCTGCGTTACCTCATGGTTTTTGGGCTGAAGTTGTTATGACAACCGTTCACCTTATAAACAGGTCACCTAACACGAGGCTTGGTGGGAAAGTGCCAGAAGAAGTATGGACAGGGAAGCCTCCGTCATACAAGCACTTGAGAGTGTTTGGTTGCGTTGCGTACGTGCACATACGCAGGGAAATGCGCACCAAACTTGATCCTAAGTCTCACAAATGCATATTCCTAGGATATGGTGACAGAGGTGAAATGGGGTATAGACTTTGGGATCCCGTGAATAGAAAGATTATACGCAGCAATGATGTCATTTTTGATGAAACATGCATGTATAAGGAGCCTGCAAGGCAACAGGAGCCTGGCAGAGTCATCTTTGATGATGATGGACATCATGGACAACAACAAAGGGCTGTAAATCAGCCATTACAACAGGAAAACCAGCCCTTAAATGGTGCCGAAAATGGTCCAAATGGACAGCCAGAGATGGCAGAAAATATCCCTATGGATATCCCACAGTTAGAGGAGATACCGGGCATGATATTTCAGCCTTATGGCATGGAACAGGAGCCACCAATAGGTGATATGCAGGCTGGACAGCAACCTGCAAATGATGGTCATTGGGTACGGAGGTCCACAAGACCCTCCAGAGCCCCTGACAGGTTTGTTCCAGGGGTTGACTACTTGATGCTCACTGACTGTGGGGAGCCCTCATGTTATAAGGAGGCTTTACAGAGGGCAGACAAGGCTCTTTGGGAGCGTGCTATGAAGTCAGAGATGGATTCTCTGCACAAAAATGGAACATGGAAGTTGGTGCATTTGCCTACAGGCAAGAAAGTTTTGCCTTGCAAGTGGGTTTACAGGCTCAAAGTTGCACTTGATGCAAAGCCAAGATACAAAGCCAGGTTAGTAGCTAAGGGCTTTAAGCAGGAATATGGTGTGGACTTTGATGAGATCTTCTCTCCAGTGGTCAAAATGACCACACTTAGAGCTGTATTAGCTTTGGTTGCTCATGATGATCTGGATTTGATTCAGATGGATGTGAAGACTGCTTTTCTTCACGGTGATCTCCATGAGGAGATATATATGCAACAGCCAGAGGGTTATGCAGTGAATGGAAAGGAGAAGCTTGTATGCAAGCTGAAAAAGAGTCTTTATGGGCTCAAACAGGCACCAAGGGAATGGTATCATAAATTTGATACATTCGTGAAATCCCAGGACTTCAGGAGAAGTGACATAGATCACTGCTTATACACCAAGAAAGCTTTGGATGGCAGTCTATTGATCCTCATCTTGTATGTTGATGATATGTTGATTGCCGGGAAATCTCGTAAAGAGATGGATGCCTTGAAGAAGAGGCTGCATCAAACCTTTGATATGAAGGATTTGGGTGATGCAAATCACATTTTGGGTATGCGGATACTTCGGGACAGAAATCAGCATGTGTTGTATTTGTCTCAGAAGGAATACATTGGCAAAGTTTTGCAGAGGTTCAATATGGACGGGGGGAAGAAGACTAGTACTCCTTTGCCTCCTATGTGAAACTCAGTGCTATGGACAGCCCATAGTCAGATAGTGGCAGGGCTGATATGGCCAAGATTCCGTATGCTTCAGCTTGTGGCAGTCTCATGTATGCCATGGTTGCTACCAGGCCGGACATTGCATTTGCAGTGGGAGTGGTTGGGAAGCAGTGAAAGGTGTCATGAGATACCTGAAGGGCACACAGGATATGTGCATTTGCTTTGGCAAACAGGATGCATTAGTGCATGGTTACAGGGATTCGGATTATGCCGGTCATCCAGATAACTGGAAGTCTACTACCGGTTATGTGTTTACATTCACAGGAGGTGCTGTGTCATGGATATCCAGGATGCAGAAGTGCACTGCCTTATCTACTACAAAGGCCGAGTATATTGCAGCCACAGAGGCTTGCAAGGAGGCATTATGGTTATCTCGGTTAGTGGTTGATTTGGGTTATACAGGGGATATTCCACTGTTGCATTGTGACAGTCAGAGTGCCATCCAGTTGTTAAAGAACCCTGTCTTTCATGTAAAGGCGAAGCATGTGGATGTGAAGTATCACTTCATCAGAGAGGTGATAGAGAACAAGCAAATTCAGCTTGTTAAGATTCATACGGATGACAACTCGGCTGATCCGTTGACAAAAAGTTTGCCTCTGGAGCGGTTTGCTCATTGCAGACACTTGATGGGCATTGGATGAGGCCAGTTTCAGCCTTGATATGGCCTTGTATATTATCATGTACATGCTGATTTTTCTTTTCCTTCATTTAAGGGCACTTTGCCTCTAAGTGGGAGGTTGTTGGGGTAAAGGCATTATGCCCACCCTTGTAGTGTGTACAAGCCCATAAGTTATAGTACATAGTACACTTAGTACTTTTAATGTACTAAGTGCACTATGTGTACTAGTGCAATATACATGTGTGATAGGGGAGTCACACACTCAATGCTTGAGTCGACTTATCCCCACAACTCTCTCTCTCTCTCTCCCTTCTTCTCTCTGTGTGTATGTCTCCCACATGAAACC
The DNA here is from genome assembly GCF_041138505.1 of Cibotium barometz. Lineage (NCBI taxonomy): Eukaryota > Viridiplantae > Streptophyta > Polypodiopsida > Cyatheales > Cibotiaceae > Cibotium > Cibotium barometz. The sequence continues at coordinate 59,017,714 of NC_141057.1, read as the reverse complement.
TAACTTCTATCTCCCATCAAAGAAGAACAAGAATGAGGATAAACCCCTATCATACCAAAAGAAGCTATCCCGCAAGCGACTCGAGAAGTATGTCAAAGAAGGTAAATGTTTCCAATGTGGAAAGAAAGGACAGATGGTTGCAAAATGTCGTGATAGACCAAATCAAGCAAACTCCCCCAAAGTAATACATCACCTAAAGAACTCCAACATCAAGATGACACACCACTAGAGAAGAGGCAACTTTTCAAAGCTTGGGGAAAAGTGGCAAACCAACTAGTGCTACTTCGATAGTGGTTCTATCTACCGCTGCATCCATCCTCCCTCCGGATAGGTTTGGAACTCCCATTACTGCAAGTGCCGCTTTTAAAGGAATGTCAGCTGAGGTGACTCCTATTTTGGGAAAGCTTCGCTTAATGATTGGAGACTGCGGATCATGAGAACTTTGTTGCTGGCAAAGTTGGACATTGTGATGTGATTTTGGGTATGCCCTGGCATAAGAAGATAGACCCGGCCATTGATTGGGCTGGAAACAAGATTAGGTTTCCTTTAAGGGCAAGAATGTAAGTTTTGATGTAGGAGTTGAGGGGAATTCCATTCCACTCATTAGTCATGTACAAGTTCCTTAAGCAATAAAGCAATCTATTTCCTCGTACGATATATGTAAGAGATCCAAAGGAATCTAAAGGTGATGAGTCACTCTCAACTCTTGATCATGAAAGGAAAGATTTCCTAAAGAAGTATGAAGATTGTTTTGCAGATACTCTTCTAGGAGAGCTACCTCCAAAGAGACCTGAAGATCATTGGATTGACATCATGCCAGGAAGCTCACCTCCTAATAGACCTCCTTATTGAGTGAGTCAGGCTTAACAAGAGGAGATTATGAAGCAGGTGACCGAGCTTTTGGAAAAGGGTTTGATTCGACCTAGCGCATCACCTTTTTGCTCTCCAATCTTATTGGTCCAGAAAAAGGATGGTTCTTGGCGTATGTGTATTGATTACAAGTCTCTTAACAAGATCACTATAACGAACAGGTTTTCTATCCCAGGATTGATAACATCCTAGATAGATTGGATGGAGCCGCTATCTTTAGTAGGATCGACTTGAAGAGTGGTTACCATCAAGTTAGGATTGTTTCAGAGGACATTCACAAGACCGCATTCAGGACTACCTTTGGACTCATGAGTATTTGGTGATGCCTTTTGGTCTTACCAATGCCCCGGCTACTTTCAACCGAATAATGGAAATAATATTTCAAGCACATAGAAAGTTTGTAGCTACTTTCTTTGATGACATTATTGTGCTTCAAAGAATGAAGAGGAGCATCGAAAGCACTTGGATATGGTATTTCAGGAATTGCGGAAGCACAAGCTGTATGTGAATGGCAAGAAGAGTGAGTTCTTTTTGTTAGAGATTCACTACATGGGTCATATAGTATCCAAGGTGTTAGAAATATAAGCCCAACTTGTTTCTTAGCCATCAAACAAATTTTCATAGGATGAAGTGTTATCCTAAGGTCAAATCAGAGTATGTAGCATCACTCCACATGTTCATCCACATGTCAAGGAGCATCCCTATATCAAAGGGCTCGTGGAGCATATTTAGGAGAAGCATCTAGCTCATCTACATCATCAGTGATGTCATCTAGGACTGGATCCAAAGGCTATATAAAGCCCATGTAGCACTCACACTATGAATGAAGCAATGAAGTTACTTCTCATATTATGAATGGCTCAAATCTCTTCCCACCTTGATTTCTTTCATGGTATCAGAGCCGATTATGCCAAAATTGGCTTTCCCAAAACAGTACCCACCTGTATTGGAGGACCTCCACCGCCTTCTACAGGGCATATCTTGGCACGTTTTCTTCACAAAATCTCCTTCTGCTCAGGGCGCAGGTCACCATCGCCTCAATTTTTCAGATCCATTGCTCCACGACCCGGCATTACAGTTTTCCCCAAATATTCATCGCGTCTGAGAAGGTGGCTGCTGCAGTGGCTTGTTCTCCCTCCACAAAAGGAATTGCTTCAATTCCTCTGAGCTTTCCATGCATCCCAATGTGCTCTTTCTTCTCCTAAAAGGGCTTGCGAAATGGTGCAGCCAATCTCTAATGGCAAGCTGATTTGCAGAGGGGGGTTCTGCTGCAGATTTTCTACATAAAGCATTTTAATGCTTGGTGGTAATGATCTTGCTTAATCCTTTTTTAACGATCATAATAATGTTATCTCATGCATAGAAGGTCTTTGATTAAGCATTATCACATCTCTATCCACATAGATAATAGGTGTGTATATGGTTATGAAGCTTGAAAGCCACCTCTTGTAAAGGGATTGTAGACATTGCCCCCAGTATATCTCCTCAGTGGGGTAAGACCTCCCTATCTATGGCATCCACATCAATCATGGCTTCTAATTCTAAGTGTCCTGATAAGTTCAATGGCATAGGGTTTCACACCTGGCAAACAAAGGTGAAGGGGCATTTAATGAGAAAGAACTTATGGAGCTTAGTTAAACCACAAGTAGAAAGAGAGGGAGAAGGAGTTGTCACTAGAGCTACCACTGTTGCGTTGCAAGCAAAGGATGAACAAGCTTTAGGGATAATAATCACAGCATTAGATGATAATTTTATACATTATATAGATGATGCTGACACTGCGGCTCAAGCTTGGGAAACACTTGAGAAAATTTTTGGTGCTAAAGCAAAGCATTCTAAGATTAGTCTTAAAATGCAACTCTATGGGCTCACAATAGAAGCAAATGAAGGAGTCTTATGACTCAACTTGTGTATGTCCAATCCCCTATACCTAATGAAGATGCTGTTGCCATCTTATTGAAGACTATGCCTTCAAAACTTGATCAACTTGTCACTGTGCTTAAAGAGAAGGATCCTATTCCTTCGTTGGAAAGTGTGATAAACTCTTTGCAGGAAGAAGAGAAAAAACAAATCAAAGACTTCCAAGAAGGTGCCTATGCGATCTCCACCATCAACAACAAGAAGAAATGTGTAACCGGTGGGAGAACTAATTACCAAACAAAGGATTGCTTCACTAACAACCCTTGTGTGCATTGTGGAAAGACAAATCATCCATCACAAAGATGCTACCTCAAGGACAAGAAGAAAGAGAAGGTTAACACTGTTGAAGAAAATCACATTGTAGAAGTCTCTGGTATTGTTGGACCTGGAGATGATGATGATTCCTATGCTTTGTTAAAAGGTTGTCATTGTTCACTCTTGTATGGTAAAAAAAAGAAAAAAGCCTTGGTTGTTTTTTTCCCTTGTTGTTTGTAAAGAGTACTCAAACCTTGTTATTGTATGGTTGCGACTCTAATGTATCAAGGGGGGATGTTGTTAGGCTCAAAACTTTTACTAGAGTGTCAAGTTTGGCTTAAGGGGGGTGTTCAAAATATAAGCCTAACTTGTTCCTTAGCCATCAAACAAATGTGCATAGGATGAAGTGTTATCCTAAGGTCAAATCAGAGTATGTAGCATCACTCCACATGTCCATCCACATGTCAAGGAGCATCCCTACATCAAAGGGGTCGTGGAGCATATTTAGGAGAAGCATCTAGCTCATCTACATGATACATCATCAGTGATGTCATCCAGGACTGGATCATGCAGTTCGAAGTTTCCTTGGCTTATGCTCTTATTACATGAAGTTTATCAAGTGGTTTGCCGTGGTAGCAAATCCACTACATGAAGTTTATCAAGTGGTTTGCCGTGGTAGCAAATCCACTACATGATTTGACAAAGAAAGCCGTGGGATTTTGGTGGGCCAAAGTTGAAAAAGAATCCTTTGAAGGAGTAAAGTTTTATGCTATCAAAGGACCAATATTGATTATTCTAGATTTATCAAAACCATTTATGGTAGAGTGTGATGTCTCAGGAGATTGCATTGGAGCAGTCTTGAACCAAGAGTGCCATGCCGTGGCCTACGAGAGTCGAAAAGACCGCACCCACATACGATAAAGAATTGATGGCCATCATTCATGCCTTAAAGATTTGGAAGCACTATCTTATGTGAGTGTTGAGTTTGTTATTAAGACGTAGGTATTTGTACGTTCACGGTTTTTACTGTATATATATATATGTGTGTGTGTGTGTGTGTGTGTGTGTGTGTGTATGTATGTATGTATGTATGTATATGTGTGTGTGTGTGTGTGTGTGTGCATATAAAATAAGAAACATCTAACATCCATACTGAGCAATGACCACTGACTACTAAAATAATTAAAAAATGAGCCAAATAAGTGTTGTACATTGAACCTCATATTTGGTACGAAGACCTTATCCGTACGAGGTACGGTACATATGGAGTGGTATGGAAAGTACTGAAGGTACTCATCGGATGAGTACGGGTATGGAATGCAACTATGTGGGACATGGAGGAATCATGACAACAACTCAGGCTTTGGAGAGTTATTTCTATTGGACTAGCATGAGAAGAGACATTGACCAATATGTTCGAGAATGTTTGGTTTGTCAGAAGATCAAGTTTGATCGGCAAAAACCCGCAAGATTATTACGACGTTTGCCAATTCTCAATATTCCATGAGAAAGTATCGCTATGGACTTCATCTTTGGGTTGCCAAAGTCAGGATTGGGAATGATGGAATATGGACTATTATTGATAGGTTCAGTAAGCAAGCCCACTTCATTCCAGTGAAGAAGACCATCCGCACGGATTATATGGCGAGATTGTTTATTCAACAGATTTTCCAGCATCATGGATTACCCAAATCCATTGTAGGGGATGGAGATCCTCGGATTACCTGTTTCTTTTTGGAGCACTTTTTGACAACATGGGAACAAAGCTTAATTTCTCTTCGGCTTATCATCCTCAAACAGATGGGCAAAGTGAGATTGCAAACCTCACTATTTTTGATATGCTAAAGTGTTATGCTCTCTAAGCAAAGGATCAATGGAAGAAGTACTTGCCATTGGTTGAGTTTGCCTACAACAACACTGTTCACTCTTCGACAGGCAAAGCTTCTTTTGAGATTATCTATGACAAACCATTGTTGTTGCCTATTTTAAAGACCAAGGAAGAGATCTTCCATGCGGATGAGTTTGTTCGAGATTTGGAAACGGTCTTTGCACAGGTTCGAAAGGCTATTGAGACGTCTCAAGCCAAGCAAAAGAAAGCTGCAGATAAGCACAGAAGGAAGGGATCGAGTCTTATTGCGATTTGAAAGAACAACACTTAGAAAGTCAAAAGCTAAGGAGCACAAAGAACCCAATTGCTCCCAGATATTATGGACCTTTTTGTTGGGGTAAAGGCACTATGCCCACCCTTATAGTGTGTACAAGCCCATAAGTTATAGTACATAGTACACTTAGTACTTTTAATGTACTAAGTGCACTATGTGTACTAGTGCAATATACATGTGTGATAGGGGAGTCACACACTCAATGCTATTGAGTTGACTTATCCCCACAACTCTCTCTCTCTCTCTCTCCCTGCTTCTCTCTGTGTATGTCTCCCACACATGAATAACTCTAACCCTAATCTCTCCCACACAAGTGGTATCAGAGCCCTGGTTTTAGGGTTTTGTTCTCAAGGGTGCTCATAGCTTCGCAGGCCCATGTTGCTGGAGAAGTAGCAACCAGGAGGAAAAGGTGCAAAGGATTTCCCACAGCCAGTCGTAGGCTCGCAGCAGGTGAGGAACTAAACGCCGCCAGCAAGCAGGTCGACTAGGTGTCAGCGCTGGGCAGCAATACGTGAGGTAGCGAGGAGGCCAGCGCATTCAACCTTGGCTACCTGCGCTAGGCGAAGGCAGGCGGACACGTAGTTGGCTGCTGGGTGTGAGCGAGTACCTGTAGCGCAAGCCACTGAAGGAGGCGGCGAAGGCACACAGCGACGTGTAGCGCTGGCTACCGGTCGGAGGCGGCAACCGGCGTTGGAGTGTTGCGAGACGGCCACTAGGCGGAGGCGGATCAACAAGGATTGCCCGCCGTGCTGCCGATCACGCCTGTCTCTTCTCGCCGTGGAGCTCCGATATACAGAGCCCGACGGAACCACGTGGTAGTATATGCAGAAGAGAGCAAGAGTAGCAGCAGTCCCGGTGGCGGCAGCAGCAGCAGCAGCACCTCCCCGTCTGGAAACGAAGAAAGCCCTAACATCGTCCTGCGGGCAGCCTGGTATGGAGCTAAGGCTCTAGGCAACATCGTGGCGGCATTCTACCCCAAGCCGTCCGTCTCTCTGCGACCAGCCCAAGCCCGACTACATGCTCTGTAACAAAGAACCCTTCGTCATAATCGTCCACCATTGCTTGTACGACATAATCCCGGCTGAGAGGCCCTTGGATGGCATCGACGTGGCCTTGTTTGGGCAGGCGAAGGACCAGACGGCACTAATAAAAAGCAACAGGCAGCAATAGCTTTCTGCAGCAGCACCAAATTCAGCAAACCCCCCTTTCCTGCAACAAAAAATCAGAAATTACAAGGTATTCTGCTTCTGCTTCAATTTTTTTTTGGGATTTGCAATTGAGCAAGTACAATCATCAATTGAGCAGGTACAGGTGCCGAATTGCTCAATTTTGAGCAAAATTGGCAAAATTGGGTGACATTGGTCACAATCAGGATCAATTTGCAGGAAATTGGATGTCGAAATTTGGGGCTTTTGATGTAATTGTGCAATTAAGCATTCATACATGTTGTATGATGTGAGAAATCGCACATTCGGGCAAAATTGCAGCAAATTGCAGTGCAAATCAAGGGGCTTTTGTGCCGATTGGATTGATTTGCATGCAGGCACTCGCATTTGATGCTTTGGGCAACGTGTTGATGCCTGTCAGGCACTCAATGTGCCTGTAAATCAAGGGGCTTTCATGTATTGGATGTATATGTGGCCAGGGGGAAGCATCGCGAAGACTCTGGATGCCTTCATGTGCGTTAATGTACCATGTATGATCAGAAATTGATCTTAAATCAAGGGGTTTTTCAAGATTTTATGCTTGTTGAGCTCGGCAAAGCAGCAGGCAAGACTTTTATGCCTTGAATCCTCAGAAATCAGCTTGCAGTCAAGGGGCTTTTGCCCAATTTCTGTTCGGAACTGTTGTATGCAGTGTTCGGGACTGTAAAAGTCTGATTTTCACTCTTTTAGACAGCCAGGAGAGCATTTTTTGCTACTGTACCTGCTGGTACAAATTTGGCACAGCTTTGTGCAAGTTTTGGCATGGCTGTACACTGATTTGAGTGAGGAAAAGGTTCAATTTCAGCTGCTGTACTTGCCGGTACAGGTTTGGTACATCATTGGTGAGCACTTGGTACTGTTGTACAGTACTTTGGAAGGGCAACAGAGCACATTTAAGGTGCTGTCCTAAATCTGCAGCAACCAGATTTTGGTGATTTCATCACATACAGTGGGAGAAAAGTTGCATTTGTGCTTCCACAGTGGGAGATAAAGCTTGGGAGAATAACTGTGAGCACTTTGTGTGCTTTTGGTGCAGTGTTTGCACATTTTGCAGGGAGTCAGGCATTGACAGGTTGCATATTGCTATGGCAACCACAGGTGAGAGCTCTTCATTGCTTCACATCAAGAAGCTTGAAGGCTCACATAACTATGATATTTGGCAAACCCAGTGCTATAATGTGTTGCTCCAGAAGAAGCAGCACAAGCCTATCAAAGAAAGGGGTGTAAAGCCCGCTTCTCTTACTGCTGAAGAGTGGGAAGATATGGATGAGCTGGCAAGATCTACTATCATGTTGTCTGTGTCAGACTCTTTACTTTTCAGCATTCGTGAAGAGAAGACAGCTTGGGGAATGTGGCAGAGATTGCAGGACTTGTATGCCCAGCAAAGTGCCTCAAGCAAAGTGTATTGGTTGAAGAAACTCATAGGTCTTCAGATGAAGGAAGGGGCGTCTATGGCAGCCCATCTAAATGAGTTTAATGGTATTGTCAGCCAAGTTATAAATCAAAAGTTGGCAATGGACGATGAGTTCAAAGCCACTTTTCTCTTATGCACTTTGCCAGAGAGTTGGGACACATTCAGGACAGCCACTAGCAATTCGAATGCTATGTTGTCATATGCAGATGTTGAGGGTGCTCTTCTTCAAGAAGAGATGAACAGGAAAAACAACTCTGTTGGAAAGTCCAATGCAATGAATGCACGTGGGAGATCCTAGCAAAGGGGTAAAAGCCAAGAACGGGGAAGGAGCAAGTCCCGCTCCAAAAAGGACTTGGAATGCCATTATTGTGGCAAGAAGGGACACATTAAAAAGCAATGCTACAAATGGAAAAATGATCAAAAGGAAAAGGGAAAAGGCAAAGACAAAGACAAAGATGAAGCCAAAGATGTAAAGCCAAAGGGCAAAAGTGGAGTCAAGATTGAAGAAATCAATGTGTCACATGCAGGTGACAGTGAGGATGAGGTCCTATTTACGTCTTCACTTGATGCCCATTCACTTCTTACAGGTGGTCATGGTATGCACTCATGGATCATTGATTCAGGTGCCTCCTTTCATGTCACAGGTTGCAGAGACTTGTTTGTCAGGTATACTACTGGCAATGAAGGAGTGGTTTATTTGGGTGATAACCATGCATGCAAGATTCTTGGCAGAGGTGATGTGAGGCTTGTGTTTTAGATGGCTCACAGCTTATGCTCCATGATGTCGAGATAAAGAAGAACCTGCTTTCTACTGGACAGCTTGATGATGCTGATTATGTTACCACATTTGGTCGTGGAAAGTGGAAAATTAGTAAGGGCTCACTGGTTGTTGCCAGAGGCTCTAAGGTGGACACTCTTTACTTCATGCATGCAGGTGTTTGTCACCATGCTAATGTAAATGCAACCTAGCTGCCGGAAATTTCTATGTGGCATAGCCGGTTGGGACACATGAGTGTCAAGGGAATGGAGCAATTGTCTCGTTTGGGTTACTTGCCTTCTCTAAAGTTTTCAAGTTTTCAGTTTTGTGAGCATTGTATATGGCAGGCAATTGCAGTGCCCCCACAAGAAAGCTCTTGGACAGAAAGATGCTCAGTTAGAGCTTGTGCATACAGATATATGTGAGATGCCTCAGCTTTCTTTGGGAGGGGCAAAATACTTTGTCTTTTATTGATGATGCCACACGCAAGGTGTGGGTCTATCCTCTTCATTTGAAGAGTGATACATTCTCAGTGTTTCAGAAGTTTGTTGCTCATGTTGAGAATCAAACTGGCAAAACACTGAAGGCTTTGCGTTCCGACAATGGTGGAGGGTATATGTCCAAACAGTTTCAGGACTTTTGTGATGCTAAAGGCATCAAGAGGGAGCTCTCTACTCCTTATGATCCTCGGACCTCCACAAAACGGGACAGCAAAGAGGATGAAGAGGACCATACAGGAGAAGGTCCGTTCTATGTTGTCACATGCTGCATTACCTCATGGTTTTTGGGCTGAAGTTGTTATGACAACCGTTCACCTTATAAACAGGTCACCTAACACGAGGCTTGGTGGGAAAGTGCCAGAAGAAGTATGGACAGGGAAGCCTCCGTCATACAAGCACTTGAGAGTGTTTGGTTGCGTTGCGTACGTGCACATACGCAGGGAAATGCGCACCAAACTTGATCCTAAGTCTCACAAATGCATATTCCTAGGATATGGTGACAGAGGTGAAATGGGGTATAGACTTTGGGATCCCGTGAATAGAAAGATTATACGCAGCAATGATGTCATTTTTGATGAAACATGCATGTATAAGGAGCCTGCAAGGCAACAGGAGCCTGGCAGAGTCATCTTTGATGATGATGGACATCATGGACAACAACAAAGGGCTGTAAATCAGCCATTACAACAGGAAAACCAGCCCTTAAATGGTGCCGAAAATGGTCCAAATGGATAGCCAGACATGGCAGAAGATATCCCTATGGATATACCATAGTTAGAGGAGATACCGGGCATGATTTTTCAGCCTTATGGCATGGAACAGGAGCCACCAATGGGTGATATGCAGGCTGGACAGCAACCTGCAAATGATGGTCATTGGGTACGGAGGTCCACAAGACCCTCCAGAGCCCCTGACAGGTTTGTTCCAGGGGTTGACTACTTGATGCTCACTGACTGTGGGGAGCCCTCATGTTACAAGGAGGCTTTACAGAGGGCAGACAAGGCTCTTTGGGAGCGTGCCATGAAGTCAGAGATGGATTCTCTGCACAAAAATGGAACATGGAAGTTGGTGCATTTGCCTGTAGGCAAGAAAGTTTTGCCATGCAAGTGGGTTTACAGGCTCAAAGTTGCACCTGATGCAAAGCCAAGATACAAAGCCAGGTTAGTGGCTAAGGGCTTCAAGCAGGAATATGGTGTGGACTTTGAGATCTTCTCTCCAGTGGTCAAAATGACCACACTTAGAGCTGTGTTAGCTTTGGTTGCGCATGATGATCTGGACTTGATTCAGATGGATGTGAAGACTGCTTTTCTTCACGGTGATCTCCATGAGGAGATATATATGCAACAGCCAGAGGGTTATGCAGTGAGTGGAAAGGAGAAGCTTGTATGCAAGCTGAAAAAGAGTCTTTATGGGCTCAAACAGGCACCAAGGGAATGGTATCATAAATTTGATACATTCATGAAATCCCAGAAATTCAGGAGAAGTGACATAGATCACTGCTTATATACCAAGAAAGCTTTGGATGGCAGTCTATTGATCCTCATCTTGTATGTTGATGATATGTTGATTGCCGGGAAATCTCGTAAGGAGATGGATACCTTGAAGCAGAGGCTGCATCAAACCTTTGATATGAAGGATTTGGGTGATGCAAATCACATTTTGGGTATGCAAATACTTCGGGACAGAAATCAGCATGTGTTGTATTTGTCTCAGAAGGAATACATTGGCAAAGTCTTGCAGAGGTTCAATATGGACGGGGGGAAGAAGACTAGTACTCCTTTGCCTCCATATGTGAAACTCAGTGCTATGGACAGCCCACAGTCAGATAGTGGCAGGGCTGATATGGCCAAGATTCCGTATGCTTCAGCTTGTGGCAGTCTCATGTATGCCATGGTTGCTACCAGGCGGACATTGCATTTGCAGTGGGAGTGGTTAGTAGATACATGGCCAACCCTGGCAAGAAGCATTGGGAAGCAGTGAAAGGTGTCATGAGATACCTGAAGGGCACACAGGATATGTGCATTTGCTTTGGCAAACAGGATGCATTAGTGCATGGTTACAGGGATTCGGATTATGCCGGTCATCCAGATAACCGGAAGTCTACTACCGGTTATGTGTTTACATTCACAGGAGGTGCTGTGTCATGGATATCCAGGATGCAGAAGTGCACTGCTTTATCTACTACAGAGGCCGAGTATATTGCAGTCCCACAGAGGCTTGCAAGGAGGCATTATGGCTATCTCGGTTAGTGGTTGATTTGGGCTATACAGGGGATATTCCATTGTTGCATTGTGACAGTCAGAGTGCCATCCAGTTGGCAAAGAACCCTGTTTTTCATGCAAAGACCAAGCATGTGGATGTGAAGTATCACTTCATCAGAGAGGTGATAGAGAACAAGCAAATTCAGCTTGTTAAGATTCATACGGATGACAACCCGGCTGATCTGTTGACAAAGAGTTTGCCTCCGGAGCGGTTTGCTCATTGGAGACACTTGATGGGCATTGGATGAGGCCAGTTTTAGCCTTGATATGGCCTTGTATATTATCATGTACATGCTGATTTTTTCTTTTCCTTTATTTAAGGGCACTTTGCCTTTAAGTGGGAGGTTGTTGGGGTAAAGGCACTATGCCCACCCTTATAGTGTGTACAAGCCCATAAGTTATAGTACATAGTACACTTAGTACTTTTAATGTACTAAGTGCACTATGTGTACTAGTGCAATATACATGTGTGATAGGGGAGTCACACACTCAATGCTATTGAGTTGACTTATCCCCACAACTCTCTCTCTCTCTCTCTCCCTGCTTCTCTCTGTGTATGTCTCCCACACATGAATAACTCTAACCCTAATCTCTCCCACACACTTTTCAGGTTACTAAGAAGATCAATGATGTATGTTATCGATTGGACCTTCCAGATCATTGGAGGATACATAATGCCTTCCATGTCAGTTTATTGAAGCTATATACAGGTTTATCCCAGAGGAGCTTGTATTGGAGGATCCACCAGAAGTGGAAGAACAAGAAGAAGTCTTATAGCCGTAACAGATTGTATTCCATTCCGTGAGAAAAAGAGGAACGACAGTGGTCAGGAAATTCCTCTTGAAGTTTAAGGATTATTCGCCTATGGATGCGAAATGGATGCCGGAAGAGTACTTCAAGGACTACCCAGATATTCTTCAAGCTTATGAGAAAGTAGTTGGTCTAGATGTATTTGAAGTACAAGCTTGAAATGGCATCGTCCACTGGGCTCCAGACTAACTGGCCAGGACTTGGAATACCCAATAGACGCGAATGATGCATACTTGTTTGTTGACTAGCTTGTGTCTAGTTTTTGCAGAAGGTGAGTAAGCATTTATTATATCTAACCCATGTCACAGGCTATGAAGAACATATACCATCAAGAAGAAGAACATCGGCCAAAGGGACAAGAGCACTAGATGGGGCTAGTACCACGATCATATGGCATATTTATATCCCACAGTTGAGGACAAATGTGATGTAAGAGGGAGGTAATGTAACTATTTGGTCCTCCAAGCTCTTTCACATGATAGAACTCATGCCCGGACACATGGACAGGATGATGGACACATGAAAACAGGGTTCCTAATGTTGGCATTGGAAAAAGCATTAGTCTTGGTCAAAGAGCAAGATAAAGCAAAAGTCAAACTTTGTTGAATGGGCACCATTGGAAAGAGGACATCGAACTGGATCAAAAAGCTAAAAGCCGCTTTTTCAAAAAGCAGCTCTAGGGTCAAAAAGCAAGGCCTTGAAGATTGTAAAAGCACAAATCAAGAACTTTGACTATTATTAATATTTAATAAAGCAAAAGCAAAGAGGCAAAGCAAAAGCAAGAAAATAAAACAAAAGCAAGAGGCAAAGCAAAAGCAAGGCAAGGCAAAAGCATGGACCCCCCATCAAGTATATAAGAAGCTTGTATCCTCATGGTGGAACATAGAAAGAATTCTTGGAGATCTTAGAGGAGAACTTGTGGAGGCTCATCATCATCTTCTTCCCTCTAGCATCGCCTAGCTCCTCCCTCTCTGCCAGCAGCCGCCCTTGCAGCGCCTACAACCGCCGGTGCTCCGCCCCCGTAGTGTCCACATCTGCCGCTGCTCTGCCTACCACCGCCGCCCTGCTGCCTCCGTCTGTGCGCCGCCCTGCCGCCTCCGTCTGTGTGTTGTCTCCATCTTGTGCACCGCTTTTACTACCTCTGTCCTATGAAGCTGCGCCACCCTGACAGCAGTGCCATCCAGCAGTGCCATCCAGCAGTTAGCGCTAGCCACCACCTTGACAAACAGCAGCGCCACCTGCAGCACCTCTCTACACATCGCTGCCGCCTCTGTACAGCAGCAGCGCCGCCCTGTTTGGCTGCTTTCTCTGGGCACCTGCGCTGCCCTGTGTTCCAGCACTGCTTTGCCCCTCTTGTAGCCATCTGCGCTGTCTGATTCAGCCAGCAACGCCTGTCCTACAGCAGCGCCTGTGCCACTTCAGCGGTTCTGCTGTTGCCAGCTTCTCTAAACCCATAAGAAGGAAGGGATTACCTTGTGGAGACGTTACTCATCACCTTGGTGTGAGCCTCTTGAGATTGCCTTTGTCCGGATTGAGTGCAGAGAGCCTTTTGGATATTTGGGAACATCAGATTGATTCAGACATTGGATTTCGGTACTAGCCCGATGTAAGACTCTTGTGGGTCATCCTTGTGGTGAGCTCGGCATTAGGTATCTTGTGCCTCGACATCGACTTCAGCCCGACCTTGGCATCGGCACTCTTGTTTGATATTGTATTCATTTGTTGTATTGGTCCTGCCTTGGAAAAGCTCGTGGATTGTTCCTGAAATAAATTTTTGAAGAGCGGGTGGGGCTTGTTCCCCGCTCAGTGTGGTGTATTGTGTGAAGCCCCTATTCCCATCTCTCTCTCCCCTTCTCTCTCTCTGTCTATTTCTCTTGTACACATGGTTGAATCTGTCACTGCACGCTCCGTTGGGCTTACACCTCCACCTCCTCTATCTCCTCTCCATCCTCTATCTCCTCTGTATTCGTGGCATAATGTGAGGTGTCTGGTGGAAAGTAACACACAGCAATGTACATAGTCCTGGCCTCTGTCAGCTGAAATCTCACCCACATAAAATGGGCCTTTGGGTCTCTGCTGATAATGCTGATCCTTGACTGAAGCTCTGTTTTGAATATAATGGCCACTCCTCCTGATCCTCTAGCTCTACCTGCTCTCTGTGTGCTCCCTCTGAAAGCTGATTCCCACTGGAATCCTGTTACATGTGGCAGACCTCTCTGAGGGCTCTTGCAGACAAGATCACCTTATTGATTAGCAAGAGGCTTACGATGGCAATAGCGAGCGAATGGGCATTACAACGTGCTTGAGGATTGGAGACAAGAGTGAGAAGATGAGGCCTTTATAAAGGAGGCGGCTGACTAGCACCATGAAGCTGGCCGACAGGCATAAAACAGCCCACTACTCATAAAACATGGATGTGCGCCAATAAAAGGCCATGTTCCCACAAGTTCACAACACAAAGAGATGCACAAAATTCTAACAGGTTATACAGCTTTGGTTTTTGTATTATCAGTAACAGTACTTGTTTTGAAAATTACAAGGCCACAGCATGTAGCACTTGTCATACAATAGACTTGGTGGTTTTGCCATTCGTCGCTTTTGGTTGTTTTTATTGTGGAAACATGTTTTTGGCTGTTTCTGATTTCATATGGGTCACTTCGAAGGATTGTCTATTTGTCTCAATATAGGGCTATGAGAATTCTAAGACACAAATTTGGTTTTTTGAATCTTTAATGGTTTCTGATTGCATCATATGGTTCACTTCGAAGGATTGTCTATTTGTCTCAATATAGGGCTATGAGAATTCTAAGACACAAATTTGGTTTTTTGAATCTTTAATGGGTCTGAATAATCAGCTTTGTAAAGACTTCAACTGATTGCTTGTTTGTCATGGCAAAATGCAGGAAAGGACAATGGTAAATGGTTCTGTTGGGATAGAAGATGTTCATGGACAAAAATCGATTCATGCTAATGATATAGATTGCAGTCACTTGTCCTCGGAGAATCATATTCTTGTGTTAGCTGCACAGAGCAGGCTGTGGTTGACTGTGATCAATTTGAGTGGCAACACTTGCCAGGGTTTTACATGTCTTATCTCAGTCGACATGACCAAAGCTGCTAAGCTTAGCACGGGTCAAAGGGATGACTTGGATTTACAGGGAGGGACAACAGGTGCTGTTTCTTACGACAAAGGCACTGTTATCTTTAGCCACATGTTTCTCTGCCCAAAATCTGGCGCAAAATCTGGCTGTGTTTGGCCTAGCATTGTGCTTGAAAAGAGCAAATTTACTGGGATAGAATGCACGTCAGTTGGTTCAACTGGGTCTAGGGGGTTAAGATTTTGGGATAGAAGTTATCCCGAGCTTTCACAGATGTATATTTCTGTAGCATTTCCACTATCGCTGAAGATATGTGCCGTCAAGCAACATAATCATGAGCTTTTCAGGGACAAAGGTACCAAATCCATTTTTGCAATGCAAGAAACCAAGTTTTTCAGGGTCCAAATTTCTGTAGATAGCTCCGTGCAAATGCAATTGGCTAATTTTGCAAAATGTGGTTCGGAGTATTGCAAACTGCATTCTTGTCATGAACAAGCTACAGAATTTATCATTTCACATCAGCCTGACCATCCTGAAGGAGCAACTGAAACATCTTTTGAGGTGCAATGTGCGCCTATAATTCTGCCAGATCTCTTATTCCCAGTCTATACTAAGTCAGCACCTTTCTACAGATTTGAGAAACTGCTCTTGAAGGTTTTTCTGATAACACTCTTTTCTATGCTTGTAATGCTGTTGAAAATGCTGAGACAAGAAAGGAATCTTGCCATGGATGCTAGGTTATGGCAGTCATGCAATTATACCTTCTTCTTCCAATCCGTTTATTCAAAAACTGGTTGCATCAAGGCTTCTGATAGGTCAAGCAACTTTGAGCATGCTTTAGATAAGCTAAATAGCACAAGGGGCTTGGTAAGCCAAAATGATCAGCCTCATAAGAGAAAATTTCCAGATGTGAAGGCAAGGGTTGCTAGAAACATTGGTTTCATCTTTAGATGGTTCTTTGATTCACAGGCCACAATTCTTAATGTCAGGGTCCAGATTGCGGAAAGTGCTTGTGATCTGAATGCAGTACCAATGGAACAAAGTAAACAAACTGTGAGCAAGGGCTTCACAGCAGATGATAAAAACTGTGGTGTTGCGATGAACAGTGTTGTGAAACAACTCTCTCATCTGACTTTTACAAACAAGGAAGGGATTGAAAGAACTTGCTGCACAGGCATTGCTGATACATCTAATGCAAATCGCTCAGTAGGCCAGAAGCATTTGGAGCCCAGAGCATTGCCATTGCTATTGGTATCTCTTCCATCAACATGCCCTACGATTGAAGGCATCATAGAGAGCTCACCTTCAATCAAAACACTTTGTACGTCTGAGGGATGTCCACAGAAAGAGAAGAAAGATAGGGGGAAACGAAGGAAGAGAAGAAGCAACATCAGTGACTTGAGGCAGGAATCAGAAAGGGGAGGTCGAAATGGCAGCTCTTCTCCTCCTTCCTCACCAGCTTCCCCTGCCACTCCACTCTTTTACAGTCCAATTAGTCCTTTTCTGCGGTCTGATTTATTATCGAATTCAGTTAAAAGCTCTACATGCTCCAGTGGATTTCAAAGTTTTAATGTTAAAGATTCTGTTTCTAGGAACTCTTGCATTCAGTTGTCTAATGAATCTCTGTCACAGCTTGATGTACATGCTGACCATGTTTACATGCCCTCAAATAAAGCAAGAATTCACCATCTTCAAGGGCTTGGTCCAAAGGCAAACATAGAAACTTTATCTTCAAAAAATCCAATAGCAGTAGGTACGATAATGTCTGGCAATCGGGTGGTAATGAAGGACAGTGCAAAAGATAGAACAGGCATTGTTGTTGGTGAAAATTGGGCTGCTGTTGCTCGGAGAGCAATAGCCACCTCTGAGGCAGATCAGTTACAAGGGTTGTCTAATTCACCAAGGCCATCGAGAAAAGATGGCACTCAGATTAAACCTGTTTTACTTCCATCAGCCACATTCCCACAGGGTGGTCGAAGCATGCAATGGAGTCCTCAATTGTCTCAAGAGAAAATCATGCCATTGAATGATCCCATGTCAAGCCCCTCTTTAGTTTCAACCTCACTCGTTGCTCCGAATGCCCGAGCTCCAGGAAGTAGACCGGCAAAGCAATGCAATAATAAACCATCAGTCCACCTTCCAGAAGTGGCTGTTGGGCAATCGAATATGGACAACAATGATACGTCTGCTGGTTCAAGGAAGCAGACAGGTTCTAAGAGTTATGATTTTATCTATGACATTTGGGGCGATCATTTTGCAGGGATTAGTCGCAGTACCCAACCAGTTCGGTATTCCAGCTACTCTTTCCTAGAGGATGACTTGGCACCAAAGAACTCTTCACCATCTCAGAACCCTCAAAGCTTTTTTGCTGCATCTGAATTCATGATTCCTACTCCAGCCACAGTGAGTGCAGATGCTGCAGTGCTTCATTCATCCTCTTCAAATGGTATGGGGTTTTCAATTTTTTCATCTGACACAATTTTCTCCCCTTATCAGCTGGAGGATGCAACTTGCTGATCAACACCAAAATCAGTAATAGGGCATTGAATCAGTACATTACAATTTCACAAGGGGTGCTGACATAAACTAAGAACTCTTTATTTGAAATCTATGGAAAATTTGGGCTGGTAACATTCATGAGTATCATTGGCAAGAAGTTTACATGGAGCCCTTTTTGAAATCCTTGGCATGATGACTTATTCTCATGTCACTACGTTGGTTCTGAAGTGTTTGATTGCTTTTCAACTTTAGGTAGCGGGGATAGCTAGGTTTGTGTTTTGGTGTTCCTTTCAATACATTTGGTAACGTGCACTTCCATAGCTGTCTGTAGGGATTTGTTTGATGTAACAGGCTTGCTGTGTACTAGAAGCACTAATGGCTTTTCTGATTGAGTTGTGAGGATGCATGGGGTGGCTGACCAATTTCTCATGTGGCAGTTATTATATGAAAATGTGGTAGCCTGTTAAAAGAAAATTGTTGTCTACAGAAAAAGAAAGTAGTTAGGAGTTCGGAGATGCATTTTTTTTGCACTAGGCTTGGGGTGGGTTTTCCTTGGTCCTTTGCCCTCTTAGTGATTTGCCTCGATGGAAATGCAGAGAGTAGCTTTTGGCTTTATGTGTGGTGGCCTGAGATGAATCAAGTTTACAGTCAAGTAAGCTTTCTTTGTGTATGACATTATTTAAGCCTTAGCTAGAGCACCTACCATCAATAATTAAGGAGGTGGTAAGGAGACGAGACTGATATTGATGGATCTACGAGACAAAAACAATAGACGGTTCTTGCTTTTGGGTGGCTTTCTTCCCCAGGAGTAAGAGTGGGTTGCAGTGGAGAATTTGACATTTAAGTTGTTGGAACCACTACATGACAGTAAGATCTTATAAATTTTCCTCAAGCATGAAGAAGAAAGTAAGATCTGAAGGTGTCTTTAGATACTGTCTTTATATACCCTGCTGGCTCTGCATACCCTGAGGACTACATTGGGTTGTCATAAAGTGTTGTTTGTTGAGACGCTCTCATGCACGTGCCACACTGCTGCTCCTCTTCCGACACAAAGAGCTACCATATTTCTATCCACTGGACGAATGAGTGTGTAGAAGATTCAGGGTCTTAGTCTGTGTCAATGCATAGAGACTGTACATGCTAGTTTTAACCAAAATTAAACGAAATGAGAAAAGTTGTGTTGAATGACAAGCTTGCGGTCCTCCGGCAACACTTACGCTCTTCGTAGATAGGACGACCTCGGTTCGGTGTAGTTGGAATCATCATCATCCTTTTCCCCTTCGGCCAAAGCTAAATATTATGTAGTCTCGAGAATCCGTCCCTTGTTGTGCTTGAAAAGAAGGCTGGCTCTTGTAGTAGTAGTGAGCGCCTTTCCGCCGAGCGCCACCATCGAAATCGGGCACTTTAAGCTGTTCAATGGCGCATAATGAGCCAGACTCCACACTGTAGCCACCGTGGAGAGCTGCTGGCCGTCGTCGTCGTCGTCGTCGTCGTCGTCGTCCAAGCAAAATCTAGGTTGTTTTTCTAAGTGCTTCCCTTCTTCACGCACCTTCATAGATGGAGGAGTATTATTTTTTTCCCTCAAATTTTAAGACGGGGGTGTTTTTTAAAACCTCAAAGTCCCTTGAAAAAAAGATTGCACGTGCTACATGGGTTTCTGTATAGTGAACTCAAAATGACAAACAACACACATTAATACAACAAAATCAACTTGACAACATCTTTTTTCTTGTTTTCATTTTATGTTCAAAATTCATCGCACATTGTTTCAATTATATACCATGTTATCGAAAACATTGCTCTAGAAGTTGTTGCACATTACTCCAAAATAATATAAATTACTCTCAAAATCAAGGGTCCATTTTTTGAACTTATAAATATTGGACAGCAAGGGCACAAATTCTCCCTACTACGGATGTGCTTTTTTGTTTTTCGAGTGGAGGTCTGACATGGCCTTAGAATGTCGCCCATAGAATCCAATAGAGAAACACTTTTTTCATTAGCTTTCTTTTTTTATTTATATGATGAAAAGCAAATCATTTACTACTACTTTTTTTGATCACTAATATACTCGAGGCAATGGGGAAAGTTGACCCATTCAATTGTGCTAGACCATTGATGAGTGTCAATTTTTTTTTTCATGCTCTTTTTTCAATATTCTTCAAAGTTGTGTGAATTTAACTATCTTTTGTAAATGTGTATGTTATTCACAAATGTATTTCAAACACATCAAAAAAAGCAAGCAGTTGCTACTCTCTACTAGTTGGTGATTAGCATGTCCTTGGTGATCAATGCAGCATAGTTAATGTGTATCCATGGTGATCAATGTGTGCCCAATAGCTCATTTGTATCATTGGTTGTTCATGTACAATTGCTTCTCATCTCAATGGTCAAGGCCATCATTAGTTCAAGGGTTAAGTTAGAAAAATGGTGCTTGCACAACCCCCCTTCCTTAGCTTTTATTTCTGGTTACTTGCATGTTTCTTGTTTGTTGCAACTTTCTAACCTCTCTCCAATCTTATTGCAACCTTCTAACTGCTCTCTAATCTTGTTGCAAGCTTCTAACCTCTCTCCTTAATTTTACTGCAAGTTTCCAATCCTCTTGCAAGCTTCCATATCTGCCTAAACTGTCTAATCATTCTCTAACTACTCCTAAATTTGTCTATAGGATTTCTAAGCTCTTCTCTAATTCTTTTGTATCTATCCTCCCTATTCCTCCTCTATATCCACTCAAGTCACTTTATCAGCCTCTAAGCTAGTTCTTAGCCATGGCAAGCTCTAGTAGGAGACCTAATGACTCCATCTGTGAGTGTCTTCATCACAACTTTAGGGATGAGCAAGGTGTGCAGATTGGACAGAGATTTAAGGTCAATGATTGGGAACTTCCTTGCTTTCCTAGAGAGGATTGAGTGGGCTAGTTAGTAGGAGTTATTTTATATATTCTCATGCACCATCAACTTTGAAAAACACTATCCTCATCGATGAACAGGACTTCAAGGAGACCGTCATGTACATGAATATGTACTTGCTAGTTGTTTGCAAGCGGTGAGCATGTCTGGCAGTGACACCATTTGTGTCTTTTGCAACCTCCTATGCGACATTAACAAATGTAATGAAGGAATTTTAGTGTGCACATGCACATAGGGCTTAGGGAATCTTTATGCATATGGGACTAGGGCACATGTGGCCTTGGGCTTAGGGCATCTCTATGCATATGGGACTAGGGAACATGTGGCTTTGGGCCTTGTACCCTTTTTGATATCTTTTGATAATATACACTTTATTGTTCTTGGAGCTTATGGCCCAAGCTTTCATGGTTGTGTTATGGTAGACTTTCATGTCTAGGTGCTACTTCCTATGATGAGTATTCTCTTTAGGATGGTGACCTACACCCATGTCTATTCTCTCCCTTGAGTAGCCCCTTCCTTGCATTGGTATATCAGAGATTTTCTTTGATCTTGATAGCTTTTGGCTTTGATCCTGATAGTGATTAAGACTTAATCATTTTCAAATTAAGTTCTACAAAATTTTTAGGATTACCTTTATCTTTATTCATATGGATTAGTAATAAGATTAGTTTTGATTATTTTTTAATAAGATTACTTTTATCTTTATTTATGTCGATTATTAATAAGACTAGTGTTAATTATTTTTGAACATATACTAATCACTAGTTTCAAAAATCATATTCTTTGAGTTTAGTACATAGTTTCCTTGATGATTGACTTATTTCATCAAATCTTTTTTTAAATCCTAGTTTCCTTTAACATTTTCCTAGTTTCTTTAGATTCTTTTCAGTTTGGGAGCTATTGGTGGGTTGGTTGTGCAAAACTTGGTGCACAACTTATCAAGAAAGTATATAGATTGCAATTTTGTAGGCAAATTTGAGTAGAGTGTAATGTGAAGATTAGAGTTCTATTTTGGAGATTTGAGTAGATTTATGTACAGTTTACAGTTCTATTGATTTAGATAGAGTTTCTGAGTAGAGTGGAGTTTAGAGGAATCTTGGTATAGATTTGTAAAGTTTACAAAGATTAAGTAAAAAAATCAAATCTTGAGCAGACTTAACATGAATGAGTGATTCTTGATCAAATCTTTCTTAATCTTGATCATTTCTTGGTGCAAGCAATGGTGTTTCTTTAAAAAGGAATTATTGCAAACTTCAAGAAATGATGAATATTGTGGAAAACTCAAGCAAGAAAATCACAATTGTTGGATTCTTGCTGAAATTTATTTAAGAAAAGCAAGATTAGTGAATCTTGTGGAAGCAGTGAAAGATTGATCAAGTTCTTCACATTTTGCATCAGTGGGTGACATCTAAAAAGTTCTTGGTCAAGATAGCATTTGATAGCAAGAAGAAGTAAACCTTGGTATAAATTAGTATTAACAATGGTGACATCTTGACTTATGCAAAGGCTACAATAAATGGATTAACACGTGACTCAAGTGACAACATCGTAGCAACTGTTATGATTATATAACCCCATTGGGTGTTGAACCCAACCCTTTTGGTGTAAGCACTAGTACACAACTGGTGAGCTCGGGGTCCCATACCTGCATACAAGAGTCAGTAACAGTTTGGAGAAGAAAAGGGCAAAGCATGAAACAAAGCCAACTCATAGACTAGTGTACTTAAATTAGAATGAGGAATTAGAAGAGATCAATGGGAGATTAATAAAGCATTGCAATACGTACCGTCTATTATAAATTAATGCCATGTAATATGTTACACAGAATACTAACACAGACACACAATCATGAAGGTTCTATGATTAATGAGGATAAGCCAAAGATTTGGGTTTTTAGACATCATCAAGAGAAGTTGGAGTGAAGATCTTGCATATGTGACAAGTTTGATGTGGAGAGTTATAAGAAGAGTAAAGAAGGTTTCAAGAAAAACCCTACTACAGATAATAGAAGCTAACAATAGATTAAGGAGTTGATTAAGCTACATAAGCTTGATTGATAATTGCTACTACATGCTGATTAAAGGTCATTAAGCACCATGAATTTTTTGTATGCACATGCACATGGGGCATGGGCCTAGGCACATGGGGCTTAGGACATCTTTATGCATATGGGACTTGGTGGCCTTGGGACATAAAAGACACATGGCCTATGTACTTTGTACCTTTTTTGATATCTTTTGATAATATACAATTTATCTTTCTTGGAGCTTATGGCCCAAGCTTTCATGCCTGTGTCATGGTAGACTTCCCATGTCTAGGTGCTACTCCCTATGATGAGTATTCTCTTTAGGATGGTGACCTAGACCCATGTCTACTCCATATCTTGAGTAGCCCCTTCCTTATATTTTGTAGTGAAGGAATTTTAGTATGCACATGGTGCTTAGGGAATTTTTATGAGAGTAGGGCCACATGTAGCCTTGGGACTATAAAAGGCACATGGCCTATGAACTTTATACCCTTTTTGATATCTTTTGATAATATACACTTTATCTTTCTTGGAGCTTATGGCCAAGATTTCATGGCTGTGTCAGACTTCCCATGTCCAGGTGCTACTCCCTCTATGATGAGTATTAGGATGGTGGCTTACAACCATGTCTAGGTGCTACTTCCTATGATGATTATTCTCTTTAGGATGGTGACCTACACCCATGTCTATTCGATGCCTTGAGTAGCCCCTTCCTTGCAATTGGTATCAACGATTTGCTTTAACCTTAATAGCTTGAATTTTGTATATAGCCTCTTTTATATGTTGTTTATGCACGACCACCCTTTGATTTTGAAGATGAAATCATTGTAGAAGGGGATGGTTTGTAATGAAGGAATTTTAGTATGCACATACACATGGGCCATGTATCTTTTATAGTTGCAAGGCCACATGTGCCCCTCCTATTATGATTTCATCTTTGAAATCAAAGGGTGGTCGTGCACAAACAACATATACAAGAGGCTACATACAAAAGCCCAAAATAGACCATAAGTAATGGCGAGGCAAATGGATGCCAAAAACATGAGTCGCATGATGTTACTACACCAAAAACATGAGTAGCATGATGTTTTTGGCAAATGGATACAAAAAACATGAGTTGCATGATGTTACTGCCAAAGTCACATGATGTTACTGCTACCACAGTCGCATAACCCCCTGGATTGAAAAGGAAAGGAAGGTGGAATGCCATCAAAGATGAGGCTTATACAAACACATACAACTTCATTAAGCTCAAAAGAGCTCGGCAAGAAGGCTCTGCAAGGCTTAGAGAGAGTGGAAGCATCATCAAGATTTGTAGACAAGCTCTCAACTGAATAGCATGAGGAGGAGGAGGCAAATTTTTTTTGAGAGAGAAAAAAAGAAGGGGGGTGCCCATTCACCTTTTTAAAGGGTTTTCTTCTACCTTTCACACTTTTCCTTTTTCACATCTTCCAACCTTTTGCCACTTGCATTGGGTGTGCCCATTTACACTTTGGCCACACTATCTAGCCTTGCTTTGTCTACAATCTTGGCCATCTCACATTTTTTTTTTTCCCATTTCCCTTGTCATCCTTATCACCATGGACGGGTAGATTTGCATTATCTCAACTGTTCCCATGCTATGTTTGAGGTCTCCACATGCCTTGTATTTTGTGGAGGGTTTTCACTTGTGCTTCACATTTTGGGTGGTTTAGCATTTGATTTGAGCACTTTGGACACCGTGTGTTCATACGCTTTGAGTGTGTTGGGTGGTGTTCATGTGTAGCCATGATTTACTACTACTATTCATTGGATTGACATGCTATACACCATCATCGTCTCACCGACATTGCTTTGTTTCCATTTCAGATTTCAATAGTAGGAGATTTTCTCATGCTTTGCCCATCATGGCTCTATGCTTATTATCACGAGTTGCCATCTCATGTCTTGGATCACATTTCTTTTGCCGAGTTCACATGTCGGTTCTCACACACATACTTGGGTACTACAAGGCTTAGACCTCTAGATCCCCACTCGTCGACTTCATGCTATGATGAGGTGGCATACTCATGCCATGGTTGGGTGTTTGAGCTTGAGGGTTTGATGTCTAACCATTTGAGGTACTTATTTGATGAGAGGGATATATGTGCCAGATGATCTAGATGGTTTGTATACGGTGACTTTGTTGAATCATTGCTTGGATACCTCGATACGGATGGTTCGGCATTGTTTGGATGGGATGATTCTTCTTTTGGAGACTTTCATGAGTGCCATAAACTCTTGAGCCATCATGATTATGTTCGTGAGGATGTAGACTACTTCAACACAAATTCAGATGGTTATGATGATGTATTGCACACACATACACATGATGTTCTATCGAACACATATACTCATGATGATAGTGATACACGTGCACATGATGTTAATATTGACATTTATGCACATGATGCACATGATGATGATATATGTGGTATTGATGTGTGTAAGCTAGATCATGTGGACACGATCTCAAGGGAAGGTACAATATCGAGTAACATGAGTACACCTATGTCTATCTACCATTCTAGGGATCATGGGGATGCATTAGACATCAATGAGGGCCTACTAGAGGATCATGAGCATTTGACTAGTGATGCATCCATTATTATACACGAGGTTAGTGATACTTCACATATGGGTTCATGAGAGACCTATGAGAATAAGCGTGAGCTTCTTGTGTTATAGATATGTCAGGTTAATCTTCTAGGGCTTACACATGTGGGTTTATTTTTGATTCAACCACCACTCCTAGATCTCATAGCTTTCCTCTAGTAGCATTTGTGTGTATAGAGTTCATGTATTTGATTAGTCTAGCATAGTGCATGAGAGTAGTGATGATTTTGTTAAGGCGAGGCCTCTTAGGGAGAGGCAAGATTATGCATATGGGGAATATTCTTATTAGATCATATGTTGTTGATCTTGAGATATTTGTATTTGAGATAGGCATCATCCTAGATTTAGTATTGATGGAGATTGATCTATCATGGGATATAGGTCATATAGGGGCACCCTTGATGAAGGTAGACTATGTCTATGGGGACGACCTTAGAGACCTTGAGGATGCCATGGATGATACCACTTATCTCTCATGTGTGGATTTGTTATTAGTATCCACCGATGATTATGATGATCTTGTTTCTACTTTGGGTCATCATACACATGTAGATGGTCTTGCACATGAGGATATGATATATCGTATGGATCATGCCTATGTACATATTTGTGAGATCCCACTGCCCCCTCTGCGCACCGGATTCCCGGATGGCAGCGGAAGTACTTTCCTCTTGCGTGCGGCAGGGTTTCTCACTCGGGCCTCGCCCTCGAATGTCCGGGCACGAGACTAAGCTGGTGGTCCTTCCAAAAATCGAAACCGAAAAAATTTCCCATGCCTGGAAAGTGGGGACGATTCCACCATTTTTATTTTCTTAACAGATTTTTCTAACGAGGTCAAGATACTGAACTAACCTTCATCTGAATAAACCAGATAGAAGGGAAACTATTACAGACTTAACTTGAAGGAATCAATGCTTTTTTCCTGATTGAATCAGGCACAGCCGTTGATTTATTCTTTAGAGAAGTCTTCAGGATTCTAATTAACTACTCGAGTTCTGGGCGTATTCCTATTAATCAATTTTATTGTTTTAAAACTCTACTGATTCCAGCCTAACCCCATCCGGCCCATGGGTTAGCCACCACCCAACCACTGGAATAGTAGAACTAGACAAGTACTCACCCACCCATAATTGAATGCCTTTCTTAACTTTTGCTTTAGAATATAGATACACACACACTCCTCTTTAAACTTTAACTTATAAAACAATCCATTGACAATGGTTACATATGTCATAACTCAAAATTTCCATTGAGTCTTTGTTTCTCACAAACAGTATCACTCTGGACTCTCCGTTGAGACGAGCGGGTCAACAACGAGATTCAGTAATAGATTACAATGAACATTGGTCCATCATACAATATCTTCATCGACATACGCATGGGTGTCCTCGGCACTGTGAGCCCGTGCATCGCCTGTCAGAACCCTTCAGGATCCTCCTTAGGTGTCCTGGCACTTCACTCAGGGACCGCTTCGTCGGCCCTCATCCATCGTACCAGAAGCACACCATTTTAACCATACAGTGTTGGTCAAGACCTGGGTAGGCTTTGCCGCGTGAGCTATCCTTTGAACACTCCCCGCTAGCTGTTGCAACCGAACTTCTCTTAGAAAACACATATACCAAATGCTCCCTCCAGCATTCTGGCGTAAGACAGTCTTTTAAGAAAACAGGGTTTCTATGCAAGTTTTCAGTTTTGCTTTTCTTTTGAATACAATGAGTATATCTTAATTCCGTATCCCAAGACTTCTAGATCACAGTCTGGATTCCCAAGCACAATTCCTCGAATTCTGAATTCTTAATCCTCAGATCAAAATCAAAGGTTAGTTTCAGATTCGGTGGGTGATTTGAGTGTAGATTATGGAATTGGTCACATTGTCATTTCTTGAAATTGACGAAGGAGTTATGTCTTGGTTATAGTCTGATTCAGGTTTTGAGTTTGGAAAGGTTCTTCTTGAACTATCTTTATCAAAGGGAAATATTTTAATTACTACTTTACTGAATTTAAAACTAATCATAAATTCCTATGAGGAATCATTTATCTAAAATTCCGATTTCGATAGCTTCACTGAATTTTCTCATTGTGATCTTAGAGAATATGAAACGGTAGTATTTTCTTTCACAGAGTATTTACTTAATCATTTACCAATATTCATGGGAATTAGACATAGGATTAAAGAGAACTGTTATTTTGATATAAAAATAAAATTCTTTTATGCATCCCTTTATGCATAAAAATTGATATTAGTGAAAGTAACACTTTTACAATAATTTCTTTTTTTCTTTTATGCATTATTTTATGCATACAAATCAATAATGATGAAAGTAACACTTTTATAATAAATTTCTTTAATGCATTATTTTATGTATAAAAATCAATAATGATGAAAGTAACACTTTTATAATAAAAAAATTCTTTTTATGCATTATTTTATGCATAAAAATCAATAATGATGAAAGTAACACTTTTATAATAAAAAATTTCTTTTATGCATAAAAATCAATAATGATGAAAGTAACACTTTTATAATAAAAAAATTCTTTTATGCATAAAAATCAATAATGATAAAAGAAACACTTTTATAATAAAAAAAATATTCTTTTATGCATAAAAATCCATTTTGATGAAAGTAACACTTTCATAATTAAAAAAATATTCTTTTATACGTAAAATCCATTTTGATGAAAATAACACTTTCATAATTAAAAAAAAAATTCTTTTATGCATAAAAATCCATTTTGATGAAAGTAACACTTTCATAACAACAAATTTATTCTTTTATGCATAACAATCCATTTTGATGAAAGTAACACTTTCATAATAAAATTCTTTTATGCATAAAAATCCATTTTGATGAAAGTAACACTTTCATAATAAAAAAAATTTATTCTTTTATGCATAAAAATCCACTTTGATGAAAGTAACACTTTCATAATAAAAAATTTATTCTTTTATGCATAAAAATCCATTTTGATGAAAGTAACACTTCCATAATAAAAAAAATTATTCTTTTATGCATAAAAATCCATTTTGATGAAAGTAACACTTTCATAATAAAAAAAATTATTCTTTTATGCATAAAAATCCATTTTGATGAAAGTAACACTTTCATAAAAAAAATTATTCTTTTATGCATAAAAATCCATTTTGATGAAAGTAACACTTTCATAAAAAAAAAAAATATTCTTTTATGCATAAAAATCCATTTTGATGAAAGTAACACTTTCATAATAATAAAAAAATTATTCTTTTATGCATTTAAAAAAAATCAATATGCATCTTCTATGCATGAAAATGACACTTTTAGAATATAGAAACGATAGGGATTACTCTTTTAGAATAATAAAAGATAATACTTATTTCTAATTTTTTGAAAAATTTTACCATAACCTCCTTTGTATGGCTAACCATTTTTCGTTTTTTCCTACTTATTTTTACTTAACAAATAACCTCAATTGGTTTTAAGCATTCTAAACAATTTTCACTTTTTAATGAGAAATAATATGAAAGTTTAATTCCAACTATTAGTTCACTTAACTAGGATAAATAAGGGCTGATTTTTAAGAATGAGAGAGGGGGAAAGCCTTTCCACAAGGCATAGCATCCATTTATCACTTCAAACAACACAAAAATTAGAAAGCATAAAAAGAATAAAGAAAAATATAAGATTTCTAACTTACATAAATTCTTGGGAGCTTTCCTTTGGCTTGATGGTTTGAGGGTTTTACTCTTGTTTGTAACAAGAGTGGCCACCAATCTTTAGAAGAGGGAAAGGTCAAAAACTAGTGAATTATTAAGAAATTCACAGTTCTGCTCTTGGGAGGAGTAGAGTAACAGTGCATAAACACTATTATTTTTCAACAAAGGGGGAGGCTTCTATTTGTAGGAAAAAGTGAGCTCCTAACCAAGCAAACTGATTCTAGAATTTTCCAAATCAGTTTGGTCAATTTTTGACAATTTTTAGGTCAGTTTAGCTTACTTTTTGGAGCTAGACTTGAATTAGGAGAGAGGAGAGATAAAATATCTCAATTTTTGAAGATTTAAAACTCCACCCCACATGTGCAGTAGGCGCCTCATTCATGAGGGGGGAATTCCCATTGTGAGGTGTCAAAAATCCATTTTTAAGCTTTTTCTTTGGTCCTTAGTCCACTCTTCATCTTATGTGAGTATTTACTCATTTTTGGGGGGGATTTTCTTTATTTCTTCTATTTATCTTCTTCATACATTTGGATGAATTTGATTGGCCCTTCAAAACCTTAATATAATTTTTTTTAAAAATCTGGACTCCTAGGATAAGGCCTCTTGAACAGATTATACTTGATTTCTAATGCACCTTCTGAAAATCTTTTTGAACTTCTATTTCGGGGGAACTTATTTTAATAAGAAGAGATATTTTTTCATCCAAAAATATTCAAAATCTGAATATTCTCTCTATAGAACATTTTCTCTCTCTAGGTCAAAATAGGTAGAAGCAAGATCTTTTATATTTCTGAAGAGGGATTTGATTACAAAGGGAAGATGCTGGACATCTTGAGAGGCTGGGGAGGAATCTTACATTCTCTCCCACTTGAAAAACGCGAGATGTCCTCATCTTGCAAACTGGGGTTAATCTCGTAATAGTTCGGCTTCCTTCTCCTCCCCAGGTGGCATCTTCAAAAGGATAGAACTTCCATTTAACCAATAATTCTCTCAGAATTCTATTCTTGAGAACCTTTTCATGAACCATCAAGGATTTCTTCAGGTTGGAGTTCCATGTGTCCTTGGGTTGAAGAAGTTAAGATTTCATCATCAAGCACATGATTCGGGCTTGGTATATACTTTTTAAGAAGACTGACATGAAATACATTATGTACTTTAAGATGAGGAGGTAGAAGAAGCTCGTAGGCTAAGTCACCTACTTTTTTTGTAATCTGATATGGCCCACAATATCTGGGGGATAACTTCTTATACTTCCCAAGAGATAGAGAACTTCTTTTTGGGCGTACTCGAATGAAGACTATATCTGCTTCTTCGAATTCTTTGTCTGTCCTCTTCTTATCTGCATACTGCTTCTGTCTATCCTGGGCAGCTTTTATATCTTTACGAATTGCAATCTGGCAACTTCAGGACGACGGGATTGGCTACCAAGTTAGTCTTCAGCTTATCAAAAGCACTCTGGCACCTGGCAGACCATTGAAACGGAATATTCTTCTTGAGAAGATTAATTAGGGGGGAAGCTATGAGAGCATACTTTGGTATAAAAATTCTATACCAACCAATCAATCCCAAGGATCCTCTGACTTCTTTTAGTGTCTTTGGTTTAGGCCAATCTATGACTGTATGGACTTTTGCGGAATCTGGAGAAATTCTATCTTTTGATACCAGAAAGCCCAAGTATTCAACATGGTCGGCAGAGAAAGTGCATTTGCTCTTTTTGGCAAAGAGTTGGTGCTTCCTTAGAATCTCAAGACAAAATCCCTTTTTCACAATTGATTTTCAGTCTTCTTGCTCTTGTGATTGGAGTAGCTTGTATGCTTTCTCTTCTTCTTTGTTGTATGCATGATTGGAGTAGCTTGCTCTTTTGAGTCTTCTTGCTCTTGTGTTGCGATTGGAGTAGCTTGTATGCTTTCTCTTCTCTTCTTCTTTGTTGTATGCATGCTTAGGGATTGTGTGGATGAGTGATGGTGTTGATGTATGTTCTCTTCTCCTTCTCTCTTTCTCTTATCTACTCTTTCATGCTCTCACTAATAATTAGGGCATCAAAGTAGAGGTTACCTTTCCATAGATCTCTCTCTCTCTTCACTCCCCACCCATTGCAAAGCTCCTTCATTGACAATGAAGGAGGTAAGGTTAAGGACCCTGGCTCTCTAGAAGAGAGAGTTTCTCTACCAAGTGTGGCTTGAGATGCAAAAATTGATAAGGCCCTTGCATTTTTCTCTCCTTCTCTCTATCTTACAAGGCTCGAGTGTTCTCAATCGGTGAATAGTATGTATGTATATATGTATGTGGGTAAAAGCAAGGTAAGGTGGTACACTTACATAACTTTTTTGGGTACCCAATAGTAGGTGGTTTAAAAGTTCCATGGAAATCTCTCAAAATAATAAAATTTATCAATTCAAACAAAAACGATATCATCATTGAAAGGAGTTGCAACTTTTTGGGTATTTAATAAAGATCTCAAAATAATAAATTTTGTTAATTCAAACAAGAAGAGCCTCGTAGATATAATCATTGAATAGAGTTGCAACTTCATCATCATGAGACTGTATATGCAGAACTTCACGGCGGCTCCTCTAGCAGTTCCCTGTTTGCTACTTCCTTGAACAAAAGTAAACCTTCTCCATTTCCTACTTCCTTGAATCAATTGGACAAAAGTGCTGCTTCACGGTTTGGCTTCCAAGGTATTCTCCTCCTCCTCCTCCTCCTCCTCCCTCCCTCCCTCCCTCTCTCTCTCTCTCTCTCTCTCTCTCTCTCTCTCTCTCTCTCGCTCTCTCTCTCCGCCTTCTTCTCTATCAACATCATCATCTTATGTGTGTGTTATAGGTTCTTTACTGAATTTAATGTTATATTACAGTGATTGGTGTAATTGGTTTGCTGCCTAAATGAGGACTCCAACACGCTCTCCTAAGTCTTCAAGTGAGTATTCTAGGTTTGTCACATTGCCGTGTACATATGGCTATTATGGATTGTAGTTGATATTTGGTTGTCTTGCAGAGATTGACCCAATTTTAGCCATGGTTACGTGGTATTCAATTTCCAAGATTGACCCAATTTTGTTATATGAAAGAGGATTTTCACACTGAAGCTTGCATGGAAAAGATAAAAGAGCCTTGTCAGAGGAGGATATTCCTGACAAGAAATGGCTAGCTTTTTTCACACAACTCCACAAGAAGAAAGATAAGATACACCTTAGCATGGTATGCCCTAATATGCAAGAGGAACGCATGCTGCTATATCATAAGGTGTACCAAGAGCCCCCCTCAAACAATGAGTTAGGGATTTCTTTCTCTCAGGGTTTTTCATTTGAAAGATGTTGGAGAGCCTAAAGTCCATCGAAGAAGTCAGCACGTGTGGTCACATGGGAAAAATTCACAGAGCATGTGGTGTAGCTTATCCAAGCACAACTGGGTGCATTGCAATGAAAGCTGGACCACTAAAGAAGTGACAATGGATCATCTAATGCACAAATATCTTCTTTTGGAGGGGCTAACATGGCTGAGATGGAGTGTGAGAAAGAAGAAGAGGATCAAAAGATCCTACACAGTTGTCAGGGTGGTGAGGTCAAAAGCATTGTTTGTTTACATAGTTTTACAAATCAGTCCAAAGCATATGCTACTTGTAGAATTCATGGCCTCTCAAGCACAGGAAAAAGTTGATGAATTGGCTAAAAAGAAAGCTCTATTAGATGGAAAAAAGGAGAAAATATCACGTTCGGAAGGTGCCTTCAATGCCTTGGCCACTTTACAAGGGCAATTAGAATTTGCACATAACAAATTAGCAGTTTTGGACTAGGCAAATATGGAGGAAGTATTGAAACTAGAAGCACAGATTTCAACATGCACTTCTCTCCTATCTACTATTTGTGTGGATGAACAAATATTAAATTTGAAGGCTAATGTAGTAGAACCATAGGTAATTTTCCTACTTCTCATATAAGATCACTACTCTTTATGCTTCTATTAAAAGTTCTTATACATTGCTTTTCCTATGCTTTTTGATGTTTTAGTTCTTTGTGCATGGATCAATCCACTACTTGCATGTGCTTTTGACTATTAGGTGCTTCAAAAGGCCATAACTTCTATGAGCTTTTCAATGCTTTTTGGTGCTTTGGATTACTAGGCAAGCAAAGTGATTTTAGGTGCCATTAGTTATATGTATTTTGAACTACTTCTAGGTGCTTCTGACTGCTTCCAACTCTAATGTGATTTAAGCAATGTGGTGAAGCCACTGCTTTTAACAGCTTTTGGGTGCTTTGGACTTCTTGGGATGAAAAGTGCTTTAAGGTGCTTAGACATTGCTTTTTGGTGCTTCTTATTGCTTTTGAGTGCTTTGGACTACTTTGGAGAAAACATAGGGTACGTGCAACCTGATTTTAGGTGCTTTTGATTGCTTTTAGGTGCTTGTAGGTGTTTTTGATTGCTTTTACTACTAGGGAGGCAAAGCCCTCCTCAAGCAAGCTTAGTGGTGCTTTTTACATCTTGGGAAGGCAAAGTGCCTTGGTTCAGGCACTGAGGAGGTGCTTTTGATTGCTTTTAAGTGTTTTTTTACTACTTTTAGGTGCTTTTATTGTTGGGAGAAAAAGTACCCTCATCAACCCACTTTTTTTTGGTGCTTTTAGTGCAACCTACTACTTTTAGGTGCTTTTAAGGTCCCACTATTTTTAGGTGCTTTAAGGTTCTTTTAAGTATTGTACAGTGCTTTTGAGTACTTTAAGGTGCTTTTGAGTACTTTTACATGCTTTTGAGTACTTTTGAGTGCTTTTGAGTATTTTCAGGTGCTTTTGTCGGCTTCCTGTTACTTTTAGGTGCTTTTAAGTGCTTCCTACTACTTTTGGGTGTTTTTAAGTACTTTTAAGTGCTTCTAATTGCTTCTTACTACTTTTAGCTGCTTTTAAGTGCTTCCTACTACTTTTAGGTACGTTTGAGTACTTTTAGGTGCTTTTGATTACTTTTACTGTGCTAGGGGGAAATGTGCCTTGCTCAAACACTGCTTTTAGGTGCTTTTATTGCTTGAGAGGCAAAGTGTCTTGGTCAAGGCATTGCTTCTCAGTGCTTTTGAGTGCTTTCTACTACTTCAAAGTGCTTTGACATGATTTGGATTGCTTTTCTACTAGGGAGGCAAAGTGGCCTCAACCTACTGGTTTTACTACTAGGGAGACAAAGTGGGCTCAACCCACTACTTTTAGGTGTATTTGCTTCTTAAGAGACAAAGTGCTTTTAAGTGCTTTCTACTACTTTTAGACGATTTAGATGACTGATTGATTTTATCACTAGGGAGGCAAAGTGTTCTCCTCAACACACTGCTTTTAAGTGCTTTTACTACTTGAGATACAAAGTGCCTTGGTCGAGGCATCGCTTTCTGTGCTTTTGAGTGCTTTTAAGTGCTCTCTACTACTTTTAGGTGCTTTGAAGTACTAGGGAGGTAAAGTGCCCTCCTCAAGCCACTACTTTTAGGTGCTTTTGAGTGCTTTTAACTATATTAGGTGCTTTTGAGTGCTTTTAACTATATTAGGTGCTTTTAGATGCTTTTAATGCTAGAGAGTCAAAGTGCTCTCCTCCATCCACTTTTTAGGTGCTTTTGAGTGCTTTGAAGTGCTTTTGACTTGTAGAAAATTACTACAAAATGTTATGGTTACTCTCTAAATTTCTTATTGCACATGTTTTCAAGGAACAATGTGGCATGTTGGAGAGAGAATTGGAAGAAGTTCAATGTCAGTACACATTTTTTTCCACTGTACTTATGCAACTACTTGTAGAGGGAGCAAAGGTTGTACCTAGATCATGCACCTCCTCACCCACAACCAAATAAACTAGATAGACTTCATAGAGTCATTTTGAAAAATTGTGTGGCATGTGGCTTCTCGTTGCTGCAAGAAGAGGTTGTTGGGGTGTACATCCTACCATATACACATAAATATCACCCTTTGTGCTTTTCAAGCCTTTGTAGAAGAAGAAATGTGTGTGCTACACTTGGATGCCTTCAAGGTATCCCTATTAAGGCAAAAAGCATGGTGTTATTAAGTTCTTACTCTACAACACAAGATCATCATCTTTACTCAAAAAGAAGGAGAAAAAATGAAAGAGAGCAAGAGTCAGGCGACTTTCACTCTGGCTTTGATTATACCTCTAGCTTTGTAAACCATCAGTTCTTTGTTAGGCCTATGATCTACCATGTACACATCAATACCACCCTATGTGCTTTTCAAGCCTTTGTAAAAGAAGAAATGTGTGTGCTACTGCACTTGGATACCTTCAAAGTATCCCTATTAAGGCAAAAATCATGGTGTCAGGTTCTGATACTACAACACAGGATTTGCAACTTGACTAAAAAACAAGGAGAAAAAATGAAAGAGAGCAAGAGTCCGGTGACTTCCACTTTAGCTTTGATTTTACCTTTGGCTTTGTAAACCATTAATTCTATGTTAATCCTATGGCCTCCTAATTAGGGTCCAACCAAAAGCCACAACGTCAACCGAGTCCCACATCTACTCATGGGACGCCTGCAAGTGGCAAGAAGGGAAGGGATTTCAATGATAATATAGGGGGTGATTTGTAATTGTAGTAAGCATGTAACATAAAATATTTTATTTAGCATATACCATTGACTTTTAAACAATATGTTGCAAGAGAGCATCATGTGGATGTTAGTGAGATAAACCTAGATGGCACCTAGCTCCCAAGTGGTGAATAGGAGGAGAGGAATACAGTGGACCTGGATCGCACCCAGGTCCAAGGTGGTGAATAGGTGTAAGATTCCTCCCTCCAGCCTTTGAGGAGTAAAGGTATAAGAACCTCCCCTTTTGTTCTTATAATTATTTCCCTCTTTGAAATAGAAGAAAGATCTTGTTTTGTCCTAATTTGGCCTAGAGAGAGAAAATGTCTAGAGAGAGGTAATCCAAAATTGAGATATCTTTGGATATAAAAATCCTCCTAATGTCTAAAATGGATTCCCTTGAATCAGAAGTTCAAAGTGAACTTTCCAATGTACATTAGGAATTAATTGAAAATGGTATAAGGGACCTTAGCCTAAGGGTCTACATTTTCAAAAAAATTTGGATTATTATGGTCCAATTAAGTTTCCAATGGACCGATTGGATTAATCCAAGTGCTGGGATGAGATAAATCCAAAGAATAAAAGAAAATACCCAAAAATGAGTAAATTCTCACATAAGATGAAGAGTTGACTGAGTACGAGGTTTATTAGTTAAAAATTAAGAGATATTACTAAAAAAATGAGATATTTTGGAGAAATGATGCATTTTTGACACCTTGGTAGTAATAAGGAAAGGGGGACCTTTGAGGTAGGCACCTTTTTTACATGTGTGGAAGGGTTTTTTAATTTAAAAAAAATGTGATATTTTTATCTCTCCACTCTCCTGGATCAAACCAAATCAAAAAGGGAGTCAAACTGGTCCAAATCTTGTCCAAATTGAGTTAAACTGAAGCTGGAAAATTCTAGAACCTAGTTGGACTTGGTTAGTGGCCTCCCTCACCTATAAATAGACCCTTATTCCATTGTATTTTCATATTGGAGATATACCCTGCCAGTATTATAATAAAATAATCATATTTTTATTATCTCTTAAATTTTCCTTTCTCTTGGGAGCTTGGAGTTTCTCTCTCTCTCCAACAACTCTTGGAGTTTCTCTTCTCCTCTTGGTGGACCAATTGATTGGTCGGGGGCTTCACTGCTATTAGAGAATCAAGCCAAACTTGGAGGTAAAATTGATTTATATGGTTTTTTTAAATTATCTCAAGAACTTTCTTCTTCTCAACCCCTCTCAAGCTTGAGAAGCTTTCTGCATGATTGTTTTAATTCAAATCAAGCTTTCCCTAAAAATCTTAATGTTTAATTAAGAGAAAGTTAATCTTTATGCTTATTTGTAATGCTTTTCTTAAGTAAATATCTCTCTCTAAAAGAATAGCCATCTTTATGGATAAATCCCTTGGAAAAGGATGCTTCTCAATGATAGTCTCCTAATTGAAAGCTAAACTCTAGGCTTGATGAGCTACAGATTAAGAAAATGATATTTTCATGATTTTGTGCTATTAAAATAATGGTAAATTCTTTTAGATTGTTTATGAGTAGTTAAAAACTATTTTAATTCATTCTAAATGAGAAATGGATTATCTTAACAAATTGGAAAAAGAGGAATGTTGAAATTAGATTAATCTAGTGGGATAATCATAGTTATGTTTTTAATTATGGTTAAAATTATGATTTAAATTCATAATTTGATTTTAAGCATAAAATAAGAACTACTATCATATTGTCATTACAAGCTTTTATTCGTTTAGAAAAAAATTGAGAATTATTAGTAATAGCAGCGAAGCTATGGCAAAAGTTTTAGAAAATAATACATATCTTATTTTTATGCATAATGCTAAAAGAGAACTTCCTACCATATTCTAGGATTAGACATCCTATGCAAAAAGAATGATTTTCATCATATTCATGAGAAATAATTTTTTGTATTTATGCATAAATATTTAATTAAGAGAAAAGAGGAATTTTTGGTAAATTTATTTCTATGCAAAAAGAGGAATTCCCATGATATTCGAGATCTAAACAATAAAATATTAAAAGAGGAATTTTTGGCATAATTCAAATTATGAGTATTTATCAAAAGTGAAATTTTGAGTATTATTATTTTTATTGAGAAATATGGGTAGAATTGATTTTTGTAAATCCCATGAATATTTTTTTCAAAAAGAAGAATATTGAATATATCTTAATTGAGAAATTTGAGAAAGAATCCATCGAGAAAACTTTGATAATTCTTATTCAGAAAGGGAATCTAGAATCCCTGGGAGGAGGATCGAGGATCCAATGAGTAAATGGAAGTTTAGAATTAGTTCTTATTAATGAAGCTTAAGGAATGAAAATACAATATGTAAATGCTCTTTCTGAGTTTTTACTATTCAATTTTGATAAGGTTTATTTTTCCTTTTTAAACCTTCAACAACACTGTGATATGTAGATCCAAATGGATCGAGAAAAAGTACCTTTAACTAGGCCAAGCAATTGGCAGAAACTTAGAAAAGTCCTATCCGTATTGAAAGTAGAAACCGATACTAAAAGTGATGTGATAAGATGTGATGTGGATCTGAATGAATGTAAATGAATGTGATGGGATGTAAATGGATGCGATGTGATTAGATGAGATGATATGTGAATGGGTGTGATACGATGTAAATGAATGTGATGGGATGTAAATGAATGCGATGTGATTAGATGAGATGTGAATGTGATAAGAGGAGATGTGAATGTGATGTGATGAGATGTGATGATATGTGAATGGGTGTGATGTGATGTGAATGGATGAGAATGAGATGTGAAGTGATAGATGTGCATGTGAATGAATGGATGGATGTGGGTAGATGTGAATGGGAATGAATGGATGGATGTGGATAGATGTGAATGTGAATGAATGGATGGATATAGATAGATGTGAATGTGAATGAATGGATGGATGTGGATAGATGTGCATGTGAATGAATGGATGGATGTGGATAGATGTGAATGTGATGAGATATGGATAGATGTAGATGTGATGTAATGTGGATGGAATGAATGAGATGTGATGTGGATAGATGTGTATGTGATGTAATGTGGATGGAATGAATGTGATGTGATGTGGATGGATGTGAAGAGATGTGATAAGAAGAGGATGGATGTGACAAGATGTGAATGAATGTGGGATGTAAATGGGTGTGATGGATGTGAATGGATGTGATGAAATGTGAGTGGATGTGATGAGATGTGAATGGGTGTGATGAGATATGAATGGATGCGATGATATGTGAGTGGATACGATGAGATGTGAATGGATGTGAATGTGATGTGATGATATTTGAATGGATGTGGTGAGATGCGAATGTGAAGTAATGAGATGTGAATGGATGTGATGTGGATGTGGATGTGGTTAGATATGAATGGATGAGATATGATGTGGATAGATGAGATGTGATAATGTGATGAGATGTGATGAGGATCTGGGGTAGATGTGAATGGATGTGAAGTGATGTAAATAGATGTGAACGTGATGTGATGATATGTGGATGTGATGTGGATGTGAATGAATGTAGATGGATGTGATGTGATATGAATGGATGAGATGTGATGTGGATATGTTGTGACATAATGTGATGAGGATAGATGTGATGAGATGTAATATGATGTGATTGGATGAGAATGGATGAAGGACGATGGGAATACATATGACTGGATGTGAAATAAGCAATGTGAATTGATGTAGAAGAATGTCAAATAATGAGAAATGATGCGGAACAATGTGGAAAGATGAGAGTTCATTAGAAACTGTATTTATGAAACTTTTTTTTTAAATGACTGTTTTATGTCAAGAATGCTAGGGAAGCATTTTGACCATGTTATGAATGAGGTCGTAGAGACCTAAGTGATAAAGTTGCAACAGCTAAGAGACGGAGAGTCAATGGAGGACGTCTCGCGTAGCAAGGTCGTGGTCGAGGTCTTGAGTGACTAGCCTCGGTTTGATTTAAATGGTGAGCTTCCACAGTGTACGGTGGATGAGAGACCAAGGAAGTGGCCTATGAGTGAAGTGCTAGGTGACCTGTGAAGGAGCCTAGAGGGTACTGACCATACAGTGCTTGGGCTTTGGGTCATCGAAGATACCCACACGTGCGTCGGGGAAGAAAATGGAACAAGGAGTTAGAGTTATTTTTTGAACTCGGACATGGATCTGGTTGATTGGCCTTGCTGATTCTAAAAACGGATGAGTCCATGGCTCTTTTATATGGATCTGTTGGTTGATCTTGCTGATCTTCAATGGAGAGTCTATCTGGATTTTCTTATGTGATTATATTGCCGGGTACTAGCTAGGAACTATTGAAAAGGCCCCTGAGTGAACAAGTGGTGAGCGTTCTGGTTGCCAATGATGCCATAGGTACACCGATGAAGGAATGATTGGAAATTAGAATTTAAGCTAGATATTTTGGAGGATTATGATCAGTGATACTATGGTTTCATTAAAAGAATGTTTTAAAGACTGCTGAATCTGTGAAACAGGCAATTTCATATTGGGTGTGTAAGTGGTGTGACTATCTTGAAGTTTGCTTGAAGCGCCGACTAGGGAGCCTGGGAACTCTTTTCCTTGGTACCCGGGGCAAAACATAACCAAATTTCTAAATGGATCCTATCACTACACTGGTTTGGAAGTTGGTTAACCCATGGGATTGGATGGGGTTAGGCTAGACTGATGGATCCCTAAAATGAGACTCAATTCCGTTATGTTACCATAGTTGAAGTG
The DNA here is from genome assembly GCF_041138505.1 of Cibotium barometz. Classification (NCBI taxonomy): domain Eukaryota; kingdom Viridiplantae; phylum Streptophyta; class Polypodiopsida; order Cyatheales; family Cibotiaceae; genus Cibotium; species Cibotium barometz. The sequence continues at coordinate 58,977,411 of NC_141057.1, read as the reverse complement.
AAATCCCGGATAACCCTTGTTTTATGGAAAAGAATCAACGGCTGTGCCTCTTGATGAGGAAAAAAGCATTGGTCTCTATGATCCAAGTGCAAGTCTCTTCCTTGATCTGACCATGTGACTTATAGGTTCGGTTGGATCAGTTTGGTTAGTTAGGCTCTTGACTACATTAGGATAAATTTTCTTGGAGGAATCGCCCGTGCTTTCCGGGCGAGGGAAGTTTTTTTTGGGTTCGGTTTTGGAAGAAGTGAGGGATTAGTCTTTTGTCCGGATATCTGTGGGTGGGCGAGGCCCCAAGTGAGAGGCTCTGCCCTCCGCAAGAAGTGCTACTTCCACTGTTAGTACCCCAGAATTTGTTGCGCGGAGGGGGCAGGGATCTTTCAGCTGGTATCAGAGTGAATTGGCTAAAGTGGAACAATCGAGAAGTTAGAAATGTCAAAAATGTATGAAGTACCAGTAAAAGATTGTAATTGTGTGACTGGTTAAGAATTGATGAATTGATTTGGATTCTGACTGAAGATGATGATTTCTGAATTTTGGTTGAAAGAAGATAAATTGAACAAAGCCACAATGAGGATGAATGGGACGAATCCTAATGATGATGTTAGTAACTGGAAGACGATTATGACTTCAACAAATCACTATGAGATTAGTGGATTGTGCTGACAGATTGTTGCTGTTTGACCTTTAACCCAGTGGATCTAATTAAGGAATGACAAATTAAGAAGCTCCATAAACTGAAATTCTCATGGAGGAATGTTCAGATGGAATTTTCGGTCTGATGGACCATTATTGTGCTAAGAAAATGAATGAATTATTCTCTGATAATGAGTTATGTATGTTCTTTTTAAAGGGATATTTATCCCAGGATTCTCTGAGGATTGACCAGACTAAAAAGAACCCCAAAATGAATCTTAAGGTGAAAGAGATTATCCTCCAGTTGTCCTCCCTCCAGTCTTTGAGAAGTAAAGGTATAAGAACCTCCCCTTCTGTTCTTATAATTATTTCCCTCTCTGAAATAGAAGAAAGATCTTGTTTTACCCTGTTTTGGTCTAGAGAGAGAAAATGTCTAGAGAGAGATAATCCAAAATTGAGATATCTTTGGATATAAAAATCTTCCTAATGTCTAAAATGGATTCCCCTAAATCAAAAGTTCAAAATGAACTTTCCAATGTGCATTAGGAATTAATTGAAAATGGTATAAGGGACCTTAGCCTAAGGGTCTACATTTTCAGAAATTTTTGGATTATGGTCCAATTAAGGTTCCAATGGGTCAATTGGATTAATCCAAGTGTTGGGATAAGATAAATCCAAAGAATAAAAGAAAATACCAAAAAATGAGTAAATTCTCACATAAGATGAAGAGTTGACTGAGTACAAGGTTTATTAGTTAAAAATTAAGAGATATTACTTAAAAAAATGAGATATTTTGGAGAAATGATGCATTTTTGACACCTTGGTAAGGAAAGGGGGACCTTTGAGGTAGGCGTCTTTTTCACATGTGTGGAAGGGTTTTTTAATTTAAAAAAAAATGTGATATTTTTATCTCTCCTGGATCAAACCAAATAAAAAAGGGAGCCAAACTGGTCCAAATCTTCCAAATTGAGTCAAACTGAAGCTGGAAAATTCTAGACCCCAGTTGCACTTGGTTAGTGGCCTCCCTCACCTATAAATAGACCCTTATTTCTTTGTATTTTTATATTGGAGCTATACCATGCCAGTATTATATTAAAATAATCATATTTTCTATTATCTCTTAAATTTTCATCTCTCTTGGGAGCTTGGAGCTTCTCTCTCCCTCTCTCTCTCTCTCTCTCTCTCTCTCTCTCTCCAACAACTCTTGGAGTTTCTCTTCTCCTCTTGGTGGACCAATTGATTGGTTGGGGGCTTCATTGCTATTATATAATCAAGCCAAACTTGGAGGTAAAATTGATTTATATGGTTTTTAAAATTATCTCAATAACTTTCTTGTTCTCAACCCCTCTCAAGCTTGAGAAGCTTTCTACATGATTGTTTTAATTCAAATCAAGCTTTCCCTAAAAATCTTAATGTTTAATTAAGAGAAAGTTAATCTTTATGCTTATTTGTAAGGCTTTACTTAAGTAAATCTCTCTCTCTAAAAGAATAGCCATCTTTATGGCTAAATCCCTTGGAAAAGGATGCTTCTCAATGATAGTCTCTTGATTCAAAGCTAAATTCTAGGCTTGATGAGCTAGAGATTAAGAAAATGATATTTTCATGATTTTGTGCTATAAAAATAATGGTAAATTCTTTTAGATTGTTTATGAGTAGTTAAAAACTATTTTAATTCATTCTAAATGAGAAATGGATTATCTTAACAAATTGGGAAAAGAGGAATGTTGAAATTAGGTTAATCTAGTGGGATAATCATAGTTACGTTTATAATTATGATTAAAATTATGATTTAAATTCATAATCTGATTTTAAGCATAAAAGAAGAACTACTATCATATTTTCATTACAAGCTTTTATTCTTTTAGAAAAAAATTAAGAATTATCAGTAATAGCAGCGAAGCTATGGCAAAATTTTTAGAAAATAATACATATCTTATTTTTATGCATAATGCTAAAAGAGAACTTTCTACCATATTCTAGGATTAGACATCCTATGCAAACAGAATGATTTTCATCATATTCATGGAAAATAATTTTTTGTATTTATGCATAAATATTTAATTAAGAGAAAAGAGAAATTTTTGGTAAATTTATTTCTATGCAAAAAGAGGAATTCCCATGATATTCGAGATCCAAACAATAAAACTTTAAGAGAGGAATTTTTGGCATAATTCAAATTATGAGTGTTTATCAAAAGTGAAATTTTGAGTATTATTATTTTTATTGAGAAATATGGGTAGAATTAATTTTTGTAAATCCCATGAATCTTTTATTCAAATAGAAGAATATTGAATATATCTTTATTGAGAAATTTGAGAAAGAATGTGAAAATATCCATTGAGAAAACTTGGATAATTCTTATTCAAAAAAGGGAATCTGGAATCCCTGGGAGGATCGAGGATCCAATGAGTAAACGGAAGTTTAGAATTAGTTCTCATTATTAATGAAGCTTAAGGAATGAAAATACAATATGTAAATGCTCTTTCTGAGTTTTTACTATTCAATTCTAATAAGGTTTATTTTCCCTTTTTAAACCTTCAACAACGCTCTGATACGTAGATCCAAATGGATCCATATGATTTTTTATGCATAAAAGGGGCATAAAAGAAAGCCATTCATTTTATGTTTGACAATAATCAAATGCCCAACCTATGCACATACTATACAAGATCTCATGATGCTAAACTTAGAATAAAGTAAACTCTAGGAGGCTTCTCACCGTGGGGAATACTCAAAACAAAGTGAAGCTTATAGGTTGCATGTGACTCAATGATTATTACTTAAGCGCAAATGCAATGTTTGATGAGAGGAAACTACAACAATTAACTCATTATGGCTAGGCTACTTGCCATGGAATTTAGGAAACAATGTGAAATTTATTATAGTTGATTCCGAGGAGACCTTTACTCTTGTTTTAAAAATGTAGTATCAATTTCTTTGCACATATGGAATGTATCCGTTCTTTGCAATGCAAGTTAGCCAAGCTCTTTGAGATTTTTTCTAGAGTAAAGAAGCTCAACAAGGTTACAAGATTTTAAATGCAAGGTCAAGAGAATATAGACTTGCTAGACCAAGAAAAATAAGAGCAATGACAAATGAGCACATATACTAACTTCTCAAGACTTGAACAAAATTGAAGATAATATATCGGAAAGAATCCAGAGGATAGATTTGAGGAGCAATAGCAAGAAGGTAGTTGAGGAAGTTGTGCCAAGAAATGGATGGAAAGGGAGAGAGTTTCTATATACGCACCACAAAGATATTATATGAAACGAAGGATAAGCACAACTTGTCATTCTTACATGTAGGAGAAAGCAACAGAAGAGTGACAATTTGAGTGAAAACCTTGGGGATCCTTAGACACAATCTAAAGGTTGGTATGCCTCTATTTCAAGGAGGAAATCACAGAAATCTAGGTATTTATATTCTAGCCTCTACTAAAGAATGGGCTAGACAGTAGATGATCACAAGTGATGAGGATCTAGGGAATTTCTTCCCAAGCTCATCAAAGAAGAAGTTAAAAATGGTATTATGACTATGCCCCCAAGACGTTTCCACATTACAAGTTGGTGAAAAGAGCTAATTGCTAATACAAGAGGATTTTTTGAAAAAGTAGTGGGTGTTGAATTTGGTATAACACTATGTTTGTTTTTAGTCTAATATTTGAAATAACTACCCCCACTCATCGAGTGGTGTTTATGCCTATCACAAGGCTAGTTGGGACATCTTCTATGACCATGATGTCGAAATCATGGATCTAGAGCCATGCTATGGTAGATCAAAATAGATAATAAACACCATTGTTAATGAACCTTAATCAAATGGTAACGCGCATAGCTCTTGTTTGGCAGTGTGGCAGTTTGTAGATGGAGACGGTGATGACACTTAGTGGATGGAGACGGCGATGGCAGCCTGATTCTCTACAGTGGACAACAAGCTATTGATGGTGAATTCTTTTTCTTTGTTGCTACTATACACGACAATTGCTCTCTCCCCCTCTCTTCATTGGCTCATGTTCAATTTTGGGGTGCCTGCATACGTGGCACCCTGCGGGCTCGGTCACCCGGTCAATGGCCGATGACGGGCCCATTTGTAGACATATGTCCATAAGGTGTTATGGACATGAGAGTATATCACAAGGGTGCATGTGGTGTAGTGGATAGGAGGTTCGCCTCCCCTAGCAGAGACCTAGGTTCAATTCCCAGCAAGTGCACCGATGTACGGACGTGTGTTTATAACCCTTTTGCACCACTATCTAGACCGAGGCGGTCATCGGCTAGGTCGATATACGGACGTGTGTTTATAACCTTTTTGCACCACTATCTAGACCGAGGCGGTCATAGGCTAGGTGACCGCTCATGCTGGGGCTCACGGGGTGCCACGTACATAGGCACCGCGAAATCTACCGAGAGTCCTCTTCGTTGTTCCTTTCTTCTTTGTGTAACCCTTGCTATCCTCTGTTTCTCTACACTGTGCATGCTGCTGTGTAGAGGAGGTTCGCACTACTATCGGCACTCCGCACTCTCTGACCTGTAATAGCAGGTCAACCGTCACAGTAGCTTTAGTCTCTCCCTACTAAGATCGTGCTTGGCTTTTACTAGCTATGTGCTCACAGAATAGTTCCCATGTGAAATGGCTTTTGTGTAACCAGCAAGCTTGCACTTTTTTCTTCGTCGCTTGCTTGCTCAGGTGCTCTATTGTGCTCTATTGGTTGCGAACATGCTATGCACTCTTTCTCTCTTGTTGCCAAGTTGTGGCCCTCTTTGCAACCAATGACGCTAGTGCACTGTTGTGGCTTTACATGTGTTGCTAATCTGCTACACCTCTTTCTTTTGATGGCCTTGCTAAAACTCTACATGTGTTTGGATAATCTTGACCTGCCCTGCTTATTACGATTTTCTCAAAATGCATGTGGCAGAAGGGCATTGGGGCCTTGCTTGTTACGGTCTTCTTCTCCAAGGCTAACGGGGGGCAACAACCTCCTCGTGCGACAACTATGACGTGGAGCTACAAGCTTTTACACAGGACTTCGCCTAAGAAATAAACATACCAATTTTCATGCTATGCCGGATCAAAATAGACAATAAATGCCATTGTTAATGAACCTTAATTAAATAATGGTAATGAGATCAAAAGGACTCAAGAAATAACCCAAAATAAACTAGACTTGATTAATGATATTGCATACATACAATGAGGCACACATGGTGCTCTTTTATGCTCGAGCTCTTGGCTCTATCTCATCTCTAAAGGTCACTCCACTTTCCACCTCATCACAAGATTGACTCTTCCTTTTCTCAAAGGGCATTTGGCTTTTCTCTTAAAAACATCATTGCTTTTGTCATTGGCATCTTCCTTTAGTTAGTTATTGTTCTCATGCACTCCCTTTCACTATCATGTGCTCTATGGCACCACACTTTTCAACACATGCAAGGTTGGTTTTTGGGTACCAAGTTGCATGTAAAATAATTCCTTTAGGCAACCCTACAACTAACTTGTAATATCATAATAGAGTTCTCCTTTTGAAGCCTTTGTGAGAGGTTTTTAGGCACCTCATAATTTTTCTTTTTAAGAAAACACCCTCAGAAGAACAAATTTAATTAACTACAAAAAGGTGTAATGTTTTAAAGTGATTTCAATGAAATGAAGTCACAAGCTTCAAAAGTCATGCTGATAGAAATCCCCCTTTAGGTGAAGTTTTTTTCTTGGTAGATGTTTGATCTCTAAAAATCACAATATAAGAAATCACGATTGAAGAAAGCCACTTAAATGACCTACAATTTCTATGGGGTTGGCTTTTGGGAGGATTTTCCAAGACATCCATCTCTAAAAGGCCACTCTTGGATCCCTTATAATACTGCACTACACCATTTGCTTGGTTTGTAAATACATGTGTGGTGTTTTTTAGATGAGTTTAAAGCCTCAAAAAATGTAGTATATAATAGCACACTTTCACAAAGCCAACCTTTCAACTCTCTTAATTACTACCTTTCAACCCTCTCAAAAAAATGTAGTCTATGATAGCACACTTTCACAAAGCCAACCTTTCAACCCTCTTAATAGCTACCTCTATTGGGTGTGTTATAAATAAGCACTCTTCTAATCATCTCATTTTCCACATAAGCACTCTTCTAACCAACTCATTTCCACATAAGATTTGAGCTTTCTCCACTTGGAAATTTTGTGTAAGCTTTGACTAGTCCAACTCCATGTGAATGGCATTAGGGGGAGGTTGAGATAGCTAGGGGCTAGGTCCTTTAAACATTAGGGGTAAAAACATTTAAAAAAGGGTCACATTTTAATCACTTATACCGGATTTGGATTAAGCTTTGAACCAATAGAAATCTGACAATCAACTATAAATATGACATTGGGTGTCATATCCACTTTTTACTAACTTCACTAGTTTTTGGCTATTTTAGTGGGTTATCACCACTTTAATGTGATACGATGTGGCTATTTCAACGTCACTTTAGTGGGTTCCAACTTCAAGGGCCTGTCCTCACGTGCCAAATGTCAATACTTCAAAAAGTAAAAATTTAAAATTTTTGTTTCCCCCAAAATGAGTAAATTCATTTGAATTCATCATCTAACAATATTGAGACAACAGTCTAACCCGAGGTGCACTCCTAATGCCGTTTCATCATGCATTCTTTACAATCTTAAAGATGATCAGGGTGTGTGGAATGGCATAAACTTCAAATTAAACGATTGGGTGACTATGTAGCAACCATCATGCAAAGGTCCTCATAGGATAAAAAGGCAAAGAAAAGGCTTAGTATAATACCATTGGAAGGGACGTACCTTGGAATTCAAGATAGCAAAAGATGGATGGAAGGTAAAGGTGCAATATATGTACACAACAAGAGAGATGCACATGCATCCTTCTACTCCAGCATCTGCATTACAAGCTCATTGTAAGATATTTTTTGTAATTTTACTTATGTTCTTTATGATTCTATGGCTTATTCACATGTGTTGTGTATGTGATAGATGTTTATCCATCAACAAGCATTGAGTGGCAACCTTTGGAGTCATTCACCCCAGGACTGCATGCTGATCTTGGGAAAGTATTATGTTTCAATTAGCCATCTACTTGTTTCATTGATAAACGTATATTTTTATACAACGCTAAGTATATTGTCCCTGCAAGACCAGAAGCTTATGGAAGACTGGAGATTTTGGCTATACCATCAAGCCTAAATTCATTAGATTGGAACTTTCCAGACAAAGGTACTCTATTAGCATTTAAATCCAAGATTGTCTTGGATATTCAAAAGTCTATGAAAGTAGGAAGGATTTTTAAGAGGATTAGGCTATCATGGTTTATACCTCTTCATGTATTTGTGGCATGTTTTCGAGAAGTAAACATGAAGAGGAAAAAAGCAATGTGGCTATCTACACATATGTCTAAGTCTGACTTGAATAATGTAGTTGGAGCAGCAAAATGGAAAGTGAATGAAGTCATCCATAGGGGTGATCTTATAAAATGTAATGCTTGCATTGAATTTGGTGGTGATGGCATACAACATCTCTCGACAAACCTTGTACATTAGCTTAGAGTACATACGATGGAAAAAGACTAGAGGGACTTGGATGACATTGGATTCAGAGGAAAAATTAGTGCAGTGTTACCTAACAATCAACTTGAGTGATGATGACAATAGAGTCATCCCTATAAATACAAAATGGACATTGAGGGATGTGCATACGTCCTTGGAATTTTTATTAGATGGCTAGATGTATGGTGGGAAGAAGATCCGAAAATACTTTTAGTTACATGAAATGTTTGCCCCTTGTAATCCTTAAGTAAAATCCTTCACATGAACATGTTGTTCATGTGAAGGATTTTACTGATGTGGTGCTGAGTATCTTAATGCAGCACCTTCTGACTTTTTTGTTGTTCATATGAAGGTAGATGGTATTATGGTGGTATTATAATTACACTCCAATGGCTCCTACAAAATAGAGAAAAGAAAAAACAATTGATAGAGATGTATAAAAAGACATAAAACACCATTCTTCTAACCTTGAAAAATTGGTGCTTGTTTCTCTACATAAAGTGAGAATATGGGGTCTAGCAAAAAGATAGCAAAATAGGCCACTGGGGGTAGGGTGGACAAAAGAAGCCAACAAAAAACAAACAAGAGGATAAATTGGGTAGTTATCTTAAAAAAACAAACAAGAGGATAAATTGGGTAGTTATCTTAAAAAAACAAATCAATAGATAAATTTTCAAAAAAGATAGCTTACATACTTGAGAGATATCAAGATCACAATATCATTTATTTCTCGATTTCTCTCTGACAGTATATACATGTCTGAAGGTGCTATATCAAGATACTCAGCACCATCAATAAAATCCTTCACATGAACAACAAGTTGTCTAGGTACATTCCTTAAATCTTGTAGATTCTTCTCTTCAAGGTCCGTCAACTTATCTCCCATTATTCTTTCTTCATCAATCCTCCTTTCTTACTCAATAGCCATTTGTTCTTTGCCCTTCTCATTCTTTATTTCATCTGCAGCCCTAGTATCCCTATCATGGGTAACATCCCTAATCTTAATACCTGCATCCTTAGGTTTTCTAGTTGGTGGGACATTCAAAATATTGAATGCCCTGGGGTCACTCAATGGTATAGGATGCAATAACTTCTCAAATTTGTATCTTATTAGCCTGTAGTGTGCATGTCTTTGTCCATAAAAGTGACCCTATGTGCATGGGCTGAACAAATGTAACTATAAATAAAAAAAGTCTATAATGAAATCCTCTGTAGCTTCTTGAAGGGCACATATTGCATTGCCAACCCATCTCATCCTAAGCTTCCATTTATCATAAATCTGTCTCACAACTCTCATGAAGGTAAGCTTGGGTATGAGTAACTCAACATGTTTCTTAGCCTTCCTTATCTCCCTCAGAGCATTCAAATGTTAATTGATTCTCTTTTTCAACTTTTGCTTTGACAATGCACTTTCACTTACTGCCTTCTCTACCAACCTTGGATTTGGTCCAACCTCCTTGCTATTTTCTTTGTTCTAGCCATCTACGCTAAGCCTATCAATAAAAAACAATCAAATATGACTTCATATAAAAACATGCATCATTTTGGATACATATATGGTGGAAAATGATATATACTATATATCTTATGTTCATGCAATTCATGATACAGATATGGTGGAAAATGATATATACTATATATCTTATGTTCATGCAATTCATGATACAGATATGGTGGAACATGATACGTTACAACAATTCATATGTACATGCAATTTATGGAGACCACTCTGGGAGAAAAGAGAATTTTACATGAAATTCAACTGCCTAGAAACAAGTGCGGGTTGGTTGGTATGGGAGGCTAAAGCAACAATGGAAAGACAGCACGATATAGGATAACGTGTGTAACCAGATTATCCTAATCATGCCATCTTTCCTCAATCATTCCACAATTGTTCCTGAGCAACTGGCTGCCATTTCACTCATACATATGCTACTATTGCTTCAAATGCTACTCTCCCCGGTGAAAGCTTCCATTGAAAAACACTCTTGACTAGATGGCTGTGGGCCTGCTTCAGACATTAGCAGGGGAGTGTTTGGTGAAGGCTCTCCGCTCAGCGCGATGGCATAGCCCAGGTCTTGCTATTCAGCTTGAGCTTGTGCCATAGTCGTAACATGTGGCTGGAGGGAGAGAACAAGTAGTGCTGTACGAGGCATAACCTAGAATGGAACGACGGCGGTGATAAACAGTATCGTGTGCTACCATATTATCATGTATGCACCGTCTTTCCCGCCACGCTGGTGAGCTACTGGTATATACATGCTAAAGTAGGTTTCCAATGGCCTTCTCTAGCTATAAAGAGCATGTAGAGTTTGCCAAAAGATGGACTGGCTTTGTATCAGCCATCTGGCTCATGATCTTCTTTGGCTCATATGCGTTTTCTAATTATTCCACTGCCCTCAAGGAGGTGCTGGACACTTCTCTCTCTCACTCTCACACACACGCACGCATGCACGCACTCACCTGAGTTTTTCCAAATGTCACTCAATTTGGTGAGCAGCAGGAGTTTGGGTGTGGTGGAAGTTGAGTCATCTGTGATGGGTCACGGCATGGGTGGTCCACACTGCTCTCTATAAAACTACTTCCAGTAGATATTCTCGGTAGATGTTCTCATCGATAAAATACCCCCTGACCTTAGATGAGGATCAGCATGAGCAAAGCATAATCTGGGTGTGGTGGAAGCTGAGTCATTTGTGATGGGTCACGGCATGGGTGGTCCACACTGCTCTCTATAAAAACTGCTTGCAGTAGATATTCTCGGTAGATGTTCTCATCGATAAAAGACCCCCTGACCTCAGATGAGGATCAGCATGAGCAAAGCATAATCTGGAAAGACAACACGAAGGTAGCAATAATTCAGTGTCAAAAGATCATTAATATCGCACTGTCTTTCCTAGTCTGGCAGATGGAGAATCTCACAAAAATGGTGCAGCTCAAGGGGCTGAGGGGCAGGCAGGCAAGGGTAGCTTACTTCCCAATCCTTGTCTTTTCAGGCTAGTGTATTTAAAAAATTGCAAAGTAGTGTATCACAACATATTTCAAGAAAGGCAAAAACAAGTGTTTCTACAGATTAAAAAAATAACTATCTACAGATGGTATAGCAAAAATATGAAGAAAATCCCAACATTTTTTTCTACATTCTTACAGTGGCAAAATCAGAAGTAGATAAACATTTTATCCTGATTAAACACATGAAATTTGAGAATTTGATGAGAATTATCACACCTCTATGGTTGTGGAAGAACGGCGCGTAGATCGAATTCCAATGACTCCGGTCTTTGAGACTATCATGCCGTTATTCCAATTGGACAACCGTATAGCTGGATCAAGAGTAGGAGCTGGGGTGAAGATATGATCAAGAGGAGGAGCTGGGGACACCTATTCATGCATGTACGGAAGCCAATAAAAAAATCCTAGCCAATATATTTATAGATGAGCTTGCCATGTGGCATATAAAAAACGAAATGTGCGAGTATTAATGCACACGTGTGAGTATTAATGCACACGTGCGAGTATTAATCCACACGTGCGACTCACACATGTGACTGCATGCCGACATGTGGCTTCACACGTGTGACCACACATCGACACGTGTGGCCTCACATGTGGATGGGTGGTGATGCGACATGGCATCCATACTATTCCCACATGGCATCACGCACTTATAAATAACTTGTTAATTATTTTTATTTTTTTTGCCTATGAACTGCGCAAGCACCCTATGCCTCTGAGTTACTCGTTTTCCAGTCTCTCCCTTGCCCTTGCCCTCTGCCCTTTGTGCCCAGTGAGCTTCCCTTGCCCTTTGCCTGGCTCCCTGAGCTGCCCATCACCTGGCTGCCCCTCAATCCCTTGAGCTGCTGCATTTTTGTGAGATTCCCCATCTGCCAAACTAGGAAAGACAGCACAATATCATCGATCTTTTGACACCGGATCGCTACCCTTGCGTTGTCTTTCCATGTTGTTATGATATGCTCATGCTAGTTGTCCTCTAAGCTCATGTGGTGATGCTTCCCCTTCTTCCCTTGTCTTAACCCCGACCTATAGCCTTATCTGTAGGGTTGCAACCGGCAAGGCTATACTTGTACCATTGAGCTGCCCTAGCACCCTGTGGTGCCCCTCATATCCTTCATATAGCTCCATCATCTCGCTAATATAGCCCAGTGGAAAAACAACGCGAGTAGATCAATCATACCGAATTGGATTGCCCATATCGCGTTGTTTTTCTAGACCCCATAATTCCTTGTTGTATAATCGTGCTTCCTCACAATTTCTTTTTGTTGCATAACATCCTCTAGTTGCCCCCAAGCCTCTCAATTTCTTCTTGGTTGTAAACCCTTAGCTATTGATATCTTTTAACTGCAAAGAGATGGCTTCATATGATGAAGGTGATCTTGTGATAGAAGAAATACCAGCAGAGAGACTCTTTGACTTCCTATAGCTTGTAGGTGTAGAAAGTTTATTCGATTGCTATAGGGAATCTTTCAATGTCAGATTTGAAGTGAGTTTAGTGATTGATTACTTCAAGGAATATTATGAATAGGAGATGCAAGCTTTCTGTGCTGCATTGATAGATGATAGTAGAATTCTTATTGAGAGTGTAAGGTTTGATCATCTCAGCATGTTGTCATAGAAAACTTTAGAAAAGGGCAGATTAAGGAAAAAGTATGATATACTTCCTGACCATGTGAAGCTCAGTATGAAGCATTGCTCGTTGTTACATAGTAGGAAATGTAACCCTCTTCAGCATCATGTGCTTTTCTTTTCTTTCTTCATGTACAATCAAGAATTGAAGATGCTGAAAGGAATAGCCTGGAGAGTTCCAGTGTCCAGCCTGTAGCATTTCTAGGAGAAATTAAAAATCAAGAAGAAATTGAGGATGTAGAAACGCTTGTGGATAAAGAGCAAGAAGCAATAATGTGTAGGGATTTTGATGCTACAGATTTTAAGGCAAGTTTGATTCTTCCAGATGAAAAGGATGTTTCTATAGAGGATTCAGAGAAGGAGATATTTCTCCCATGCCTACCGTCCTTTCCACTAAAGGACAATAAGAGTTTTGCATTACTAACAAAAGCTGTTGAATACAAGGGAGGACTATTGTATTGGTTTAATTACAGATGGATGCCAAGTTGCTTCAGATTTTTTAGACCCAGATGCCATTTTTAGTGCTTGATACAAAAGCAGTAGGCGACAATTTCATTAGTGCACTTAAGGCTATAGAAATGTGCATTAAAAAGTTTGAAGAAGAAGAAGACGCTCTTCCCATAGAGGAAGAATTTGAAGCTATTCAAGATAGCATATGAATTTCTAATTTGGGAAGGATTCCATGCTTAGAAGAAGAGATGCCTCCACAAGGTTTAATTGACTTGTGGGAGGATAGGCGACTTGTTGACGACGAGAATAAACACACAACATTTTTTTAAAAGATTTTTATTGTTGTAAAGTAAATTCCTTCTTTGTTTACAGCTTAAGATAGTAGATGAAGATGGATTCCTCGGTCGAGGTGGAGGTAAACAAATTTTTGTTGGCAACAGGACTCAGCCCTCAGCCACTATATTTCAGGGATATCTCTAGGCGTGCTGATCATTTATCATGCAAAATATTCAGATGATCCACGCATTCCATTGATGGCCTTAAAGGTTTTGTCAGCGTACTTAGGATATGGATGGATACAACAACACAATGCAGAAAAGATAATGCTGATAGAGAAGGAGGAATCTATACATATTTTTGGATATGCACCTGGGCATCAAGGCAGGGTATTTTTTGTGTTATGCGGTGTATGCAGAGGCAGTTCTTGATTTGAATACCCATGCTCTTTGAGGCTATCAATGCCAAAATCTATTAAGGTAGAGGCAGAGGCAAACTACCCAAAGAAGATGAGGTTAAGCAGTATCCGAAGATGAGGGCCAACAGCTACCCAAAGAAAGCCCTAAAAAGGAGGGGAGTCCCTTTGAGCAAGACAAATAGTTGAAGCGAAAAAGAGGCAAACTTTTTTAAGAGTCTTTTTCCACTTGTATTGAGAATAATTTTTATTAAAATTTGTGTCACTTTGACTTTTTCTCCTTCTCAATCATAATTTTGCATAAAGATACACTTTATTTAGCATGATGAGTATTTATAATATATTAATGTTAATAGTGACTATTTTTGTGTTGTATAAACTAACCTGATTTTTAAGAATTTCATTGTATCGTTGCATTTGCCTTTGGTAGAATGTGTTGAAAAGTTCTTGTAGTGCATTTGTTTTTGTTTTTCCACCACCATGTTGAGTTGTACGAAAATAGTTGATACGGCATAGTGTGATTTTTCCATGCCTTGGGTATTCCATATAGCAAGAGGCCCTTGGTTCCTCACAAAATATGGGCAATGTGCAAACAAAATTTGCTTCACATATAAAAAAAAATATTAATAATCATTTTATATCATATTAATTAGTCAATGTATAAATTACATGAAGCAAAAACTCTTAATAGAGGCAGAAGGTTATGTCCTTGTTTCCCCAGGCAACTACAATTGTTTCCACAAGTGTCTTGATTGTTGTTTCAAACTCACTTGCATAATTGTCTTCAATCATTTGGTTACATAAGAGTTTTATAAAATTATCAAGCTCTATCCAGACCCTCATATACGAAGCTTTGTCATCCTTGGATCACTAGCTTGTTGGTTAGTTGTGTGCTCGCATAGAGATTTCCAACACTCCCATACTATTGGTTTGTTTTCATAGTTTGACAAGAACCTCCTAGCTTTGACTCCTCCCATTGACACATTTGCCAGAACATCACTAGTGGTACCTGATTTCATGTCATCCTTTTAAGTTGCACATGTCCACCATGAAAGCCCATGTTAGAGAGTAAAATCTCACATTGCTCTAAACATGCATCCGATAGCTTTGATGGCAAAATGGAATGAGCATAGTCAAGATGAAGCTTTAATAGCTTATCCAGTATTCTAATTTCTGCATGTAAACTACAAATGTGAACTCTCTCTAGCTGTATAGGAAGTATGGGATCCCAATTGGGATCCTCAAGCACAATACATGGTTCATCCTTGAATTCGGCTATTTTTGTTGACTTTCCCTTGCTCCTGGTCTTTGATTTCCCTTTAGCCTTGGTCTGGTCTTTATCACCAGTTACTTTCTTTGTCTTGTCTTTAGATGGAGGCTTTGTACAATCCATTGTAGGGTTGTATCAATCCGGACTGTTCATTCCTGCCACCATGCGATAGAGGCATGGGTTTGCACATCTAGGACCACCACACACCCCATACATGCACGTTAATGCTTTCAAGTTGGCACTCATGTGCCATTCAATTGTAAAGTTTCCTACCCCATCAACCACAAGCATCTCTCCTTTATTCCGAGCATCAATGATGCTTGGAATTTATGTGTGCCAAGATAACCATTTGAGAGCATCATGACTCTCATATGCTGGTACTATAGCTACCCCTAGGTACCATAGTTCCATCTCGGACTGTGCACTATGTAATGGATGGTTTTCCTTACCTTGGGCATAATTTAAAGCTTTGTTCATCAGCCCTATACTGATTCTTTCCATTTTTTGATGCTTGAGAATTTGTGCCTCATCAAGCTTGATAATAAAAATAAGACTACCCTCACAGTCCTCTATTATGTACTGATAAAACTTCACCATGGTTGATTGGACCCTTCTAACATTTGTAAATATGTTATTATATATATTGTAGTTGAATATTGATTTCTTTTTTTTTCTTTTTCTTTTTGCTTCTCTACAGTCAGTAAACTGTGAATGTGTTTGTATTCACCTATGAACCATGGAATAGCCAAATTTTGTTGGTGTCATGCCATTGCTATGGTATGTGGTCGGGGTAAGCCGAATACGCAAAGATGATGATGCTTCATACCTTGGAGGATGAGTAACTTTGATATGGCTCTATATCCCTTTCTACCTATTGAAACCTTGTCACATGCCTCCACCACCTCATCAGGCTTGACCAAGTCACGTAAGTCATTGCAAACTTCCTTGACTACCTTCATTTCAAAGCCCTACACACTGTGAGAGCTTAACCATTTCAATCATGTCATTATTTTCTATAGAAGATTTGATATCCAAGCAAAATCCTCCCACACTTTTCATGTAGCTTCGAGCAAGCCTCATCCATTTCTTCTTAGCACGTATTGTTTCACAGCCTGGAAGTTCACAAATTGTTCATGGCATGAAACACGCGGCTCACGGAATTGTTTTTTTTTTCTGACCAACCCCCCTTTCAGGTTGTGAATCAATAGGGTTCAGTTCACGGCATAAAAAGGACTGCATAAATTTATTTTTCTTTCGGGGACTGTTTCATAGCGTAAAAGTTCAAGAACGGTTCCCGGTGTGAAACATGTGGCTCACGATATTTTTTTCTTTTACCGACGTACCACTTTTTACATCGTGAACCAATAGGGTGCAGTTTAAGATGTGAAATGGACTTCTTGAAAAAAAATGTGGACTGTTTTTTTTTTTTGTGGGGAGTGTTTCACAGCGTGGAAGTTCTAGAATGGTTCACGGTGTGAAATACGTGGCTCATGGATTTTTTTATTTTTTGGGCGGAGGACCCCATTTTACATCATGATCCAACAAGGTACAGCTCACGATATGAAACAGTCTTCACGAAAAAAAACATTTATTTGATTTTTTTTGTGACGAGTACTGTTTCATGGCGTGAGAATTTAGGAATGGTTCATTGCATGAAACATGTGGCTAACAAATTTTATTTTATTTTTTGCCAACAGACCCCCTTTCACATCGTGAACCAGTAGGGTCCAGAGTTCATGGCGTGAAAAGGACTTCACGAAAAAAAATTAATTTTTTTCGAGGACTATTTCACAGCATGAAATTTTAGGAATGGTTCACGGCATGAAACACGTCGCTCATGGATTTTTAAAATTTTTTTTTTTGGCCAACGGACTTCCTTTCACATCGTGAACCAGCACGGTGCAGTTCACGGCGTGAAAAGGACTTCACGAAAAAAAAATTTAACTTTGATTTTTTTTCCAAGAACTATTTCACGGCGTGAAAGTTCAAGAATGGTTCACGGCGTGAAACACGTGGCTCACAGAATTTATTTATTTTTGCCTGTTCACAGCGTGAGAAAAGGACCATGAAAAAAAATTAAATTTGATTTTCTTTTTCGGGGACTGTTTCATGGAGTGAAAGTTTAGGAATAGTTCACGTCATGAGACACGTGCCTCTCGAATTTTTATTTTTATTTTTTGGCCAACTGATCCCCTTTGACATCTTGAACCAACAGGGTGCAGTTCACACTGTGAAAAGGACTTCACAAAAAAAAATAAAATTTGGGAACTGTTTCATGACGTAAAAGTTCATGAATGGTTTACAACGTGAAACACGTGGCTCACAGAATTTATTTATCTTTTGGCCGACATACCCCCTTTCATGTCGTTAACTAGTAGGGTACAGTTCACGAGTTTAGGAATACTTCATAGTCAAAAACATGTGGGTCACGGGATTCTATTTTATTTTTTGCCAACAGACCCCCTTCTAGATCGTGAACTAGCATGGTGTAGTTCATGGTGTGAAAAAGACTTCATGAAAAAAGATTAAATTTGAAATTTTTTTTCTGGTACTGTTTCATGGCCTAAAAGTTCAGGAATGGTTTACGGCATGAAACACGTGGCTCACAGAATTGTTTTATTTTTTTTAATACTAATGGACCCCCTTCCAATTCGTGAACCAATAGGGTGCGCAGTTCACTGCGTGTGAAAAGGACTTCACAAAAAAAATTAAATTTGAATTTTTTTTGGGGTACTATTTCATGGCTTGAAAGTTTAGGAATGGTTCACTGCACATGAAACACGTGGCTAAAGATTTTTTTATTATTATTGATAGACCCCCTTTCACATCGTGAACTAGCAGGGTGCAGTTCATGGCGTGAAAAGAACTTCACAAAAAAAATTGATTTTTTTTCGGAGGCTATTTCTCACGGCATGAAAGTTCAGGAATGATTCACGGCATTAAACACGTGGTTCATAGATATTTATTTTTAATTTTTGGCCAAGGGACCCCCTTTCACATCGTAAACCAACAAGGTGCAGTTCACAGCATGAAAAGGATTTCACGAAAAAAAACTTTGATTTTTTTTTCAGAAACTGTTTCACGGTGTGAAAGTTTAAGGATGTTTCATGGCATGAAACATGTGGCTCACGGAATTTTGTTTTTTGGCCGACGGAGCCCCTTTCACGTTGTTAACGAGAAGGGTGCAGTTCACGACGTGAAACATACTTCACAAAAAACAAATTGATTATTTTTTTGCGTGTTTCACGGCATGAAAGTTTAGGAATACTTCATGGTGTGAAACACGTGGCTCACGGATTTTCTTTTTTTTTTTTTTGCTGTCGACCAACCCTCTTCCACGTCGTGAACTAGTAGGGTGCAGTTCACCCCTTGAAAAGGACTTCACGAAAAAAATTAAATTTTTTCTTTTGGGGATTGTTTCACAGCATGAAAGTTCAGGAATGGTTCATAGCATGAGACACGTTACTCACAGATTTTTTATTTTTTATTTTTTGGCCAATGGACTCTCTTTCACGTCATTAACCACTAGGGTGCATTTCACGGCATGAAACAGACTTCAATTTTTTTTTCTGGGGACTGTTTCACGGCATGAAAGTTTAGGAATACTTTAGGGTTGAAAAATGTGGCTCATGGTTTTTTTTTTTTTTTGCCGACGGACCCCCTTCCAGGTTGTGAACCAGCAAGGTCTAGTTCACGGCATGAAAAGGACTTCATAAAAAGAAATTAAATTTTAATTTTTTTTGGGTACTATTTCACAGCTTGAAAGTTCAGGAAAGGTTCACAGCGGTGTGAAACACGTGGCTCATGCAGTTCACGGCGTGAAACGGACTTCACGATTTTTATTATTTTTATTTTTTTTGTAGGGATTGTTCCACGGTGTGAAAGTTCAGGAATGGTTCATGGTGGGAAACACATGGCAGCTCAAATAAAATTTTTATTTATTTTTTCATCGACGGACCTTATTTCACGTTGTGAACCAGTAGGGTGTATGTAGTTCACAGCGTGAAAAAGACTTCACGAAAAAAAAAATTAAATTTGATTTTTTAAAGGGACTGTTTTACGACGTGAAAGTTCAAGAATGGTTCATGGCATGAAACACATGGCTCACGATTTTGTTTTTTGGCTGACAAACTCCCTTTCATGTCTTGAACCAGTAGGGTGTAGTTCACAGCGTGAAACAGACTTTACAAAAAAAAATTATTTTTTTAAACGGAGACTGTTTCACACCGTGAAAGGTCAAGAATGGTTCACGGCGTGAAACATGTGGCTCACAAATTTTATTTTATTTTTTGCTGCATGGACCTCCTTTCATGTCGTTAACCAGTAGGGTTTAATTCACGGCATGAAATAGACTTCACCAAGAAAAAAGTAAATTTGATTATTTTTTTTGCGGGTCTGTTTCACGGTGTGAAAGTTTTGGAATACTTCACAGTGTGAAACATGTGGCTCACATGATTTTTTTATTTTTTTGATGACGGACCCCCTTCCACATTGTGAACCAACAGGGAACATGCAGTTCACAGCGTGAAAAGGACATTATGAAAAAAAATTAAATTTTGAAAATTTTTTTTGATATCATTTCACGGCGTGAAACATGTGGCTCATGGATTCCCTTTCACGTCGTGAACCAACAGGGTGTAGTTCACGGCGTGAAAAAGACTTCACAACATTTTTAATGTTTAATGTTTTTTTAGGGACTATTTTACGACATGAAAGTTTAAGAATGGTTCAAGGTGTGGAACACGTGGCTCACAGATATTTTTTATTTTTCTTTTGCTGACACACCCCCTTATGTGTTGTGAACCAGCAAGAACACCATATTAGTGAATTTGGGAATTTCCCAATTCCCATTTTTGAATACTTAAAAAAGGGGACATGGATAACATGTTTGTAAGTTTCTCAAAACCCTATAATATGACCTATCGTTGGAAAGCGCTTGAAAAATGGAATCTAAAGAGATATAAAGTGCTCATTTTGGATTAGTGGTGTTCAAGTTATGGTTAATCCAAACTTTTGACCACGTGTCCCAAACTTGTAGAAAATTCCCATATTCCCCAATATGGTGTTCAAGGTACAATTCACGACATGAAATGGACTTCACAAAAAAAACTTAAATTTATTTTTTTATTTTTGGCGGGGACTATTCTACGGCGTAAAATTTCAAGAATGGTTCACGGTGTAAAACATGTGGCTCATGGATTTAATTTTATTATTTTTATAGATAGAGCCCCTTTCAGGTCGTGAACCAGCAGGGTGTAGTTCACGGCGTGAAATAGACTTCATGAAAAAAATTTAAATTTATTTTTTATTTTATTATTATTATTTTTTTTTACAAGGACCGTTTCACAGTGTGATAGTGCGGGAATAGTTCGCGGTATAAAACACGTGACTCACGGAATTTTTATTTTATGTTTTGCCGACAGACCCCCTTTCAGGTCTCGTGAACCTGTAGGGTGCATTTCATGGCATGAAAAGAACTGCACGAAAAAAAAATTAATTTTTTTCGAGAACTATTTCACGGTGTGAAAGTTAAGGGGAATGGTTCATGGCATGAAACATGTGGCTCACGGATTTTATTTATTTATTTATTTATTTATCAAAGAACCACCTTTCACATCATGAACCAGCTCGGTGTAATTCACGGTGTAAAATAGACTTCACAAAAACAAAATTAAATTTCTTTTTTTTTAAAAAACAGGGATTGTTTTACGGCGTGAAAGTTCAAGAATTCTTCACATCGTGAAACACATGGCTTATGGATTTATTTTTATTTTTTGCCCACAGACCCATTTTACGTCATGAACGAGCAAGGTGATGTTCACGCCGTGAGAAAAGAACTTCAGGTGAATAAATTAAATTTTTTTTTTCGGGGACTATTTCATGGAGTGAAAGTTCACGAATGCTTCACGGCATGACACACGTGCCTCGAAAATATTTTTGGGACCGATAGACTCCTATTTACATCGTAAACTAGCAAGGTGCAGGTCAAGGCGTGAAACAAACTTCATGAAAGTTTTTTTTTTTTTTTGCAAGAACTGTTTCATGGCATAAAAGCTTAAGAATGGTTCATGGCACGAAATACGTTGCTCATGAAATTATTATTTTTTTGTGTCGTTGACAAACCTCCTTCCACGTCCTAATGCCAACAGGGTGCAGTTCACGGCGTGAAACAGACTTCACGAAAAAAAAAATTATTTGAAATTTTTTAACGCAGACTATTTCACGACGGCATAAAAGTTTAAGAATGGTTCACAACGTGAAACATGTGGCTTTCATGTCATGAACCAGTAGGGTACAATAGTTCACATCATGAAACGGACTTTATAGAAATTTTTTTTAAAACACGAACTATTTCACGGCATGAATGTTCAGGAATGGTTCATGGCGTGAAACATGTGGCTCACAGGATTTTTTTTTTGACAGACCCCCTTTAACGTCGTGAACCAACAGGGTGCACTTCATGGTGTGAAAAGAACTTTGCGAAAATAAAATAAAATTTGATTTTTTTTTCGTGAATTGTTTCACGACGTAAAAGTTTAAGAATAGTTTATGGTATGAAACACGTGGCTCACAGTTTTATTTTTTATTTTTTGCCAATGTACCACCTTTCACATTGTAAACGAGCGGGGTACAATTCACGACGTAAAATGGACTTCACAAAAAAAATTAAGCTTTATTTTTTATTTTGCGGGGGGACTCTTTTACGTCGTGAGGTCAAGAATGCTTCACGGCGTGAAACACGTGGCTCACGATTTTTTTTTTTTTGCCAATGGACTCCATTTCATGTCATGAACTAGCAAGGTGCATGCAGTTCACGGTGTGAAATGAATTTCACAAAAAAATTTATTTGATTTTTTTAATTGTGTGACGACTGTTTGAAGGCGCGAAAGTTTAGGAATGGTTCACTGCTATGAAACATGTGGCTAACGGATTTTATTTTATTTCTTGCCAACCAACAGACCCCCTTTCACGTCCTGAATCAACAGAATTCAGTTCACGACATGAAAGTTCAAGAATGGTTTTCGCGGTCACGGATTTATTTATTTATTTTACCAAAGGACCACCTTTCATGTCGTGAACCAGCACATGGTGTAGTTCACGGCGTGAAATGGAATTCATGACAAGAAAAAAATAAATTTGATTTTTTTTTTGCAAGGAATGTTTTACTGTGGTGGAAGTTCAAGAATGCTTCACAGCATGAAATACGTGGCTCACGGATTTTTGTTTTTGGTGATAAACCCCCTTCACGTTGTGAACCAATTGGGTGCTAGCAATTAACGGCATGAAAAGAACTTCACAAAAATATCTGAAATTTTTTTAATCGAAAAATATTTCACGGCGTGAAAGTTTAGGAATGCTTCAAAACGTGAAACACGTGTCTCATGGATTGTTTTTTGTGGCCAACGGACCCCCTCTCACATTGTGAACTAGGGGCATAGTTCACAGCGTGAAATGCACCTCACGAAAAAAAAATTAAATTTTTTTTGTAAGAATTGTTTTAGGGAATGAAAGCTTAGGAATGGTTCATGGCATGAAACACATGGCTCGCGGAACTTTTGTTTTTATTTTTGCCGATGTACCTCTTTCACATTGTGAACCAGCAAGGTGCAAATCATGGCGTGAAACAAAATTCACTAAATTTTGGTTTTTTTTTTTTGTGGGGACTGTTTCACGACGTGAAACATGGGGCTCACGATTGTTTTTTGGCCAACAAATCCCCTTTTACATCTTGAACCAACAAGGTTCTTCATGAAAAAAAAAATAATTAAAATTTTTTTATAGGGACTTTTTCATGACGTGAAAGTTCAGGAATGGTTCACAACGTGAAACATATGGCTCACAGAATTTTATTTTATTTTATTGCCAACAAAAATTATTTCACGTCGTGAACCAGTAGGATGCAATTCAGAGCGTGAAAAAAACTTCACAAAAAAATAAAATTTGATTTTGTTTTTCACGGCTTGTTTCACGGGATGAAAGTTCAGAAATGGTTCACAGCCTGAAACACGTGGCTCATAATTTTTTTTTCAGGGACTATTGCATGGCATGAAAGTTTGGGAATGGTTCACAGCATGAAACACGATGTGAAATGATTCACTTCAGGAAAAAAAAAGTTAAATTTGTTTTTTAGTTTTACAGGATTGTTTCATGGCATAAAAGTCCAAGAATACTTCATGGCATGAAGTATGTGGCTCATGGATTATTGATTATTATTTTTTTCCGACCATTTCACGTTTTGAACCAACAAGGTGCACTTCATGGCTTGAAACGGACTACAAGAAAAAAAATTAAATTTGATTTCTTTTTTGTAGGGACTATTTCACGATGTGAAAGTTCAAGAATGGTTCACAGTGTGAAACACGTGGCTCATGGATTTTTTGCTGAGACGGACTTCTTTTTGCGGCCTGAACAAGCAGTAGGGTACAGTTCATGGCATGAAACGGACTTCACAAAAAAAAATTTGATTTTTTTCGGAGACTTTTTCATGTCGTGAAAGTTCAAGAATGGTTCATGGCGTGAAAGGACGTCCAAAAATATTTTTTTTAAATAAAAGGGGACTGTTTCACGACGGGAAAGTTTTGGAATGGTTCACCGCATGAAACACATGGCTCATGGATTTTTATTTTTTTATTTTTTTGCCGCAATGGACTAGCTTTTACATTTTGAACCAACAGGGTGTAGTTTACGGACTTCATGAAAAAAATGACTTATTTTAATAGGGATTGTTTTATGGCATGTAAGTTCAAGAATACTTCACGAGAAACATGTGGCTCACAGATTTTATTTTATTTCTTTTGCCAAACGGACCCCCTTTCACGTCGTGAACCAGCACGGTGGAGTTCACGACGTGAAACGCACTTCACAAAAAATTAAATTTGATTTTTTTAACGTGGAGTGTTTCATGGCGTAAAATACGTTGCTCTTGGTTTTTTTTTTTGGCTGACCGACCCCCTTTCATGTCGTGAACCAGTAGGTTGCAGTTCACGACGTGAAACGACAGTCACAAAAAAAAATGAATTTGATTTTTTATTTTGCGGAGATTGTTTCACGGCATGAAAGTTCAGGAATGCTTTATGGCGTGAAACACGTGGATCACGGATTTTTTTTCCAACAAACCCTCTTCTACGTCATGAACTAACAAGGTGCAGTTAATGGCTTGAAAAGGACTTTACGAAAAAATTAAATAAAAATTTTAGGGACTATTTCATGGCATGAAAGTTCTGGAATGGTTTATGGCGTGAAACATGTACCTCATAGATTTTTTTTATTTTTAATTTTTTTTTTACCGATGGATCCCCTTTCATGTCGTGAACTAGCATGGCGCACGCCATTAAAAGGACTTTGAAATAAAAAAAATTATTTTTTTAAAAGTGTTTCACGGGGTGAGAGTTGAAGAGTGGTTCACATGTGAGACACGTGGCTCATAAGATTTTCTTTTTTTGTGAGTGGACCACCTTTCACATCGTGAACCAGCAAAGGTGTAGTTCAGGACATGAAATAGACTTCATGAAAAATAAAATTACTTTTTTTTTTTACAGGGACTCTTTCACGGCATGAGTTCAGGAATGCTTCATGACATGAAACACATGGCTCATGAATTTTATTTTATTTTCACCGATGGATCCTCTTTCACATCGTGAACTAGCAGCGTGCAGTTCATGACGTGAAAAGGACTTCATGAAAAAAAATTAAATTTGAATTTTATTTTCCAGTACTGTTTCATGGTGTGAAAGTTCAAGAATGTTTCATGACATGGAACACATGGCTCACAGAATTTTTTACTTTTTTTTTGTCGAGACGGACCCCCATTCACGTCATGGTCGAGCAAGTGCAGTTCATGGGAGTGAAAAGGACTTCACGAAAAATAATAATTTTTTGATTTTCTTTTCGGGGACTGTTTCACGGCATGAAAGTTGAGGAATGGTTTACGGTGTGAAACATGTGGCTCATGAATTTTATTTATTTATTTTATTTTATTACCGAAGGACCGCCTTTCATATCGTGAATGAGTAGGGTCCAGTTCACGGCGTGAAACGGACTTTACAAAAAAAATGAAACTTGATTTTTTTAAAACGGGAATTGTTTCACAACGTGAAAGTTCAGGAATGGTTCATGACGTGAAGTGTGGCTCATGGAATTTTTTTTTTGGCCGACGGACCCCATTTCACATCGTAAACTGGCAGGGTGCAGTTCATGGCGTGAAACGGCCTTCACAAAAAATAAATAAATTTGATTTTTTTTACGGTAGGGACTATTTCACGACATGAAACACGTAGCTAAGGGGATTTTGTTTTTTGCCGATGGACCCCTTTCACGTCGTGAACCAAGAGGGTGTAAGTCACGATGTGAAAAGGACTTGTATCCCTATCCAATCAATTCCTAATCCACTTCCATAAGTGTAATACAGTTCCATACGTATTGTATTCCCTGGTAACCGATTTTGTACGTATTTTCCAATGGTAGGATTTCTAGTAACCAGCAGGGTCGAGTCATCGGTTCAACGTGAAAGAGTTTTGTATATAAGTGCGTGCATATTCTGTAAAAGAAAAAATGCTTTGCATTTCCATTCTGGACAAATTATCATGAATACCAGAAATAAGAAAGAAAGGCAAAAGAATGACCCTCCAAGTCTTCGCTGCAATCTTCAAACTCTTCCACATCATGAGATGACTTGGAATCGTCATCCTCATCCATAATGATCATAGTAGCCACCACTTTCTTTGATTTGCAAATGTGCCCCGGTGAACCACTTCTCTTTGCATTTAAAACATAGGCCTTTGCTCAATCTTAGGATCATCCATCCTTTGAGTCTTCTTAAATGGTTGAGG
Source organism: Cibotium barometz (assembly GCF_041138505.1). Lineage (NCBI taxonomy): Eukaryota > Viridiplantae > Streptophyta > Polypodiopsida > Cyatheales > Cibotiaceae > Cibotium > Cibotium barometz. The sequence goes on along the minus strand of NC_141057.1, from coordinate 58,951,335 downwards.
AGGCTTCTTGACAAACCCATTGCTCTTATTAGCATCATTATGAACTCCACTTGTGGACTATCCACTTCCAAAAGATGTATGGAATTTGGAAGTGTAAGTGGATGTAGAAGAAGGTAAACTTTTCCCCACATTTGAAGAAGTGTGAAATGGCTTATGAAAAGGTACATTGGGCTGAACCCTCTTATACTTTGGCTCATATAGCTCTGCCAACCTCATAGCCTCTTTGATAGTGCTTGGTCTTTGTACCGAGACATCCGCTTTGATGTAAGAATCTAGACCATGCACAAACTTCTTCAATCGCATGCCTTCATTAAGTCCATCTCCACAAACATAGAGAGCTTCATGAACTTCTTGATGTACTCCCTAACTGACATGCCCTTTTGTGTGAGTTCATACCATTCTTCATGGTATCGGTCAAGAACCAAAGGTGACACAAATGTCATATTCATTTCATGCTTGAGTTCTTCCCAAGTATGTGGCATAACTCCTTCCTTGAGCATATGTCTCCACCATTGATGTGCATAGTCTTCCAAATGCAAGGATGCAAAATGCACTTTGTCCCTTTCACTCTTCGGATAGAGCTGAAAGTATGTATCCAACTTATTCATCCATTCTTCCAACTCATGTGGGGCTAAACCATCACCCTTGAACTTAGAGAGTGAAATCTTGTCCTTTACATCCTTTGACACGGTTGACGATGCATTCTCATGATAGTGCGAGGGCTTGTGCTTTTGCATTTGCACAAAAGATCCAAGGAATTGTGCAAAATCCTTGTACTCCCTCTTGAGGAAATTTGGAATTTTTATCCACCTATCATGAGCTTCTCTTTGTCTCTCAATGAATGACATATGTTCCCAATCAAGCTCAACCACATTATCCATATCATACACCTCCTCTTCAAGCATGGAGAACTGATTTGCTTTGGGTTTCAAAGGTACTCTCCTCGGATTCCCAAAATTTGACTCCTCATGTCTGAATGTAGGTGCATGTTGCTTTCCATCCAATTGAGAAGAACGCTTGAAATGTAGTAGGCTTCATCTCCCGCATAGAAGGCCTCCTAGCATCCGCCATGAATCCAAAAGTGACATTCTTGGTGGAATGCTCATGTGTTACCTTGGGAGAAACCTCATGTACCATGGGTAGCTTGCCTTCCCTACGGCCTTTAAAAGCTATCCCAAATTGCTTGCCTTCATGTAAAGCACCATGACCATTACCATAGGAAGGTTGGCTCATTGGCCGAGCGACCCTCTCTTCCAAAACTTCCATCCTTGTAGCCATAGTGTCAAGCCTACCATTGACTTCCACCCTTGTAGCCATCGTTTCCATCTTGGCATTCATTTCCATCAGCATTTGCATGATCGAATCGATGGGGATGGTATGCGAAGATTGTGGGGTGTGCTTATGGGTACTTCCGACATTCAACTCCTCATTCCCTTCTCTTGAAGTATGTCCAAAAGTATCCCCTTCTCTTGAAGTGTGCCCAAGAGTATCCTCCAAAGCATCCAAAATTTCTTGTTCCATCATTGCCTCTTCATCCTCTACCTCGTCGGAAGCCAAAGTGTTGCGCCTCGGTCGCCCTTTTGGCTTCGGCCCCATGGAAACCTTCGGTTTCAGAAATTTGGCTCTAAATTGAGGTAGAAATGTCCGATTGAAGTGATCTAAAGCTTGTTGGAGAGCTAATGAAGTGTACTAGACCACTATGCAAAGACCCGTAAGAGATGAGGTGTGCTACTATTCTCTATTTTAGGGTTTACAAGGTTATAGGCTGAAACGGTATTTTGGGTATAACTTGAGCTAGAAATATCCAAATGCAAATTTTTTTAGCTCAAATCAAAGCCTTCAATGAGTACTACAAGCCTATGTAATTGGATCTAGAAGACCTTCAAACCCTTGTGACTAACTTAGGGTTTACTATTTCTGTAAAAATCCTAAATTCTACCCTAAAGAGATATCGAAATGCAGAGGTTAAGGGCTCGTTGGGTAGCTCTAAGGAAGCACTAAGAGCTCATATGGTCCCTTTTAATTCATTCCAAAAGGGTTGGGACTGAATTAGGGTTTTTGTGAATCTGCAGATTCTTGCCAAAGTGACCCTTTTTGTGCCCAATTGATCTTTGTTTGCTCCCAAACCAATGTCAACACCTTCCGCACCTCATTGGCATCCCAAGGTCTACAAAGCATGTGCCTCAACTTGCATCACCAAAAGGCATACAAATTCCTTGCAATTCCAAGCATTCACCATATGTTTTCCATGGCATAATGCAAGATCAAATCCCATGAGATGTCCATATTAAGGTGCCATTGCCATGTACATAAGCCAAGAGGATCGTCGGTGTAATGCATTGAAGCTTGCCGATCTCCCAGCCAAGCTCTTCTCACCCCCGTACCTAGTTCGAACCAAGGCACGGGTTGAGGCCAAGTCTTCACCTCCACACCTAATCCTCCACCGCCGTACCGCTTTACCACGGCACTCACGGCACGGTGGATTCAAGCCATGCTCCTCCCACGGGCCTCTCCACCAATACCCGGGGTACCCTCACCAACCAACATATCTAGTTTCTGGAAATTGAAGTGAGTGAAATTGAAGTGAGTGCAAACAATTGTGAGGTGCATATAGCTTGAATATGAAAATGAGGCGGATCACTTACAAGGATGTGGCATCACTCATGCCCATTACAATATACTCATAAACCATTATGCATGAACTCATACTTATCCACATAGCTCCAAATGTCCGCCATTCATCCAAAGATCCAACATCAATCAATAAGCACAAGTGAGGTAATACCATATACCAATGACATCAATATCCAATTGGTATCACTCCCAAAAGCATTGCTTATGAGTAATTGGCATCAAATGGCATTCAAGGGCATTAACTTGCATTTGAATGTAGCATTACCAATTGATTCCAATCACACATCAAGCTCTTCCAATGCTCAATAGCATCATACCAATGCATAAAAGCATCATGTCCATAGCAAAAGCCTTCTCATTATTACCCAACATCCACTCCATGCATGTGGCTCAATCAATGCATCTAAGCATATGCATTCCTTCATCCATTTATGCATGGATTCATCAAAGAATCTTGCATTTGTCTCACAAATGGCCACATGACATCCAAATGGGTGTGATTAAAGAAAGATGTGAGCAATAAGAGCATGTAATCACTTTCCAATGGATCATGAGTTATGTAGGAATGGTAAAATGCTGTAAATTAGGGTTTCCTTTCATGAATAACCCCAATTTGTCCATAGCATGAAGATTAATCACCAATGCTTGAGAAAATAGCCATAGCAACTCACCAATGGTATTCCGAAAGCTTCAATGGTTGGATTGTTGCTTGATAGAGCTTCCACTAGAACCAAATCTTGAAGATTTTTGCAATTTCTATGGGCTGCTCAAACCTCCTCTTCTCCCTCTCCAATAGCAATGAAAAACTCCCCAAAATCCACTAAAAAGATGCCAAACTTCATAGCTAACAACCACATGGTATGGAAGGCAATGAAATGTAGCCTAATCTTGTGAAATATGTGCATGAGAAAGCATGGAAAAACGGCGTTCAACGCCTTCCCTCATGGTCAAAAAAGAGCAATAGCCACTCCAAGATTAGCCCTCAATAGCCATAGAATACCCTTGCAGCCATTTAGAGTGAGTGGAGATGAACAATGGTGAGCTATGTGAGAGAGATTAGGGTTTGGAGCAAAGGGAAAGAAAAGGGAAAAAAAATTTCAAAAATTTTCACAAAAAATTGCATGTAAATTGGTACTCTATGTGTTCCTCTCCTCAAGATCAACAAAAGCCCTAGCAAATGGAAGCAAAACGGGGGAAAGATGAGAAGTAATGGCTATGGAAAGCTTGGAAAAGAAGCACAAAACATAAACATGATTAACAGAGAGATTAAGAGATGATTAATTTAAATTTTCTCTAATTTTTGTGCCCCACCTCAAATATTTGGTCCAGAATGCCCAAACTAGCTAAATCTCCATGAAATCACATGAAATGATACCTCCCCTCCACTAATCTTCAAAGATTAAGTAGAAATTAAGTAAGATCAAGCCAAAACTCCAAGAAATGAAGAGAAAATTCAAAAAATTATCAAGAAAATGACTAATCTCATGCCCAAAACCTTGATAATGGATCAAAATCAAGGCTCTGATACCAAATGAAATGGATCTAGAGCAAAATATGGAATCAAACACATCAAAGCAAGAATCTAGCATCCATTAATCATGAGATTAGTGATCAAATGGCTCATCACATGAATATACAAGTGAGAGAAAATCTATAAGTGCATGTAGCAAGAGAAGATGCACAAATAGCCTAAGTGTGTTTAACCTCTCACCACCAAGAGGATGGCTTTCAAGTTAGCCATGAACTTGACCATGGAAGGCCAAATCTCCATAGATGGAGCCCAAAGGTACAAGATGACCAAAATTAGTAAAAGTATCAAAAGATGTCAAAAGATCCTACCAATGTACCCCAAGCCCTATTTATAGTCACTTTCTCCTTTTGCCCATGGGCCCCTATGTACATGTAGAAATCAAGCTCTATGGTTCATGACAAGGATGATTATCTTATGTAAGTACAACACCAATACCATGTCCGCTAACATCAGTTATTACTACTACAAAAAGAATGGTCTTAAAAAATCAACTTTTTGAAATCCACACATATCGTTAGCTTTCCATTCTTCTAAACAAAGATTACAATAGGAGAAATTAAATTAAACCCTTATGAAAGAAAAATAAACCCAACTTCAAGAAGCTTATCAATTTCTTCCTTTACCACACTAAAGAAGATTATTAGTTCCTTACTTTACAACTAATGAGAAGTTAGGGGTCATGTGGGGTCATTGCCTTACTGGTTATGCCCCATCCACCAAATCCACTCAGTGCTCCACCATTGTAACTTGATGATGTTTATAACTAGTTGCAATCAAAGAAATGAGCTTAAAAATGAAAAAGAGAAAGAAACCTTTTCCTTTCATAGTTAGTGAGATCACATTCTCTAACTAAATAGGCCAAAATCATTCTTAATATTTTCATTAGAAAATGCCTATAATTTGGAGGCCCCACCTTTGAAGTTACCTCAAGTGCATGCAAGTCTACCTCAGTGTCTTTATCCATATTTGTGTTCAAAAGTCACTTTCACTTATATATGCTTAAAGAGTTTACATACTCATCATCTTCCTCACTTTTCTCACTTTGTAAATCAGCACTATTACGAGAAATAAAGATCTTCAATTTATGGGGAATCTTACAAATGGTCATGCACTCTTTACTCTAGCATTGCCTTGCATAGATCCTCTTCAGCCAAGGCCTTCCAAGTATAGGATAGGAATTTTGAGTCCTCTTCATGATTTGGAAATCCAAGGAGGTTTTACTCCCATGATAGAAACCACCACATTAGTTATAACGCCTTCAGGTTTTACACTTTCTTTATTTGCCATCTCTAAGGTAGCATTAGACTTATGAGATGATTGTTCTTAAGTGTCCCAATGTTTCCATTAAACCTTCAAAAATTACATGAACTAAAGAACTACCATCAACAAGAACAGTATTTACATGCCAACCATTACATACCATATCAACCTAAGTAGAATAAGTGTCTACTTCTGCTTTGACTACTTAAGATGGTGTATCCATGTGTTCTTATGATTGTTCTTAAGTCCCAGTGTTTTCCATTAAACTTTCAAAAATGACATTTACTGCTGTAGAACTACCATCAACAAGAACATTCTTTACATGCAACCCATTACATACCACGTCAGCTTAGGGACAATAGATGTCTACTTCCACTTTGACTAGTTGAGGTGATGCATCCCTCTGTCTCCTTCTTGCATGGATGCCACTCCTCAACTTACTATACAAGGAAGAAGCCAATGCAAGAAGTTTCCCATAGATAGTAATAAGCTCGTAAATAAGGGCCTTGACCTTTAGAGAGGCCAAGTTAGCATATCATCCTAAATGCCTTCTCCATCTTTTAACTTGCTTATTTCACCCTTTTTCCTCATTTTCCACTTTCAAAGGGGCTTTTCCTCTTCCACACCCTTACCATTCCTAGGTTTCTTCTCTTGAGTAGACACAACAACACCTTCACCTTCACCTTTATCGTCAATAACAAGCATCTATCAAATTTATAGAATCAAAGGAAGGAGAAGCTCTCCTAGGACAATATCCTTTGTCTTGGAAGTTATAGAACATTTTGCAAGAAAAATTAGTAGGGCGAGAATTTCTTACCACTTTTCGTGCGTCTTTTTACGCCAGGCTTTCATGAGCTTGTAAGAGGTCAAGCCACAAATGGTCCATCCTTGCTATGACTCAAGATACCACCATATCAAGTGCATTAGAGATAGCTATGTGTGGTTATGGTTCATTAAAGGCAACCATATTAGGAGTATTATTAGGACAATGTGTGATCTTTGGTGTGGAAAAAAGTGGAAATACTTAGCTAAGTCTTTGGTTGATCCATGTCCTCCTCTTCAAGGCTGCACTCTTGGCATATAACTATCTTTAAGGATTTCTCTAAGTTTTTGGCAACTTCTTACTTCACCATTTGCCTTGTTTTTTTACCTTAACCTAGAGATAAATTTCTACAAAATCCACCCATCCATCCCAACCATAACTTATTTGGCTTCCTTGATTCTGGCTCTAGATGTTAATAGTGTTAAATGGAGTCTATCAAATTAGTAGCTCTTTTCACCATAGCCCTTCACAGAATCAAAACTTTGCGAGACTTCAATCAAAATTTGGTCATACTTTTACTCATCAGGAAGTAATTCATCACCATAAACAATAATCCTTGGTGAACCATGATGCGAAAAAACTTGTTTAATGAAAACATGTGCAGCTTGATAAGCAGCCAATGTCTTTTTGCAAGCAATAAAGTAAGCATGTTTACTAGATCTATCTACCAGAGTCCCAATCATATCATTCTTTAGAAGTCAAAGGAAAACTAGTGATAAATTCAATACTTATTTGTTCCCATGGTTCATTAGTGTGAGATCCCTCTGCCCCCTCCGTGCGCCGGATTCTCGGTAGTAGCTGATAGCGGAAGCAGCCCCCTCATGCGCGGGGTAGGGTTTCTCACTCGGGGCCTCGCCCACGAATATCCGGGCACGAGACTAGGTTGGTGGTCACTCTTCTCAAAACGAAACCAGGAAACTTTCCCATGCCCAAAAAGCGGGGATGATTCCACCTTTTTGAATTTTTCTTAACGAGTTTTCTAACGAGATCAAAATCTAAACTATCCTTCACTTGAAGAAACCAGATAGAAGGAAACTATCACTGATATAATTTGATCATCTGAGCAATTCAACGCTTTTTTCCTAATCAAGATTAGGCATAGCCGTTGATCCACTCAATCGAGAAATTTATCAGGGCATTAACTATCTACTGGAAGCCTAGCATAATCCTAAGATTTTTCAGTTTGATTATTAAAATTTCATGATTCCAGCCTAACCCCATACGGCCCATGGTGGGTTAGCCACCACGCTACCACTGGAATCGGTGGAACCAAACAAGTACTCACCCACCCATAATTGAAATGCCTTTCTTAACTTTAGCTTTAGAAAACAGATACGCACACACTCCTCTTTAAAACTTTAATAAAAACAATCCATTGACAAACAATTTACTGGTTACACATGTCATACTTCAAAATTTCCATTGAGTCTTTATTTCTCACAAAAGAGTATCACTCTGGACTCTCCGTTGAGACCAGCGAGTCAACAACGAGATCCAGTGATAGATTACAATAACATTGGTCTGTCATACAATATCTTCCTCGACATACGTATGGGTGTCCTCGGCACTGCGAGCCCGTGTATCGCCTGGTCAGAACCCTCCAGGATCCTCCTTAGGTGTCCTGTCACTTCACTCAGGGACCGCTTCGTCGGCCCTCATCCATCGTACCGGAAGCGCACCATTTTAACCATATCGAGACTGGTCAAGACCTCGGCAGGCTTGGCCGCGTGAGCTGTCCCTCGAACACTCCCTCCAAGCATATATGCCAAATGCTCCCTCCAAGCATTCTGGCGTAAGATAGTATTTTAAGAAAACAAGTTTCTATGCAAGTTTATAGTTTTGATTTTGTTTGAAAACCATGAATAATCTTAAATCCGTATCTCAATACTTCTAGATCCAGGTGCGAATTCCAAACAGAATTCCTCGAATTCTGTTAACTTGATCCTCAGATCAAAATCAAAAGTCTTAACTTAGTTTCAGATTCGGTGGGGGATTTGAGTACATTTTTCCTGAACTAGGCACATCGTCATTGGTTGAATTTGACGAAGGAATTAGGTCTTGGTCAATAGTCTCAATCTGAGTTTGGGTCTGGAAAGGTTCTTCTTAAACTATCTCTCTCGAAGGTACTATTTCAATTTCTCTTTTTCTAAATTTCGTTCGACGAATATTTGCTTACAGGTTTCTAAAACATGAATTCCTTTATGAGGAATAAGATAGTCATTTATCTCGATCTCTGACTTCGATAGTTTTATTGATTTTTTTTCATTACGGTAGCATTTCTTCTCACAGATTATCTACTTATTCATTTTTTCAATTTTTGTGAAAATTAAATAGAGGATTAAGGAGAACCCTTATTTAATTATAAAGATTCTATATGCATCTAATTATGCATAAAATCTGATTCTGATGAAAGTCACACTTTTATCATCATTAAAAAATCATTTATGGTGAAAATCACTCTTTTAATAAAAAAATATCTTTTATGCACCCATTTATGCATAAAAACCATTTATGATAAAAATCACACTTTTAATATAAAAAAATATCTTTTATGCACCCATTTATGCATAAAAATCATTCATGATGAAAATCACACTTTTAATATAAAAAAATCTTTTATGCATATGTTTATGCATAAAAACCATTTATGATGAAAATCACACTTTTAATATAAAAAAATATCTTTTATGCACCCATTTATGCATAAAAATCATTTATGATGAAAATCACACTTTTAATATAAAAAATACCTTTTATGCATATGTTTATGCATAAAAATCATTTATGGTGAAAATCACACTTTTAATATAAAAAAATATCTTTTATGCATAAAAACCATTTATGATGAAAATCGTACTTTTAATATAAAAAATTATCTTTTATGCATAAAAACCATTTATGATGAAAATCACACTTTTAATATAAAAAAATATCTTTTATGCATCCATTTATGCATAAAAACCATTTATGATGAAAGTAACACTTTTATAATAAAAAAATAATCTTTTATGCATACTTCTATGCATGAAAATCAATTATGATAAAAGCAACACTTTTATAATAAAAAAAATAATCTTTTATGCATACTTTTATGCATGAAAATCAAATATGATAAAAGTAACATCTTTATAATAAAAAAGTAATCTTTTATGCATACTTGTATGCATAAAAATTAAATATGATAAAAGTAACACTTTTATAATAAAAAAAATAATCTTTTATGCATACTTTTATGCATAAAAATCAATAATAATGAAAGTAATACTTTTATAATAATACTAATTTTCTTTTATACAAATAATCAAAATGCATCTTCTATGCATGAAAATGATACTTTAGAATATAGAAACCATAAGAATTACTCTTTTAGAATAATAAAAGATGAAATTTATTTCACTAATTTCTAAAAATTCTGCCATAACCTCCTTTGTATGGTTGACCATTTTTTAATTTTTAAGTCTCTAAAATTAATTAAAAGTGCACCAAGAGTATTGAGATTATTCTAAAGTAAACATTTTCCTACTTATTTAAGATAAACATTATAAAAAACTTGACTTCAATCATTAATCATTCACCTAGGATAGAGAATGGTTGGATTTACTAGAGAAGAGAGGGGAATGCCTTTTGCAATGAGGCATAACATCACTTGCAATTTTAGAGAAGACAAAAAGCATTAAAAACCAAAAAAACCATAAAATAAATGAAAAAGAGAAGAATCACCAACTTACTAATGAATTTGAGAGCTTTCCTTTGGCTTGATGGTTTGAGGGTTCAACTCTTGTTTGAGACAAGAGTGGCCACCAATCTTTTGGAAGAGGGAAGGTCAAAAACTAATGAATTATGAATACAATTCACTGTTTTTGGCACTTGGGAGAGATAGGGTAACAGTGCAAAACACTATTAAGTTTCAAGAAAGGGGAGGGCTTCTATTTATAAGAAAAAGTGAGCTTCTAACCAAGCCAACTGATTCTAGAATTTTCCAGATCAGTTTGGTCAATTTTTGACCATTTTTAGGTCAGGGTGGTTAGTCTGGTCAATTTTTCAGTTTTGCTCACTTTTTGGATCTAGTTGAAACAGGAGAGAGGAGAGGTAAAAATATCCCATTATTTGGGAGTTTAAAACTCATTCAAGCATGTGAAATAGGCGCCTCCTTCATGAGGGAAATTCCCCCATGCAGAGGTGTCAAAAATGCATCATTACTTCTAAATATCTCCCTTTTTTAACTATTAACCTTGTCCTTAGTCAACTCTTCATCTTATGTGAGTATTTACTCATTTTTGGGGGATTTTTCTTTTATTTCTTCATTTATCTCCTCCCTACATTTGGATGAATCTTATTGGTCCATAGGAACCTTAATTTAAAATTTCAAAAAAATCTTCACTCCCACAGGATAATGCCTCTTGAACAGATTATACTTAATTTCTAATGCACCTTCTGAAAATCTTTTTGAACTTCTGTTTCACGAAAACTTATTTTAATAAGATGAGATATTTTTCTATCCAAAAATATTTAAAATCTGAATATTCTCTTTCTAGAATATTTTCTCTCTCTAGGCCAAAACTGGTAGAAATAATATCTTTTATATTTCTGAAGAGGGATTTGATTACAGGGGAAGATGCTGGACATCTTGAGAGGCTGGGGAGGAATCTTACATTCTCTCCCACTTGAAAAATGCGAGATGTCCTCATCTCGCAAACTGGGGATAATCCCGCAAACAGATCGACTTCATTCTCCCAGGTGGCATCTTCAAAAGGATAGAACTTCCATTTTACCAATAATTCTTTGAGAATTCTATTTCTGAGAATCTTTTCTCAAATATCAAGAATTTCTTTAGGTTGGAGTTTCATCTGCCCTTGGGTTGAAGAGGTTAGGATTTCATCATCAAGCACATGATTTGGGCTTGGCACATATTTCTTTAGAAGACTTACATGAAATACATTATGAACTTTGAGATGAGGAGGCAGAAGAAGATCGTAGGCTAAGTCACCTACTTTCTTTGTGATCAAATATGGCCCACAATATCTGGGGGATAACTTCTTGTACTTCCCAAGAGATAAAGAACTTCTTTTGGGCCGTACTCGAATGAAGACCATATCTGCTTCTTTGAATTCTCTGTCTGTCCTCTTCTTATCTGCATATTGCTTCTGTCTGTCCTGGGCAGCTTTTATATCCTTACAAATTGCCTGCATCTGCTGCTCCATGTCGTCAAGCATCTATCTGGATATCTCAACCCTAATCAATGAGACAGACCAAGTTAATGGAGTTAAGCAATCTTATCCATACAGAGCTTTAAAAGGGCTCATCCCGATACTTCGGTGATAAGAAGCATCATAGGCGAACTCGACTAGGTGTGCAGATAGCTTAGCCATTTCTTGGGTTCCCTGCCACCACAGCATGACCGAAGTATATCTTCGACTACTTGGTTTACCCTTTCAGTTTGACCATCGGTCTCAGGGTGATAAGCTGTGCTAAGATCCAAGAAAGTTCCCATTGCTTCGAAAAATGCAGTCCAGAACCTTGAAGTAAACTTGGGATCTTGATCACTTACTATTCTCTTGGTGGGTAGGCCATGCAATCTGAAGATTTCTTTGAGGAACACTCTGGCCACATCCACTGCAGTGTAGGTTTCTTTTACTGGGATCAGATGGGCAACTTTGGTTAGTCTATCAACTACCACAAAAATGGAGTTGTAACCTGATTGCACTGAAGGTAATCCAGTAATAAAATCCATACTGATACATTCCCACTTCATCTGGGGATGTCCAATGGATGTAAATTCCCAGGCATTTTTACTCTCTCAGCTTTGACTTTATGGCATGTTAGACATTGACGTACATGATTCAGTACATCCTTTTTCAGACCAAGCCAAAAGAAGCTTTTCTTTACAGACATGTAGGTTTTGATGAAACCTGGATGTCCTGCTATAAGGCTATCATGGGCTTCATTCAGAATTTGTCCCTTGATTTTCTCATCATTAGGAATGCATAGCCTGCGATTATAATACATAATGCCATCATCCAGGCTGTACCCTTGAACTCTGTTCAATTCCTATGGAGTTTTGCTCTCCTGCATAAGTAGGGTAGCAATAGGGCCAAAGAATCTATCCTGCATGATCTTCTCTCTTGCTTCAATAATCAAAGGATTTGATATTACAGTAATTGCAAGCAAGGAGGCTTTTCTGTTGAGGGCATTTGCTACCACATTTTCTTTGCCTGGGCGGTACTTGATTTCAAAATCAAATTCCTGCAAGGTCTGCATCCACCTTCTTTGGCGCATGTTGAGGTCCTTCTGAGTAAAGATACACTTTAAGCTCTGATGATCTGTCATCAAAGTGAATCTTTTTCCTAGTAGGTAATGTCTCCACAACTTTAAGGCATAGACTACTGAAAGTAATTCCAGGTCGTGGACAGCATAATTCCTCTCATGCGTTCTGAGCTTTTGGGATTCATAGGAGGCTACTGCATGACCTTCCTGCATGAGTGCACCTCCCAGGGCAAAACCACTTGCATCAGTTACTACCTCAAAGGGTAGAGAGAAATCTGGCAGCTTCAGAACGGGACTGGTTACCAAGGTGGTCTTCAGCTTATCAAAAGCATGCTGGCACCTGGCAGACCACACTGAAATGGGGTATTCTTTTTAAGAAGGTTAGTCAGGGGAAGCTATGAGAGCATACTTTGGTATAAAAATTCTATACCAACTAGTCAATCCTAGGAATCCTCTGACTTCTTTCACTGTCTTTGGTTCCGGCCAATCTATGACTGCTTGGACTTTTGCAAAATCTGGAGAAATTCCATCTTTGGCTACCAGAAAGCCCAAGTATTCAACGTGGTCGGCAGAGAAAGTTCATTTGCTCTTTTTAGCAAAGATTTGATGCTTCCTTAGAATCTCAAGAACTTTTCTAACATGACTCTCATGGTCAGCTGCATTCCTTGAGTAAATCAGAATGTTATCAAAGAAAACTAGAACAAAATCATCCAAGTATTCTCTGAGGATGTCCTGTATTAGGCGATTGAATGTAGCTGGGGCATTAGTTAATCCAAATGGCATGACAGTAAATTCATAATGCCCATAGCGAGTATTGATGGCTGTTTTCAGTATATCTTGATCATTGATCCTGATCTGGTAATACCCAGATTTGAGATCTATCTTTGTGAAGATCTGGGCTCCATTTAGCCTGTCCAAAAGCTCATCAATTCTTGGGATAGGATACTTATTCTTAACTGTCAGCTGATTTAGACCTCTGTAGTCCACACAGAGTCTAAGCGTTCCATCTTTCTTTTTCTGAAAGAGAACTGGCGCACCCCAAGGTGAAACACTGGGTCTTATAAACCCTTGTTCTAACAGCTGTCTAAGCTGTTCCTTGAGTTCGATGGCTTCAGGAACTGGCATTTTATACGTGTGCACGGCTACTGGAGGGTCAATTCAATCACATGATCTACTTCCCGAATTGGAGGCATTTCAGTTAGCTCTACTGGGAATAGATCATCAAATTCACTTAACCATTATGGTTCTTTAGCCTTAAGCTTTAAGTCTACTGGGTTCATTTTGACAACATAAATTTGTTGCTTCTTCCTAAGTCCTTTCAACAACCTAGAAGCTTTTACTAGCTGAAGATCTGGGGATCCGAAAACTCCAGTTCCTTGAACTTTGTTCCCATGAAGGTCATGGAAGGAAATGGTTCCATTGTGACAATGTATGTCAGCTTGATTTTTGTGGAGCCAATCCATTCCAAGGATCCCGTCAAAAACTCCCAGAGGTAAGACTTTAAACTGACAGTCGGTTACATTACCATCTAGATTGAACTGGATAAGATCTGTCTCATGGTGGTGAGTGAAAAGAGTCTTCCCACTGGCCAATTCAACTTGCATAGGTTTCCCTGATTTCTGTTCTAAGACTAGCTTACGCAAGCATCCAAGGAAAATGAATGAATGAGAAGTGCCTGAATCAATCAAAAGCTTAAAAGGCTTACCTTGATACTCTGCTGGAGTATGGATGACGGAGAACTGCTGGGGTTAGGCCCTTGATTTTCAATCGTAGCATAGATCTGCCCTTTTTCCTCTTCTACTATATCTAAAATTGTGACTGCTCTCGCTGCTGCAGTCTGAGGTGGAACTCTTTCTCTTTGGTTGCCCTAGTTCTGGGAAGGAGTTCTGAGATTACTCTGGACAGAGGCAGATGGCTGAGCTGGAGTTCTTCTGGGGTTTCCCTGGCTTGGGCGAGACGGACCGTGATTAGAATGGTATGAAGGGGTTGGTCTTTAAACTCGAGGTCCTTGACTTCCGTGTCCCCTTAACATGGCAGGAGTCGGGCAATCTTTTAACTGGTGACCAAAACCCTGGCATCCAAAACATCGGTTTTCAGTTCTGAGCTCATCCCTCTGATTTCTTGAAAGAGGTGGGGCTCCTGAGAAAGTATTCTGGGGGAAGGGTCTTCCTTCACTTCTGAATCTTCGTGCATTCTGATTCTAATTCGGGCCTTGCTGCCTCTTTGGGGGTGGAAAGTTTGAAGTACTTCCCTAGGCTTGGAATCTTTTAAAGTTAGAGGGTGCAGGCTTTGGCGGGACCTTTACTACAAAGGCTTTGGCAAAATCCTTTGCCATTCTTACTACTTCAGCCATGGACACTGGCTTGGCATTTTTGACCAGTGTGTCCAAGGGTTCGTTCATTCCCCGAATGAACCTGGCCATGAGTTGTTCTTCATCCAGAGGTGGTGAATATTTGAGTAAAAGAGCAAAGGTGTGGTGATATTCCTCGATGGTTTTGCTCTCCTGCTTTAGCTCTAAGAATTCGCTCATTTTGATTTCCAAAAATCTAGGAGGACAAAATCTCTTTCTCAAATAGGTTTTTAGGTCGTTCCAAGACTGAGTATTTCTGTCCAGATGGTTGGTGTCACAGTGGTTCCTCCATGCTACCCTGGCTGTTTCCACTATTTTTAGCCGGGCAAGAGCCATTTTGCTCCGCTCATTGTAGCCTGTGACGTCAAAATACTCTTCCATGGCTTCCACCCATTTCTCCACAGTCTCACCTAGGTTCTCCCCTTATCCTTTGAAGGGTCCTGGCTGAGTCCAATGAAGAGCCTTGCGAACATCAGGGTCAAGCTCGTCATCTTCAGCGACAGGATCTGGCTGACGGCCACGGTTTCCTCGTCTCATGATTTTGCCAAAAATTTACATATTATTAAATTTTTATTTTGATATTATCCACGAGATCCTAAGACTTAAGAGGTTCGGAAAACAATTTCTTAAACAAGACAATGATCTTATTGGAGATCTATGACATATGTCCGATAACAGATTTTTCTTTATCAGATCGTCCATAAACAATCACTTATACAACAGGAAATTTTTCTCCGGAAAACATTTCTTTATTTATATAAAAGTTGCAATATGTACATAGAGCAGCTCGGCTCCAAAATCGCCACCTCAGTCGTAATCGCATAAAGAAGCAAAACTGCGAAGAAGACATACCATGGTGTACACGATTCATTACACAAAGAGGTGCTCAGCGGTTAAGAAGTCTAAAAAATCGGCATAAAGTTTTGAAGTTCCTGGGTGAATGATCATAGAGTAGAACGTGCTGAACAAGCCCTAGTCTTATCAGAATCATGGCCAAGGAAATATTTTGCCTGAGCCTCTGACATTGACTGGTACTGATGTTAATACACCGTCCTCCACAGAACCACATATACCGATGTCGCTCAAGAGGATCAGGAAAGTAAAGACTCTCAAAATGGCGAGCGAGTCTCACTCTGCTCATTTGGGTCGTAGCAGAGTTGATGAGGTGATCAAATGCAAAAGCTATCATATCCTGACTCTGAGAGAGTCTAGGAATTCCAGATAGGTTTGGGGTGTCCATTTATAAATTTCTAATTCGATGTATAAGTTTTCAATTTTTGAAGTTCATTCACATAGTATTAACAAGTGAAAAACATTTCTTTCCCAGATTTCTATCAAAAAAAAATTTAGGTAATTTCTGCTCTGATACCAATTGTGAGATCCCTCTGCCCCCTCCATGCGTTGGATTCTCGGTAGTTGATAGCGGAAGTAGCCCCCTCATGCGCGGGGTAGGGTTTCTCATTCGGGGCCTCGCCCACGAATATCCGGGCACGAGACTAGGCTGGTGGTCACTCCAAAAATCGAAACTGGGAAAATTTCCCATGCCCGGAAAGCGGGGATGATTCCACCTTTTTGAATTTTTCTTAACGAGTTTTCTAACGAGATCAAAATCTAAACTATCCTTCACTTGAATAAACCAGATAGAAGGAAACTATCACTGATATAATTTGATCATCTGAGCAATTCAACGCTTTTTTCCTAATCAAGATTAGGCATAGCCATTGATCCACTCAATCGAGAAATCAGGGCATTAACTATCTACTTGAAGCCTAGCGTAATCCTAAGATTTTTCAGTTTGATTATTAAAACTCCATGATTCCAGCCTATCCAGCCCATGGGTTAGCCACCACCCTACCACTGGAATCAGTGGAACCAAACAAGTACTCACCCATCCATAATTGAAATGCCTTTCTTAACTTTAGCTTTAGAAAATAGATACACACACACTCCTCTTTAAAACTTTAATAAAAACAATACCATTGACAAACAATTTACTGGCTACACATGTCATACTTCGAAATTTCCATTGAGTCTTTGTTTCTCACAAAACAGTATCACTCTGGACTCTCCGTTGAGACCAGCGAGTCAACAACGAGATCCAGTGATAGATTACAATAACATTGGTCTGTCATACAATATCTTCCTCGACATACGTATGGGTGTCCTCGGCACCGCGAGCCCGTGCATCGCCTGGTCAGAACCCTCCAGGATCCTCCTTAGGTGTCTTGGCCTTCAAAAATTACATGAACTAAAGAACTACCATCAACAAGAACATTATTTACATGCCAACCATTACATACCATATCAACCTAAGTAGAATAAGTGTCTACTTCTACTTTGACTACTTAAGATGGTGTATCCCTCTGTTCTTATGATTGTTCTTAAGTCCCAATGTTTTCCATTAAACCTTCAAAAATGACATTTACTGCTGTAGAACTACCATCAACAAGAACATTCTTTACATGCAACCCATTACATACCACGTCAGCTTAGGGACAATAGATGTCTACTTCCACTTTGACTAGTTGAGGTGATGCATCCCTCTGTCTCCTTCTTGCATGGATGCCACTCCTCAACTCACTATACAAGGGAGAAGCCAATGCAAGAAGTTTCCCATAGATAGTAAATAAGCTCATAATAAGGACCTTGACCTTTAGAGAGGCCAAGTCAACATAACATCCTAAATGCCTTCTCCGTCTTTTAACTTGCTTATTTCACCCTTTTTCCTCATTTTCCACTTTCAAAGGGGCTTTTCCTCTTCCACACCCTTACCATTCCTAGATTTCTTCTCTTGAGTAGACACAACAACATCTTCACCTTCACCTTTATCGTCAAAAACAAGCATCTATCAAATTTATAGAATCAAAGGAAGGAGAAGCTCTCCTAGGACAATATCCTTTGTCTTGGAAGTCCTAGCACATTTTGCAAGAAAAATTAGCAGGGCCAGAATTTCTTACCACTTTTCATGCGTCTTTTTACCCTAGGCTTTCATGATCTTGTAAGAGGTCAAGCCACAAATGATCCATCCTTGCTATGACTCAAGATACCACCATATCAAGTGCATTAGAGATAGCTATGTGTGGTTATGGTTCATTAAAGGCAACCATATTAGGAGTATTAGGACAAGGTGTGATCTTTGGTGTGGAAAAAAGTGGAAATACTTAGCTAAGTCTTTGGTTGATCCACGTTCTCCTCTTCAAGGCTGCACTCTTGGCATATAACTATCTTTAAGGATTTCTCTAAGTTTTTGGCAACTTCTTACTTCACCATTTGCCTTGTTTTTTTACCTTAACCTAGAGATAAATTTCTACAAAATCCACCCATCCATCCCAACCATAACTTATTTGGCTTCCTTGATTCTGGATCTAGACGTTAATAGTGTTAAATGGAGTCTATCAAATTAGTAGCTCTTTTCACCATAGCCCTTCACAGAATCAAAACTTTGCGAGACTTCAATCAAAATTTGGTCATACTTTTACTCATCAAGAAGTAATTCATCACCATAAACAATAATCCTTGGTGAACCATGGTGCGAAAAACTTGTTTAATGAAAACATGTGCAGCTTGATAAGCAGCCAATGTCTTTTTGCAAGGAATAAAGTAAGCCTGTTTACTAGATTTATCTACTACCAGAGTCCCAATCATATCATTCTTTAGAAGTCGACGGAAAACTAGTGATAAATTCCATACTTATTTGTTCCCATGGTTCATTAGAAGGCAAAGGCATAAGCAAACCAAATCTCTTTTCTTTATGAATCTTAATCTTTTGACACACAACATATTCAGAAAAAAAAACTCAGCAACATCTTTATGCATCGTAGGCCAAAAGAAATATTTGGTAACTATTTGCAAAGTAGATGACTATTCTTCAATAATAGCTTGCCTAAATGGTTTAGTGATGTATAATCTCTTTTGAAAGAAAAGAAAACCATCATCATAAGAATAATCAAAATAAGATAGCCAATAATTATCTTTCATCTTGTTATATGCATCATAAAAATTAAAATTATTTTTACATGTTTCCTTCATGTTATCAAAGAAATGTCTATAATAGTAGATAATATATTATTAATAGTATTAAAAGAAATACCTTCAATAGCAGATATATTATTAATGGTAGGTCTCCTACTCAAAGCATGAGTAACAAAATTATCATGTCCAGGTTTATATCTAATATTGGCTAAAAACTTTGAATAAAAGATGCGCACTTAATATGTCTATTTGATATTAAAGGCTGTAAAAGTAAATGTTTAATACTTTGATCGATTTTAATGATACACTCTCAGGTCCCTTATGATAATGTTTCCAAAATTTCAATGCATGAATAACATCAATCAATTCTTTATTAAAGTACTATGCTTAAGCTTAAATGGTTTCAATTTTGGACTTTCAAAAGCAATCGGATGATTTTCTTGGTTCATTAAAGCCAACCATATTAGGAGTATTAGGACAAGGTGTGATCTTTGGTGTGGAAAAAAGTGGAAATACTTAGCTAAGTCTTTGGTTGATCCATGTCCTCCTCTTCACGGCTGCACTCTTGGCATATAACTATCTTTAAGGATTTCTCTAAGTTTTTGGCAACTTCTTACTTCACCATTTGCCTTGTTTTTTTACCTTAACCTGGAGATAAATTTCTACAAAATCCACCCATCCATCCCAACCATAACTTATTTGGCTTCCTTGATTCTGGCTCTAGATGTTAATAGTGTTAAATGGAGTCTATCAAATTAGTAGCTCTTTCACCATAGCCCTTCACAGAATCAAAACTTTGCGAGACTTCAATCAAAATTTGGTCATACTTTTACTCATCAAGAAGTAATTCATCACCATAAACAATAATCCTTGGTGAACCATGATGCGAAAAAACTTGTTTAATGAAAACATGTGCAGCTTGATAAGCAGCCAATGTCTTTTTGCAAGGAATAAAGTAAGCCTGTTTACTAGATCTATCTACCAGAGTCCCAATCATATCATTCTTTAGAAGTCGAAGGAAAACTAGTGATAAATTCCATACTTATTTGTTCCCATGGTTCATTAGAAACAGGCAAAGGCATAAGCAAACCAAATCTCTTTTCTTTATGAATCTTAATCTTTTGACACAACATATTCAGAAAAAAAACTCAGCAACATCTTTATGCATCGTAGGCCAAAAGAAATATTTGGTAACTATTTGCAAAGTAGATGACTATTCATCACTAACAGCTTGCCTAAATGGTTTAGTGATGTATAATCTCTTTTGAAAGAAAAGAAAACCATCATCATAAGAATAATCAAAATAAGATAGACAATAATTATCTTTCATCTTGTTATATGCATCATAAAAATCAAAATTATTTTTACATGTTTCCTTCATGTTATCAAAAGAAATGTCTATAATAGTAGATAATATATTATTAATAATATTAAAAGAAATACCTTCAATAGCAGATATATTATTAATTGTAGGTCTCCTACTCAAAGCATGAGTAACAAAATTATCATGTCCAGGTTTATATTTAATATTGGCTAAAAACTTTGAATATGTGTATTTGATATTAAAGGCTGTAAAAGTAAATGCTTAATACTTTGATCGGTTTTAATGATACACTCTCAGGTCCCTTAAGATAGTGTTTCCAAAATTTCAATGCATGAATAACATCAATCAATTCTTTATCAAAGTACTATGCTTAAGCTTAAATGGTTTTAATTTTGGACTTTCAAAAGCAATCGGATAATTATCTTATGTAAGTACAACACCAATACCATGTTCGCTAACATCAGTTTTTACTACTACAAAAAGAATGGTCTAGAAAAATCAACTTTTTGAAATCCACACATATCGTTAGATTTCCATTCTTCTAAACAAAGATTACAATATGAGAAATTAAATTAAACCCTTATGAAAGAAAAATAAACCCAACTTCAAGCCTCCATAAGCTTGCCATGCCTTTGGCATCTTATTCAAATAGAGTTACCAATCCATGTAGACATATGGTCCACACCTAGTTTATGAATCATCACTAATTAAATAAAGAATTAGCACTAGTTCCCATACCAATGTAGGTATCATCTATTCATATGGTATTTATGATATAACAATCCATTCATTCTCATACTACCTAGCACATAATATTAAATAAAATTCCTTGGAATCCTTCATGTGAAATAAGATAATTGGAGCCATATTACAAGTCTTTGTTGTGCCATCTACCGTACTCAAGGTCATCTCCCCTAAGATTGCCCATTAAAACATTATTGCTCTTTCTACAAAAAAGGGGGGCCACAAAGATAAGGAATGCTTCTATCTTAAGGGGATTTAGCTAATGTAACAATAACTGTAGCAACCACCCTTGATCTTCAACAACCCTCCTTCTAAAGAGTTTATTGACACACCTTCCACTATTGTTTCTCCATCGACTACTCCAATGGAGCCCATGTATGAACCTGCATTTTATGTTGTAGCTCCCCAACCCTATGCGGTCACCTTGCCATCCACACTCTCTTATGAAACTCCTCCCATAGCTCCCTCCTCTCCGACATCCCAAGTATCCTTTTCACTGGTGTTTCCCATAAAGTACTTTTATCCTCTATCGGCCACCTATCCCTCTCCCCTGTATCCACCTTCGCTATTTGGTGTATGGAGTGACTTAGCCATCACCCCAATCCACCATAGTCCCTACCGCGCCCATGTAGCCCCACTCTATCCCAACCTCCTCCTATGGCTAGATCTCCTTAAGTTGACAATAGAGATTGCATCACACGGCTAATTATTTGTTTTTTTTTTTGGGAATAGTGGTCATTTTCAACAGTAATAATGAACGCTTCCAAAAGGCTCTCTTCCCCATGATTACATTGTCCAAAGAGTTAAGACCATTTTACAAGCGATTAATTGGCTGAAGAGCCTCTCTTACCCACTCCTACCCTGATGGTCACCATTATGGAGGCCATGGTCCCCTCATCTACTTATTAAGGAGTACTAGAGCTAGTCATTGAAGATGACATGTTTGAATTTGTGATTTGCATAATTCATGTATTTCTCTTGAGCTTTTTGAATATTCAATTTTGCTAACTCATGAATTTGATCAAAGTCTTTAACAAAAGAATATGCATCCTCTATAGAATGTGAAAGTCTAGTAATTAGAGTAGGCAAAGCCTTACCATAGACTATTTCAAATGGTACTTTCTTAGTAGCAATATGAGGATAGTTATTATATGCGAATTGCAAAATATGTAAACACATATCCCATTGCTTAGGCTGATGAGACATATGATCTAAGCAAATCAAGTATTGTGCTATTTGTTGCTTTGGTTTTGTCCATTAGATTTAGGATAAAAAGTAGTACAGAAATCAAGTTTTGTTCCAAGATTATCAAACAAAGTAGTACAAAAATCACTATAAAACTTTCTATGTCTACCATAAAAAATAATCCTTGGTGAACCATGATGCGAAAAAACTTGTTTAATGAAAACATGTGCAGCTTGATAAGCAGCCAATGTCTTTTTGCAAGCAATAAAGTAAGCTTGTTTACTAGATCTATCTACCAGAGTCCCAATCATATCATTCTTTATTAGAAGTCGAAGGAAAACTAGTGATAAATTCCATACTTATTTGTTCCCATGGTTCATTAGAAATAGGCAAAGGCATAAGCAAACCAAATCTCTTTTCTTTATGAATCTTAATCTTTTGACACACAACATATTCAGAAAAAAAACTCAACAACATCTTTATGCATCGTAGTAGGCCAAAAGAAATATTTGGTAACTATTTGCAAAGTAGATGACTATTCTTCAATAATAGCTTGCCTAAATGGTTTAGTGATGTATAATCTCTTTTGAAAGAAAAGAAAACCATCATCATAAGAATAATCAAAATAAGATAGCCAATAATTATCTTTCATCTTGTTATATGCATCATAAAAATTAAAATTATTTTTACTTGTTTCCTTCATGTTATCAAAAGAAATGTCTATAATAGTAGATAATATATTATTAATAGTATTAAAAGAAATACCTTCAATAGCAGATATATTATTAATGGTAGGTCTCCTACTCAAAGCATGAGTAACAAAATTATCATGTCCAGGTTTATATCTAATATTGGCTAAAAACTTTGAATAAAAGATGCGCACTTAATATGTCTATTTGATATTAAAGGCTGTAAAAGTAAATGTTTAATACTTTGATCGGTTTTAATGATACACTCTCAGGTCCCTTAAGATAATGTTTCCAAAATTTCAATGCATGAATACCATCAATCAATTCTTTATCAAAGTACTATGCTTAAGCTTAAATGGTTTCAATTTTGGACTTTCAAAAGCAATCGGATCATTATCTTATGTAAGTACAACACCAATACCATGTCCGCTAACATCAGTTATTACTACTACAAAAAGAATGGTCTAAAAAAATCAACTTTTTGAAATCCACACATCTCGTTAGCTTTCCATTCTTCTAAACAAAGATTACAATAGGAGAAATTAAATTAAACCCTTATGAAAGAAAAATAAACCCAACTTCAAGAAGCTTATCAATTTCTTCCTTTACCACACTAAAGAGGATTATTAGTTTCTTACTTTACAACTAATGAGAAGTTAGGGGTCATGTGGTAGGAGGGTCATTGCCTTACTGGTTATGCCCCATCCACCAAATCCACTCTCCACCATTGTGACTTGATGATGTTTATAACCAGTTGCAATCAAAGAAATGAGCTTAAAAATGAAAAAGAGAAAGAAACCCTTTCCTTTCATAGTTAGCGAGATCACATTTTCTAACTAAATAGGCCAAAATCATTCTTAATATTTTCATTAGACAATGCCTATAATTTGGAGGCCCCACCTTTGGAGTTACCTCAAGTGCATGCAAGTCTACCTCAGTGTCTTTATCCATTTTTGTGTTCAAGTCACTTTCACTTATATATGCTTAAAGAGTTTACATACTCATCATCTTCCTCACTTTTCTCACTTTGTAAATCAGCACTATTACGAGAAATAAAGATCTTCATTTTATGGGGAATCTTACAAATGGTCATGCACTCTTCACTCTAGCATTGCCTTGCATAGACCCTCTTCAGCCAAGGCCTTCCAAGTATAGGATAGGAATTTTGAGTCCTCTTCATGATTTGGAAATCCAAGGAGGTTTTACTCCCATGATAGAAACCACCACATTAGTTATAACGCCTTCGGGTTTTACACTTTCTTTATTTGCCATCTCTAAGGTAGCATTAGACTTATGAGATGATTGTTCTTAAATGTCCCAATGTTTCCATTAAACCTTCAAAAATTACATGAACTAAAAAACTACCATCAACAAGAACATTATTTACATGCCAACCATTACATACCATATATATCAACCTAAGTAGAATAAGTGTCTACTTCTACTTTGATTACTTAAGATGGTGTATCCTTGTGTTCTTATGATTGTTCTTAAGTCCTAATGTTTTATTCATTAAACCTTCAAAAATAACATTTACTGCTGTAGAACTACCATCAACAAGAACATTCTTTGCTGCTGTAGAACTACCATCAACAAGAACATTCTTTACATGCAACCCATTACATACCACGTCAGCTTAGGAATAATAGATGTCTACTTCCACTTTGACTAGTTGAGGTGATGCATCCCTCTATCTCCTTCTTGCATGGATGCCCTCCTCAACTGACTATACAAGGGAGAAGCCAATGCAAGAAGTTTCCCATAGATAGTAATAAGCTCGTAAATAACTGATGTTAGCGGACATGGTATTGGTGTTGTACTTACATAAGATAATCATCCGATTGCTTTTGAAACTACAAAATTGAAACCATTTAAGCTTAAGCATAGTACTTTGACAAAGAATTCATTGATGTTATTCATGCATTGAAATTTTGGAAACATTATCTTAAGGGACCTAAGAGTGTATCATTAAAATCGATCAAAGTATTAAACATTTACTTTTACAACGTTTAATATCAAATAGACATATTAAGTACGTATCTTTTATTCAAAGTTTTAAGCCAATATTAAATATAAACCTGGACATGATAATTTTGTTACTGGTGCTTTGAGTAGGAGACCTACCATTAATAATATATCTGCTATTGAAGGTATTTCTTTTAATACTATTAATAATATATTATCTACTATTATAGACATTTCTTTTGATAACATGAAGGAAACATGTAAAAATAATTTTGATTTTTATGATGCATATAACAAGATGAAAGATAATTATTGGCTATCTTATTTTGATTATTCTTATGATGATGGTTTTCTTTTCTTTCAAAAGAGATTATACATCACTAAACCATCTAGGCAAGCTATTATTGAAGAATAGTCATCTACTTTGCAAATAGTTACCAAATATTTCTTTTGGCCTACTACGATGCATAAAGATGTTGTTGAGTTTTTTTTGTGAATATGTTGTGTGTAAAAAGATTAAGATTCATAAAGAAAAGAGATTTGGTTTGCTTATGCCTTTGCCTGTTTCTAAGGAACCATGGGAACAAATAAGTATGGAATTTATCACGAGTTTTCCTTCGACTTCTAAAGAATGATATGATTGGGACTCTGGTAGATAGATCTAGTAAACAGGCTTACTTTATTGCTTGCAAAAAGACATTGGCTGCTTATCAAGTTGCACATGTTTTCATTAAACAAAGTTTTTTGCATCATGGTTCACCAAGGATTATTGTTTATGGTGATTAATTACTTCTTGAGTAAAAGTATGACCAAATTTTAATTGAAGTCTCGCTAAGTTTTGATTCTATGAAGGGCTATGGTGAAAAGAGCTACTAATTTGATAGACTCCATTTAACACTATTAACATCTAGAGCCAGAATCCAGAAAGCCAAATAAGTTGTGGTTGGGATGGATAAGTGAATTTATCTCTAGGTTAAGGTAAAAAAAACAAGGCAAATGGTGAAGCAAGAAGTTGCCAAAAACTTAGAGAAATCCTTAAGAATAGTTATATGCCAAGAGTGCAGCCTTGAAGAGGAGGACGTGGATCAACCAAAGACTTAGCTAAGTATTTCCACTTTTTTCCACACCAAAGATCACACCTTGTCCTAATACTCCCAATATGGTTGCCTTTAATGAACCATAACCACACATAGCTATCTCTAATGCACTTGATATGGTGGTATCTTGAGTCATAGCAAGGATGGACCATTTGTGGCTTGACCTCTTACAAGCTCATGAAAGCCTGGGGTAAAAAGACGCACAAAAAGTGGTAAGAAGTTTTGGCCCTGCTATTTTTTCTTACAAAATGTGCTATGACTTCCAAGACAAAGTATATTGTCCTAGGAGAGCTTCTCCTTCCTTTGATTCTATAAATTTGATAGATGCTTGTTATTGACGATAAAGGTGAAGGTGTTGTTGTGTCTACTCAAGAGAAGAAACCTAGGAATGGTAAGGGTGTGGAAGAGGAAAAGCCCCTTTGAAAGTGGAAAATGAGGAAAAAGGGTGAAATAAGCAAGTTAAAAGACGGAGAAGGCATTTAGGATGATATGCTGACTTGGCCTCTCTAAAGGTCAAGGTCCTACGAGCTTATTACTATCTATGGGAAACTTCTTGCATTGGCTTGTTGTGTCTACTCAAGAGAAGAAACCTAGGAATGGTAAGGGTGTGGAAGAGGAAAAGCCCCTTTGAAAGTGGAAAATGAGGAAAAAGGGTGAAATAAGCAAGTTAAAAGATGGAGAAGGCATTTAGGATGATATGCTGACTTGGCCTCTCTAAAGGTCAAGGTCCTACGAGCTTATTACTATCTATGGGAAACTTCTTGCATTGGCTTCTCCCTTGTATAGTGAGTTGAGGAGTGGCATCCATGCAAGAAGGAGACAGAGGGATGCATCACCTCAACTAGTCAAAGTGGAAGTAGACATCTATTGTCCCCTAAGCTGACGTGGTATGTAATGGGTTGCATGTAAAGAATGTTCTTGTTGATGGTAGTTCTACAACAGTAAATGTCATTTTTGAAGGTTTAATGGAAAACATTGGGACTTAAGAACAATCATAAGAACACAGGGATACACCATCTTAAGTAGTCAAAGTAGAAGTAGACACTTATTCTACTTAGGTTGATATGGTATGTAATGGTTGGCATGTAAATAATGTTCTTGTTGATGGTAGTTCTTTAGTTCATGTAATTTTTGAAGGTTTAATGGAAACATTGGGACACTTAAGAACAATCATCTCATAAGTCTAATGCTACCTTAGAGATGGCAAATGAAGAAAGTGTAAAACCCGAAGGCGTTATAACTAATGTGGTGGTTTCTATCATGGGAGTAAAACCTCCTTGGATTTCCAAATCATGAAGAGGACTCAAAATTCCTATCCTATACTTGGAAGGCCTTGACTGAAGAGGGTCTATGCAAGGCAATGCTAGAGTGAAGAGTGCATGACCATTTGTGAGATTCCCCACCATAAAATGAAGATCTTTATTTCTCGTAATAGTGCTGATTTACAAAGTGAGAAAAGTGAGGAAGATGATGAGTATGTAAACTCTTTAAGAATATATAAGTGAAAGTGACTTGAACACAAAAATGGATAAAGACATTGAGGTAGACTTGCATGCACTTGAGGTAACTCCAAAGGTGGGGCCTCCAAATTATAGGCATTGTCTAATGAAAATATTAAGAATGATTTTGGCCTATTTAGTTAGAGAATGTGATCTCACTAACTATGAAAGGAAAAGGTTTCTTTCTATTTTTCATTTTTATGCTCATTTCTTTTATTGCAGCAACTGGTTATAAACATCATCAAGTCACAATGGTGGAGCACTAAGTGGATTTGGTGGATGGGGCGAACCAGTAAGGCAATGACCCTACCACATGACCCCTAACTTCTCATTAGTTGTAAAGTAAGAAACTAATAATCTTCTTTAGTGTGGTAAACGAAGAAATTGATAAGCTTCTTGAAGTTGGGTTTGTTTTTCTTTCATAAGGGTAATTTAATTTCTCCTATTGTAATCTTTGTTTAGAATAATGGAAAGCTAACGATATGTGTGGATTTCAAAAAGTTGATTTTTTAAGACCATTCTTTTTGTAGTAGTAACTGATGTTAGCGGACATGGTATTGGTCTTGTACTTACATAAGATAATCATCCGATTGCTTTTGAAAGTCCAAAATTGAAACCATTTAAGCTTAAGCATAGTACTGTGATAAAGAATTGATTGATGTTATTCATGCATTGAAATTTTGGAAACATTATCTTAAGGGACCTGAGAGTGTATCATTAAAACCGATCAAAGTATTAAACATTTACTTTTACAGCCTTTAATATCAAATAGACATATTAAGTGCACATATTTTATTCAAAGTTTTTAGCCAATATTAAATATAAACCTGGACATGATAATTTTGTTAATTGATGTTTTGAGTAGGAGACCTACCATTAATATATATCTGCTATTGAAGGTATTTCTTTTAATACTATTAATAATATATTATCTACTATTATAGACATTTCTTTTGATAACATGTAAAAATAATTTTGATTTTTATGATGCATATAACAAGATGAAAGATAATTATTGGCTATCTTATTTTGATTATTCTTATGATGATGGTTTTCTTTTCTTTCAAAAGAGATTATACATCACTAAACCATTTAGGAAAGCTATTATTGAAGAATAGTCATCTACTTTGCAAATAGTTACCAAATATTTCTTTTGGCCTACTACGATGCATAAAGATGTTGAGTTTTTTTTCTGAATATGTTGTGTGTCAAAAGATTAAGATTCATAAAGAAAAGAGATTTGGTTTGCTTATGCCTTTGCCTGTTTCTAATGAACCATGGGAACAAATAAGTTTATCACTAGTTTTCCTTCGACTTCTAAAGAATGATATGATTGGGACTCTGGTAGATAGATCTAGTAAACATGCTTACTTTATTGCTTGCAAAAAGACATTGGCTACTTATCAAGCTGCACATGTTTTCATTAAACAAGTTTTTTCGCATCATGGTTCACCAAGGATTATTGTTTATGGTGATGAATTACTTCTTGAGTAAAAGTATGACCAAATTTTGATTGAAGTCTCGCAAAGTTTTGATTCTGTGAAGGGCTATGGTGAAAAGAGCTACTAATTTGATAGACTCCATTTAACACTATTAACATCTAGAGCCAGAATCAAGGAAGCCAAATAAGTTGTGGTTGGGATGGATGGGTGGATTTTGTAGAAATTTATCTCTAGGTTAAGGTAAAAAAACAAGGCAAATGGTGAAGTAAGAAGTTGCCAAAAACTTAGAGAAATCCGTAAAGATAGTTATATGCCAAGAGTGCAGCCTTGAAGAGGAGGACGTGGATCAACCAAAGACTTAGCTAAGTATTTCCACTTTTTTCCACACCAAATATCACACCTTGTCCTAATACTCCTAATATGGTTGCCTTTAATGAACCATAACCACACATAACTATCTCTAATGCGCTTGATATGGTGGTATCTTGAGTCATAGCAAGGATGGACCATTTGTGGCTTGACCTCTTACAAGCTCATGAAAGCCTGGGGTAAAAAGACGCACGAAAAGTGGTAAGAAATTTTGGCCCTACTAATTTCTCTTGCAAAATGTGCTATGACTTCCAAGACAAAGGATATTGTCCTAGGAGAGCTTCTCATTCTTTTGATTCTATAAATTTGATAGATGCTTGTTATTGACGAGGTGAAGGTGAAGGTGAAGGTGTTGTTGTGTCTACTCAAGACAAGAAACCTAGGAATGGTAAGGGTGTGGAAGAGGAAAAGCCCCTTTGAAAGTGGAAAAAGGGTGAAATAAGCAAGTTAAAAGACGGAGAAGGCATTTAGGATGATATGTTGACTTGGTCTCTCTAAAAGTCAAGGTCCTTATTATGAGCTTATTACTATCTATGGGAAACTTCTTGCATTGGCTTCTCCCTTGTATAGTGAGTTGAGGAGTGGCATCCATGCAAGAAGGAGACAAAGGGATGCATCACCTCAACTAGTCAAAGTGGAAGTAGACATCTATTGTCCCTAAGCTGACGTGGTAGTTCTATGTAATGGGTTGTTGCATGTAAAGAATCTTCTTGTTAATGGTAGTTCTATAGTAGTAAATGTCATTTTTGAAGGTTTAATGCAAAACATTGGGACTTAAGAACAATCATAAGAACATAGGGATACACCATCTTAAGTAGTCAAAGTAGAAGTAGACACTTATTCTACTTAGGTTGATATGGTATGTAATGGTTGGCATGTAAATAATGTTCTTGTTGATGGTAGTTCTTTAGTTCATGTAATTTTTGAAGGTTTAATGGAAACATTGGGACACTTAAGAACAATCATCTCATAAGTCTAATGCTACCTTAGAGATGGCAAATAAAGAAAGTGTAAAACCCGAAGGCGTTATAACTAATGTGGTGGTTTCTATCATGGGAGTAAAACCTCCTTGGATTTCCAAATCATGAAGAGGACTCAAAATTCCTATCCTATACTTGGAAGGCCTTGGCTGAAGAGGGTCTATGTAAGGCAATGCTAGAGTGAAGAGTGTATGTTCATTTGTAAGATTCCCCATAAAATGAAGATCTTTATTTCTCATAATAGTGCTGATTTACAAAGTGAGAAAAGTGAGGAAGATGATGAGTATGTAAAGTCTTTGTGAAAGTGACTTGAACACAAAAATGGATAAAGACACTGAGGTAGACTTGCATGCACTTGGGGTCTCCAAATTATAGGCATTGTCTAATGAAAATATTAAGAATGATTTTGGCCTATTAAGTTAGAGAATGTGATCTCACTAACTATGAAAGGAAAAGGTTTCTTTCTCTTCTTCATTTTTATGCTCATTTCTTTGATTGTAACTGGTTATAAACATCATCAAGTCACAATGGTGGAGCACTGAGAGTGGATTTGGTGGATGGGGCATAACCAGTAAGGCAATGACCCTACCACATGACCCCTAACTTCTCATTAGTTGTAAAGTAAGAAACTAATAATCTTCTTTAGTGTGGTAAAGAAAGAAATTGATAAGCTTCTTGAAGTTGGAATTATTTTTCTTTCATAAGGGTTTAATTTAATTTCTCCTATTGTAATCTTCGTTTAGAAGAATGGAAAGCTAGCGATATGTGTGGATTTTAAAAAGTTGATTTTTTTAGACCATTCTTTTTGTAGTAGTATAACTGATGTTAGCAGACATGGTATTGGTGTTGTACTTACATGTTGTACTTACATAAGATAATCATCCGATTGCTTTTGAAAGTCCAAAATTGAAACCATTTAAGCTTAAGCATAGTACTTTGATAAAGAATTGATTGATTTATTCATGCATTGAAATTTTGGAAACATTATCTTAAGGGACCTAAGAGTGTATCATTAAAACCGATCAAAGTATTAAACATTTACTTTTACAGCCTTTAATATCAAATAGACATATTAAGTGCGCATCTTTTATTCAAAGTTTTTAGCCAATATTAAATATAAACCTGGACATGATAATTTTGTTACTGATGCTTTGAGGAGGAGACCTATCATTAATAATATATCTGCTATTAAAGTTAATTCTTTTAATACTATTAATAATATATTATCTACTATTATAGATATTTATTTTGATAACATGAAGAAAACATGTAAAAATAATTTTGATTTTTATGATGCATATAACAAGATGAAAGATAAATCTAATTTTTGAAGGTTTAATGGAGACATTGGAGTACTCTGATAAAGAATTAATTGATGTTATTCATGCATTGAAATTTTGGAAACATTATCTTAAGGGACCTGAGAGTGTATCATTAAAACCGATCAAAGTATTAAACATTTACTTTTATAGCCTTTAATATCAAATAGACATATTAAGTGTGCATCTTTTATTCAAAGTTTTTAGCCAATATCAAATATAAACCTAGACATGATAATTTTGTTACTGATGCTTTGAGTAGGAGACCTACCATTAATAATATATCTGCTATTGAAGGTATTTCTTTTAATACTATTAATAATATATTATCTACTATTATAGACATTTCTTTTGATAACATGAAGGAAACATGTAAAAATAATTTTGATTTTTATGATGCATATAACAAGATGAAAGATAATTATTGGCTATTTTATTTTGATTATTCTTATGATGATGGTTTTCTTTTCTTTCAAAAGAGATTATACATCACTAAACCATTTAGGCAAGCTATTATTGAAGAATAGTCATCTACTTTGCAAATAGTTACCAATATTTCTTTTGGCCTACTACGATGCATAAAGATGTTGCTGAGTTTTTTTTTCTGAATATGTTGTGTGTCAAAAGATTAAGATTCATAAAGAAAAGAGATTTGGTTTGCTTATGCCCTTGCCTGTTTCTAATGAACCATGGGAACAAATAAGTATGGAATTTATCACTAGTTTTCCTTCGACTTCTAAAGAATGATATGATTGGGATTCTGGTAGATAGATCTAGTAAAGAGGCTTACTTTATTGCTTGCAAAAAGACATTGGCTGCTTATCAAGCTGCACATGTTTTCATTAAACAAGTTTTTTCGCATCATGGTTCACCAAGGATTATTGTTTATGGTGATGAATTACTTCTTGATGAGTAAAAGTATGACCAAATTTTGATTGAAGTCTCGCAACGTTTTGATTCTATGAAGGGCTATGGTGAAAAGAGCTACTAATTTGATAGACTCCATTTAACACTATTAACCTCTAGAGTTAGAATCAAGGAAGCCAAATAAGTTATGGTTGGGATGGATGGGTGGATTTTGTAGAAATTTATATCTAGGTTAAGGTAAAAAAACAAGGCAAATGGTGAAGTAAGAAGTTGCCAAAAACTTAGAGAAATCCTTAAGATAGTTATATGCCAAGAGTGCAGCCTTGAAGAGGAGGACATGGATCAACCAAAGACTTAGCTAAGTATTTCCACTTTTTTCCACACCAAAGATCACATCTTGTCCTAATACTCCTAATATGGTTGCCTTTAATGAACCATAACCACACATAGCTATCTCTAATGCACTTGATATGGTGGTATCTTGAGTCATAGCAAGGATGGACCATTTGTGGCTTGACCTCTTACAAGCTCATGAAAGCCTGGGGTAAAAAGACGCACGAAAAGTGGTAAGAAATTTTGGCCCTGCTAATTTTTCTTGCAAAATGTGCTATGACTTCCAAGACAAAGGATATTGTCCTAGGAGAGCTTCTCCTTCCTTTGATTCTATAAATTTGATAGATGCTTGTTATTAACGATAAAGGTGAAGGTGAAGGTGTTGTTGTGTCTACTCAAGAGAAGAAACCTAGGAATGGTAAGGGTGTGGAAGAGGAAAAGCCCCTTTGAAAGTGGAAAAAGGGTGAAATAAGCAAGTTAAAAGACGGAGAAGGCATTTAGGATGATATGTTGACTTGGTCTCTCTAAAAGTCAAGGTCCTTATTATGAGCTTATTACTATCTATGGGAAACTTCTTGCATTGGCTTCTCCCTTGTATAGTGAGTTGAGGAGTGGCATCCATGCAAGAAGGAGACAGAGGGATGCATCACCTCAACTAGTCAAAGTGGAAGTAGACATCTATTGTCCCTAAGCTGACATGGTATGTAATGGGTTGCATGTAAAGAATGTTCTTATTGATGGTAGTTCTACAGCAGTAAATGTCATTTTTGAGGAAAACATTGGGACTTAAGAACAATCATAAGAACAGAGGGATACACCATCTTAAGTAGTCAAAGTAGAAGTAGACACTTATTCTACTTAGGTTGATATGGTATGTAATGGTTGGCATGTAAATATTGTTCTTGTTGATGGTAGTTCTTTAGTTCATGTAATTTTTGAAGGTTTAATGCAAACATTGGGACACTTAAGAACAATCATCTCATAAGTCTAATGCTACCTTAGAGATGGCAAATAAAGAAAGTGTAAAACCCAAAGGCATTATAACTAATGTGGTGGTTTCTACCATGGGAGTAAAACCTCCTTGGATTTCCAAATCATGAAGAGGACTCAAAATTCCTATCCTATACTTGGAAGGCCTTGGTTGAAGAGGGTCTATGCAAGGCAATGCTAGAGTGAAGAGTGCATGACCATTTGTGAGATTCCCCATAAAATGAAGATCTTTATTTCTCGTAATAGTGCTAATTTACAAAGTGAAAAAGTGAGGAATGTAAACTTTTTAAGCATATATAAGTGAAAGTGACTTGAACACACAAATGGATAAAGACACTGATGTAGACTTGCATGTACTTGAGGTAACTCCAAAGGTGGGGCCTCCAAATTATAGGCATTATCTGTAAGATTCCTCCCCAGCCTCTCAAGATGTCTAGCATCTTCCCCTGTAGTCAAATCCCTCTTCAGAAATATAAAAGATCTTGTTTCTACCAGTTTTGGCCTAGAGAGAGAAAATATTCTAGAAAGAGAATATTCAGATTTTAAATATTTTTGGATAGAAAAATATCTCATCTTATTAAAATAAGTTCCCTTGAAACAGAAGTTCAGAAAGATTTTCAGAAGGTGCATTAGAAATTAAGTATAATCTGTTCAAGAGGCATTATCCTGGGGTGAAGATTTTTTCGAAATTTTAAATTAAGGTTCCTATGGACCAATAAGATTCATCCAAATGTAGGGAGGAGATAAATGAAGAAATAAAAGAAAAATCCTCCAAAAATGAGTAAATACTCACATAAGATGAAGAGTTGACTAAAGACAAGGTTAATAGTTAAAAAAGGGAGATATTTAGAAGTAATGATGCATTTTGACACCTCTGCATGGGGGAATTTCCCTCATGAAGGAGGCACCTATTTCACATGCTTGAATGAGTTTTAAATTGCCAAATAATGGGATATTTTTATCTCTCCTCTCTCCTGTTTCAAAACTAGATCCAAAAAGTGAGCAAAACTGACCTACTAAAAATGGTCAAAAATTGACCAAACTGATCTGGAAAATTCTAGAATCAGTTGGCTTGGTTAGAAGCTCACTTTTTCCTATAAATAGAAGCCCTCCCCTTTGTTGAAACTCAATAGTGTTTTGCATTGTTACCCTGTCTCTCCCAAGTGCCAAAAACAGTGAATTGTATTCATAATTCATTAGTTTTTGACCTTCCTTCTTCTAGAATATTGGTGGCCACTCTTGTCTCAAACAAGAGTTGAACCCTCAAACCATCAAGCCAAAGAAAAGCTCTCAAAATTCATTAGTAAGTTGGTGATTCTTCTCTTTTCCATTTATTTTATGGTTTTTATGGTTTTTTAAAGCTTTTTATCTTCTCTAAAATTGCAAGTGATGTTATGCCTCATTGCAAAAGGCATTCCCCTCTCTTTTCTAGTAAATCCAACCATTCTTTATCCTAGGTGAATGATTAATGAATAAAATAAAGTTTTTTATAATGTTTCTCTTAAATAAGTAGAAAAATGTTACTTTAGAATGATTTAAATACTCTTGATGCATTTCTAATTAATTTTAGAGACTTAAAATTGAAAAATGGTCAGCCATACAAAGGAGGTTATGGTAAAATTTTTCAAAAAAATTAGAGATAAGTATTATCTTTCATTATTCTAAAAGAGTAATCCTTATGATTTCTATATTCTAAAGTGTCATTTTCATGCATAGAAGATGCATTTTGATTATTTGTATAAAAGAAAATTAGTATTATTATAAAAGTATTACTTTCATTATTATTGATTTTTATGCATAAAAGTATGCATAAAGGATTATTATTATTTATTATAAAAGTGTTACTTTTATCATATTTGATTTTTATGCATAAATAAAAAGTGTCACTTTTATCATATTTGATTTTTATGCATAAAAGATTACTTTTTTATTATAAAGATGTTACTTTTATCATATTTGATTTTTATGCATAAAAGTATGCATAAAAGATTATTTTATTATTATAAAAGTGTTACTTTTATCATATTTGATTTTCATGCATAGAATTATGCATAAAAGATTATTTTTTTATTATAAAAGTGTTACTTTTATCATATTTGATTTTTATGCATAGAAGTATGCATAAAAGATTATTATTTTTATTATAAAAGTGTTACTTTCATCATAAATGGTTTTTATGCATAAATGGATGCATAAAAGATAATTTTTATATTAAAAGTGTGATTTTCATCATAAATGGTTTTTATGCATAAATGGGTGCATAAAAGGTAATTTTTTATATTAAAAGTGTGATTTTCATCATAAATGATTTTTATGCATAAAAGATATTTTTTATATGAAAAGTGTGATTTTCATCATAAATGATTTTTATGCATAAATGGGTGCATAAAAGATATTTTTTTAATATTAAAAGTGTGATTTTCATCATAAATAATTTTTATGCATAAACATATGCATAAAAGATAAATTTTTATATTAAAAGTGTGATTTTCATCATAAATGATTTTTATGCATAAATGGGTGCATAAAAGATATTTTTTATATTAAAAGTGTGATTTTCATCCTAAATGATTTTTGATGCATAAATGGGTGCATAAAAGATATTTTTTTATTTAAAGAGTGATTTTCACCATAAATGATTTTTTTACAATGATAAAAGTGTGACTTTCATCAGAATCGGATTTTATGCATAATTAGATGCATATAGAATCTTTATAATTAAATAAGGGTTCTCCTTAATCCTCTTTGATTTTTACAAAAAATAGAAAAATGAATAAGTAGATAATCTGTGAGAAGAAATGCTACCGTAATGAAAAAATTCAAAAAACTAATAAAGTGAGAGATCGAGATAAATGACTATCTTATTCCTCAATAAGGAATTCATGTTTTAGAAACTTGTAAGCAAATATTCGTCGAACGAAATTTAGAAAAAGAGAAATTGAAATAGTACATTCGAGAGAGATGGTTTAAGAAGAACCTTTTCAAACCCAAACTCAGATTCAAACTATTGACCAAGACATTCCTTCGTCAAATTCAACCAATGACGATGTGCCCAGTTCAGGAAAAATGTACTCAAATCCCCCACCGAATCTGAAACTAAGTTAAGACTTTTGATTTTGATCTAAGGATCAAGTTAACAGAATTCGAGGAATTCTGTTTGGAATTCACACCTGGATCTAGAAGTATTGAGATACGGATTTAAGATTATTCATGGTTTTCAAACAAAATCAAAACTATAAACTTGTATAGAAACCCTGTTTTCTTAAAAGACTATCTTACGCCAGAATGCTGGAGGGTTTGGCATATATGTTTATCTAAGGGAAGTTTGGTTGCAACAGCTGGCGGGGGGAGTGTTCGAGGGACAGCTCACGCAGCAAAGCCTGTCGAGGTCTTGACCAACCTCGGTATGGTTAAAATGGTGCGCTTTCGGTACGATGGATGAGGGCCGACGAAGCGGTCCCTGAGTGAAGTGCCAAGACACCTAAGGAGGATCCTAGAGGGTTCTAACCAGGCGATGCACGGGCTCACGGTGCTGAGGACACCCATACGTATGTCGAGGAAGATATTGTATGACAGACCAATGTTATTGTAATCTATCACTGGATCTCGTTGTTGACTCGCTGGTCTCAATGGAGAGTCCAGAGTGATAATGTTTTGTGAGAAAC
The DNA here is from genome assembly GCF_041138505.1 of Cibotium barometz. Taxonomy (NCBI): domain Eukaryota; kingdom Viridiplantae; phylum Streptophyta; class Polypodiopsida; order Cyatheales; family Cibotiaceae; genus Cibotium; species Cibotium barometz. Next base: position 58,914,033 of record NC_141057.1, on the reverse strand, counting down.
AAAGACTCAATGGAAATTTTGAAGTATGACATGTGTAACCAGTAAATTGTTTGTCAACGGATTGTTTTTATTAAAGTTTTAAAGAGGAGTGTGTGCGTATTTATTTTCTAAAGCTAAAGTTAAGAAAGGCATTTCAATTATGGGTGGGTGAGTACTTATTTAGTTCCACCGATTCCAATGGTAGGGTGGTGGCTAACCCATGGGCCGGATGGGGTTAGGCTGGAATCATGGAGTTTTAATAATCAAACTAAAAAATCTTAGGATTACGCTAGGCTTTGAGTAGATAGTTAATGCCCTGATAAATTTCTCGATTGAGTGGATCAACGGCTGTGCCTAATCTTGATTAGGAAAAAAGCATTGAATTGCTCAGATGATCAAATTATATCAGTGATAGTTTCCTTCTATCTGGTTTATTCAAGTGAAGGATAGTTTAGATTTTGATCTCGTTAGAAAACTCGTTAAGAAAAATTCAAAAAGGTGGAATCGTCCCCGCTTTCCGAGCATGGGAAATTTTCTCAGTTTCGGTTTTCGGAGTGACCACCAGCGTAGTCTCATGTGCCCAAATATTCGTGGGCGAGGCCCCGAGTGAGAAACCCTGCCCCGCGCATGAGGGGGCTGCTTCCGCTATTAGCTACCGAGAATCCGGTGCGCGGAGGGGGCAGAGAGATCTCATAGTTGGTATCAGAGCAGAAATTGCCTAAATTTTTTTTAATAGAAATCGGGGAAAGAAATGTTTTTCACTTGTTTAATACTATGTGAATAAACTTCAAAAATTGAAAACTTATAAATTGAATTGAAATTTTATAGATGGCCACCCCAAACCTATCTGGAATTCGTGGACTCTCAGAGTCAGGATATGATAGCTATTGCAATTGATCACCTCATCAACGCTGCTACGACCCGAATGAGCAGAGTGAGACTCGCTCGCCATTTTGAGAGTCTTTACTTTCCTGATCCTCTTGAGCGACGTTGATATATGTGGTTCTGTGGTGGAGGACGGTGTATTAACATCAGTACCAGTCAACGTCAGAGGCTCAGGCAAAATATTTCCTTGGCCATGATTCTAATAAGACTAGGGCTTGTTCAGCACGTTCTACTCTATGATCATTCACCCAGGAACTTCAGAATTTCATGCCGATTTTTTAGACTTCTTAGCCGCTTTATCCCGAGAAATAGAATTAGAGCACCTCTTTGTGTAATGAATCGTGTATACCATGGTATGTCTTCTTCGCAGTTTTGCTTCTTTATGCGATTATGATTGAGGCGGTGATTCTGGAGCCAAGTTGCTCTATGTACATATTGCAACTTTTATATAAATAAAGAAATGTTTTTCGGAGAAAAAATTCCTGTTGTATAAGTGATTGTTTACGGACGATCTGATAAAGAAAAATCTGTTATCGAACATATGTCATAGATCTCCAATAAGATCATTGTCTTGTTTAAGAAATTGTTTTCCGAACCTCTTAAGTCTTAGGATCTCATGGATAATATCAAAATAAAAATTTAATAATATATAAATTTTTGGCAGAATCATGAGACGAGGAAACCGTGGCCGTCAGCCAAACCCTGTCTCTGAAGATGATGAGCTTGACCCTGATGTTCGCAAGGCTCTTCATAGGACTCAGCCAGGACCCTTTAAAGGAGAAGGGGAGAACCTGGGCGAGGCTGTGGAGAAATGGGTGGAAGCCATGGAAGAGTATTTTGACGTCACAGGCTACAATGAGCGGAGCAAAATGGCTCTTGCCTGGCTGAAAATAGTGGAAACAGCCAGGGTAGCATGGAGGAACCACTGTGACACCAACCGTCTGGATAGAAATACTCAGTCCTGGAATGATCTAAAAACCTATCTAAGAAAGAGGTTTTGTCCTCCTGGATTTTTGGAAACCAAAATGAACATTTTCTTAGAGGTAAAGCAGGAGAGCGAAACCATCGAGGAATATCACTAGGCCTTTGCTCTTCTACTCAAATATTCACCACCTCTAGATGAAGAATAATTCATTCGGGGAATGAACGAACCCTTGGACACACTGGTCAAAAATGCCAAGCCAGTGTCCATGGCTGAAGCAGTAAGAATGGCAAAGGATTTTGCCAAAGCCTTTGTAGTAAAGATCCCGCCAAAGCCTGCACCCTCTAACTTTAAAAGATTCCAAGCCCAGGGAAGTACTTCAAACTTTCCACCCCCAAAGAGGCAGCAAGGCTCGAATCAGAATCAAGATGCAGGAAGATTCTGAAGTGAAGGAAGACCCTTCCCCCAGAATACTTTCTCAAGAGCCCCACCTCTTTCAAGAAATCAAAGGGATGAGCTCAGAACTGAAAACCGATGTTTTGGATGCCAGGGTTTTGGGCACCAGTTAAAAGACTGCCCCACTCGTGCCATGTCAAGGGGACAGGGAAGTCAAGGACCCCAAATTCAGAGACCAACCCCTTCATACCAGTCTAATCAGGGTCCGTCTCGCCCAAGCCAGGGAAACCCCAGAAGAACTCCAGCTCAGCCATCTGCCTCTGTCCAGAGTAATCTCAGAACTCCTTCCCAGAATTGGGGCAACCAAAGAGAAAGAGTTCCACCTCAAACTGCAGCAGCCAGAGCAGTCACAATTTCAGATGTAGTAGAAGAGGAAAAAGGGCAGATCTATGCTGCAATTGAAAATCAAGGGCCTTACCAGCAATTCTCCATCATCCATACTCCAGCAGAGTATCAGGGTAAGCCTTTTAAACTTTTGATTGATTCAGGCACTTCTCATTCATTCATTTCCCCGGGATGCTTGTGTAAGCTAGTCTTAGAATAGAAATCAGGGAAACCTATGTAAGTGGAATTGGCCAGTGGGAAGACTCTTTTCACTCACCATGAGACAGATCTTATCCAGTTCAATCTAGATGGTAATGTAACCGACTGTCAGTTCAAAGTCTTACCTCTGGGAGTTTTTGACGGGATCCTTGGAATGGATTGGCTCCACAAAAATCAAGCTGACATACATTGTCACAATGGAACCATTTCCTTCCATGACATTCACGGGAACAAAGTTCAAGGAACTGGAGTTTCCGGATCCCCAGACCTTCAGTTAGTAAAAGCTTCCAGGTTGCTGAAAGGACTTAGGAAGAAGAAGCAAATTTATGTTGTCAAAATGAACCCAGTAGACTCAAAGCTTAAGGCTAAAGAACCAGAATGGTTAAGTGAATTTGATGATCTATTCCCAGTAGAGCTAACTAAAATGCCTCCAATTCGGGAAGTAGATCACGTGATTGAATTGACCCCTGGAGCTCAGCCAGTAGCCCTGCGCACGTACAAATGCCAGTTTTCCTGAAGCCATCGAACTTAAGGAACAGCTTAGATAGCTGTTAGAACAAGGGTTTGTAAAACCCAGTGTTTCACCTTGGGGTGTGCCAGTTCTCTTTCAGAAAAAGAAAGATGGAACGCTTAGACTTTGTGTGGACTACAGAGGTCTAAATCAGCAGTTAAGAATAAGTATTCTATCCCAAGAATTGATGAGCTTCTGGACAGGCTAAATGGAGCCCAGATCTTCACAAAGATAGATCTCAAATCCGAGTATTACCAGATCAGGATCAATGAACAAGATATACCGAAAACAACCATCAATACTCGCTATGGGCATTATGAATTTATTGTCATGCCATTTGGATTAACTAATGCCCCAGCTACATTCAATCGCCTAATGCAAGACATCCTCAGAGAATACTTGGATGATTTTGTTCTAGTTTTCTTTGATGACATTCTGATTTACTCAAGGAATGCAGCTTTGACCATGAGACTCATGTTAGAAAAGTTCTTGAGATTCTAAGGAAGCATCAACTCTTTGCCAAAAAGAGCAAATGCACTCTCTGCCGACCACGTTGAATACTTGGGCTTTTTGGTATCCAAAGATGGAATTTCTCCAGATTCCGCAAAAGTCCAAGCAGTCATAGATTGGCCGAAACCAAAGACAATGAAAGAAGTCAAAGGATTCTTGGGATTGACTGGTTGGTATAGGATTTTTATACCAAAGTATGCTCTCATAGCTTCCCCCCTGACTAATCTTCTCAAGAAAAATATCCCGTTTCAGTGGTCTGCCAGGTGTCAGAGTGCTTTTGATAAGCTGAAGACCACCTTGGTAACCAGTCCCGTTCTGAAGCTGCTGCCAGATTTCTCTCTACCCTTTGAGGTAGTAACTAATGCAAGTGGTTTTGCCCTGGGAGGTGCACTCATGCAGGAAGGTCATGCAGTAGCCTATGAATCCCGAAAGCTCAGAACGCATGAGAGGAATAATGCTATCCATGACCTAGAATTACTTTCAGTAGTCTATGCCTTAAAGTTGTGGAGACATTACCAACTGGGAAAAAGATTCACTTTGATGATAGATCATTAGAGCTTAAAGTGGATCTTTACTCAGAAGGACCTCAACATGCGCCAAAGAAGGTGGATGCAGACCCTGCAGGAATTTGATTTTGAAATCAAGTACCGCCCAGGCAAAGAAAATGTGGTAGCAGATGCCCTCAGCAGAAAAGCCCTCAGCAGAAAAGCCTCCTTGCTTGCAATTATTGTAATATCAAATCCTTTGATTATTCAACCAAGAGAGAAGATCATGCAGGATAGATTCTTTGGCCCTATTGCTACCCTACTTATGCAGGAGAGCAAAACTCCACAGGAATTGAACAGAGTTCAAGGGTACAGCCTGGATGATGGCATTATGTATTATAATGGCAGGCTATGCATTCCAATGATGAGGAAACCAAGGGACAAAGTCTGAATGAAGCCCATGATAGCCTTATAGCAGGACATCCAGGTTTCATCAAAACCTACATGTCTGTAAAGAAAAGCTTCTTTTGGCCTGGTCTGAAAAAGGATGTACCGAATCATGTACGTGAATGTCTGACATGCCAGAAAGTCAAATCCAAGAGAGTAAAAATGCATGGGAAGTTACATCCATTGGACATCTCCCAGATGAAGTGGGAATGTATCAGTATGGATTTTATTACTGGATTACCTTCAGTGCAATCAGGTTATAACTCCATTTTTGTGGTAGTTGATAGACTAACCAAAGTTGCCCATCTGATCCCAGTAAAAGAAACCTACACTGCAATGGATGTGGCCAGAGTGTTCCTCAAAGAAATCTTCAGATTGCATGGCCTACCTAGGAGAATAGTAAGTGATCGAGATCCCAAGTTTACTTCAAGGTTCTGGACTGCATTTTTCGAAGCAGTGGGAACTTTCTTGGATCTCAGCACAGCTTATCACCCTGAGACTGATGGTCAAACTGAAGGGTAAACCAAGTAATCGAAGATATACTTCGGTCATGCTGTGGTAGGGAACCCAAGAAATGGCTAAGCTATCTGCACCTAGTCAAGTTCGCCTACAATGCTTCTTATCTCACCGAAGTATCAGGATGAGCCCTTTTAAAGCTCTGTATGGACAAGATTGCTTAACCCCATTAACTTGGTCCGACCCATTGATTAGGGTTGAGATGTCCAGACAGATGCTTGACGACATGAAGCAGCAGATGCAGGCAATTCGTAAGGATATAAAAGTTGCCCAGGATAGACAGAAGCAATATGCAGATAAGAAGAGGACAGACAGAGAATTCAAAGAAGCAGATATGGTCTTCATTCGAGTATGGCCCAAAAGAAGTTCTTTATCTCTTGGGAAGTACAAGAAGTTATCTCCTAGATATTGTGGGCCATATCTGATCAACAAAGAAAGTAGGTGACTTAGCCTACGAGCTTCTCCTGCCTCCTCATCTCAAAGTTCATAATGTATTTCATGTAAGCCTTCTAAAGAAATATGTGCCAAGCCCAAATCATGTGCTTGATGATGAAATCCTAACCTCTTCTCAACCCAAGGGCAGATGGAACTCCAACCTGAAGAAATTCTTAATGTTCGAGAAAAGATTCTCAAAAACAGAATTCTCAGAGAATTATTGGTAAAATGGAAGTTCTATCCTTTTGAAGATGCCACCTGGGAGAATGAAGTCGATTTGTTTGCAGGATTATCCCCAGTTTGCGAGATGAGGACATCTCGCGTTTTTCAAGTGGGAGAGAATGTAAGATTCCTCCCCAGCCTCTCAAGATGTCCAGCATCTTCCCGTGTAATCAAATCCCTCTTCAGAAATATAAAAGATCTTGTTTCTACCAGTTTTGGCCTAGAGAGAGAAAATGTTCTAGAAAGAGAATATTCAGATTTTAAATATTTTGGGATAGAAAAATATCTCATCTTATTAAAATAAGTTCCCCTGAAACAGAAGTTCAGAAAGATTTTCAGAAGGTGCGTTAGAAATTAAGTATAATCTGTTCAAGAGGCATTATCCTGGGGGTGAAGATTTTTTTGAAATTTTAAATTAAGGTTCCTATGGACCAATAAGATTCATCCAAATGTAGGGAGGAGATAAATGAAGAAATAAAAGAAAAATCTCCCAAAAATGAGTAAATACTCACATAAGATGAAGAGTTGACTAAGGACAAGGTTAATAGTTAAAAAAGGGAGATATTTAGAAGTAATGACGCATTTTGACACCTCTGCATGGGGGAATTTCCCTCATGAAGGAGGCGCCTGTTTCACATGCTTGAATGAGTTTTAAACTCCCAAATAATGGGATATTTTTATCTCTCCTCTCTCTTGTTTCAACTAGATCCAAAAAGTGAGCAAAACTAACCTAAAAATGGTCAAAAACTGACCAAATTGATCTGGAAAATTCTAGAATCAGTTGGCTTGGTTAGAAGCTCACTTTTTCCTATAAATATCCCTCCTCTTTGTTGAAACTCAATAGTGTTTTGCACTGTTACCCTGTCTCTCCCAAGTGCCAAAAACAGTGAATTGTATTCATAATTCATTAGTTTTTGACCTTCCTTCTTCTAGAAGATTGGTGGCCACTCTTGTCTCAAACAAGAGTTGAACCCTCAAACCATCAAGCCAAAGGAAAGATCTCAAAATTCATTAATAAGTTGGTGATTCTTCTCTTTTCCATTTATTTTATGGTTTTTATAGTTTTTTAAAGCTTTTTGTCTTCTCTAAAATTGCAAGTGATGTTATGCCTCATTGCAAAAGGCATTCCCCTCTCTTTTCTAGTAAATCCAACCATTCTTTATCCTAGGTGAATGATTAATGAATAAAATAAAGTTTTTCATAATATTTCTCTTAAAATAAGTAGAAAAATGTTACTTTAGAATGATTTAAATACTCTTGATGCATTTCTAATTAATTTTAGAGACTTAAAATTGAAAAATGGTCAGCCATACAAAGGAGGTTATGGTGAAATTTTTTAAAAAAATTAGAAATAAGTATTATCTTTCATTATTCTAAAAGAGTAATCCTTATGATTTCTATATTCTAAAGTGTCATTTTCATGCATAGAAGATGCATTTTGATTATTTGTATTAAAAAAAATTAATATTATTATAAAAGTATTACTTTCATTATTATTGATTTTTATGCATAAAAGTATGCATAAAGGATTATTATTTTTATTATAAAAGTGTTACTTTTATCATATTTGATTTTTATGCATAAAAGATTATTATTTTTATTATAAAAGTGTTACTTTTATCATATTTAATTTTTATGCATAAAAGTATGCATAAAAGATTACTTTTTTATTATAAAAGTGTGACTTTTATCATATTTGATTTTTATGCATAAAAGTATGCATAAAAGATTATTTTATTATTATAAAAGTGTTACTTTTATCATATTTGATTTTCATGCATAGAAGTATGCATAAAAGATTATTTTTTTATTATAAAAGTGTTACTTTTATCATATTTGATTTTTATGCATAGAAGTATGCATAAAAGATTATTATTTTTATTATAAAAGTGTTACTTTCATCATAAATGGTTTTTATGCATAAATGGATGCATAAAAGATAATTTTTATATCAAAAGTCTGATTTTCATTATAAATGGTTTTTATGCATAAACATATGCATAAAAGATATTTTTTTATATTAAAAGTGTGATTTTCTGCGAGCATAGACTGATTTGCTACTCCAGTACCGGCAGCAGAGAAATAATCGTCCATCGCCTCAATCCAAACTTCAGCATCCTTCTCAACCTTTGAACCTTCTCCTTTTAAAGGAGGGAGGTTGCATTTGCTTGAGCAGGAGCTTCTTCTCTTGGGTATCGGTGTAAAGCGCATTGGGAAGTGGAGGGTGATCGTCCTGGCCATCATTGTAAAAACAATTTTAAGATTACAAGATTCATATTTGCACAACGCTTATTTTTGGAGAGTAAAACATTGAAATTATTTTATTTCCAAATATTTACAAGGACAAGTTTTATTACAAAGATCTGAGACTAATATAATTAGTCTTATTTGCTATGAAGGGAAATTCCTATGCTTGACTATGACATAAGGGTAGAGCGGTCCACATAGGTGAAATATGGGGGTTCCGCTGTAGTTTCTAAGACTCTAAAAACTGATGGTAAGGGTGGTAAACTCTGGATTGGGGTAGATCCCAACACCGCTACTCTATCAGCAGGTAAGACTTGCATCACTTTGTCATACACCCAACGATCGTGAGGTATGCGAACCCCATCTATAGTCACCGAGGTGTCGGCCCTGGGGGTACCGACGAACCAAAATAAGCGGATCATCTTCAGCTTCTCAATCCAACGAATCCGCTTAAGGTCGGTGGTGAGGTTCCCAATTTGATATGCTCGGATGAAGAAGTATCTCGGCCCACGACTCCAGAAATCTCTACCCCATCCTCTTTGAATACGAGAGAAATGAGGGAGGGACATCTTCTCTAATATCTGCACCATGGTGTCACGGAACTCGAAATTCGAGGAGTGACTAGCAGTCTCGAAGATGCATTGGAAAACTAGAAACTTGGAGTAGGCATCTTCCTCTTCCTACAATCATTCAAACTAGAAACTTGGAGTAGGCATCTTCCTCTTCCTACAATCATTCAAACATCAATTCAACTTATTTGTTTTAGTAGGATGTTTTTACTAATTAGCATTATGTTAGGTAAAACATTCATTGCAAAACAATCCTTAAATGACAATTCCTAGGAGCTAAGATCGGCTCTGATACCAATTGTAAGGTTCCTCCCTTCTAAAATGGGAGAAACACTTAAGATAGTCCACTAAGTCTTATCTTGGGAAAAATTTCCTATTCATCGACACCTTGACCCTGTAGAGATTCAAGGATACGATTTATAGGTATGACCTAGCTCTATCCCACAGGGGGAGCGTGATTTTCTAAACATCAAATCACCCATAGGGTAATTGATCATAAATTGGGCAACTACTAGACTTGATTTCTAGGGACAACGCTTTTTTCCTCATCTTATGCAAGGCACAGCCGCCACTGGCCTAGTCTTCTAGAATAGAGTTGCCTAGGAACCTAACTATCTAGCGTAGGGTTTTTACTTAATCTGTTGGAAAGCTACCCGACTAATCGGGTCCACCCGTCCGTAGGATGGTGCCGTCAGGGCATTCCATCCTCCCACTTTCCACCCTACTCACGCATCAATTTGTTTTCTAATTAATCCTACCACACTGTTTGACATAAATAAACATATTCCTTAATTAAGACCCTTTTTCACAAGGTTCGTTAAAACAACCTTCTTACACAATGCAATCATACCAAAGACAAGATGTAATTATATAAAAAGTCTATACATAAACCAATTCCATACAAGCCAAACCGGCTCTCTTATTCTTATTCTGTCGATGATCTAGAATTCGGCCTTCTAGCCTCTACATGCTGGGCAAAACCCTACGGGACCATACACCTCATCGTGGCGAGGACTCAAGCCGGCCTGTCGCCCTCTCAGGCTCCATCGCTCGATCCTCCCGCCCCTCAGAGGGATGTCTGCACACTAGGGTGGGCTTATTTACTGCACTAGCCTGGGCCCTCAGAACTAGGCAGCCTCATAATCTCTCGCCTCAATCGGCGATCCTTATTCTCCCAAAGGTATGAGGGATACCTTGGGCCATTCCCGGGCTTTGCTAAAACGACGCTGCCCGGCTACACAAGCACGGAACGGAGTTAGCGTTGAAGCCAAAAAAAATCTTGAATTCTAAAGATAACAACTTCAATGCAATTTACTAAATATAGCATTCACAATTCATGAAGATAACAATTTCAACGCAATTTATCAAATACAACATCACATAATTCGTAACTTCATACAATTTTTATGTTGTCATTTTAAAAGAAAAAGACACCATTCATTAACACTAATTTAAGGAAAATCTCTTCTTTTAAAAATTAACCAAGCTAACTTGACCATCGTTTCCTTGAGGAGCTTGAAAAGGGAGGGCTGGGAGCCGCGTTGGGGGCATCTTCCCCCATCTCGTTGTTACGTGCTCCTCTTGAGGCAATATTTTGTCATCTATGAGAAGAGGCCATCTTAGACATTGCCTTGTAGAGCTCGCTGCTACGATCGAAACGCTTCAGTCGGATCTGAATTCTGAGCTCGTTTGCTCACCGTATGAGCAAAAGAGTATGATGCACGAACCCTTTCTTAAGGCAAAAAAACCCTTATTAAAGTCTACGCAAATGGGGGGGGATTGTGAGATGTCCTTAAGGGTAAAAATGTGGAGAGGGCTGTGAGGGGCTGCTGTAAACTGTGAGGGGCTGCTGTAAGTCTCTTCACACGGGGGGGAGAAGAGTTAAGGACACTGGCACCTAGCAAGAGGGGGGGGAGAAGAGTTAAGGACACTGGCACCTACAAGAGGGGGATGGAGGAAAATTGGCTTATCTGAAAAGAGCTAAATGAGGGGGTGTGAGAGGGGTGGCTGCAAGGGCGGCTGTACTACAGCAAGTACACTACACAGGGACAGACGTCGGTACGGACGGCGGTACAACAGGGCATACGCTACACAGAAATACGTGCTGCCTGTGGAGCACCCCGGGGGTTTATATAGCTGAGGGGTATGGGTACGGGCACTGCACAAAGCAAGGACAAAAGGACGGTGTACCTTCAAAGGCTATGGATCAATGGCCTGCATGGGTCTAGGGGAAAGGTACGGTGTCGGTTGTCCGGGAAAGGAGTGGTACACGCATGTACCTTATCTGGTCTGGGGCAGCATGGGTGTCCACGTAAGGGTACGTGTGGACCAAAAAATGGACGGCCGTCATTTGGTTCTTGGGCGGCCATCGTACGGGCACCCTAGTTAGTGTGTACGGCCCAAATTTTGGGGCGAGATACCCAAATTTGGGACGCCCGTCTCGATTTGCGTGCCAGATCGCCCCGGGGGGGCAAATTTTTTTTTTTGGTCCGGGAGGTTCTCCTGGTCGTAGGGGTTCAGACCGTTCGTCAATCGGACGCCCGGTCGTGCATTTATTAAGGTTTAAAGGTCGTCGATTTTTAACTAAAATGATTGAAATTTGCGTATAGGCTTGATCCGGTGTCCGTTTTGGATGCTATAAAATCCTACATTAGGGTAAAATCGCACGCACATTCCAAATTTGGGCTCAAAATTTGAAGATTCTAAGTAGAAATGACTCAAATAATAAAATCATTGATTTTTATACCACAAAACTCATAATTTCATGGACATTTCTTTATTAGTGAAGATGGGTATGTTACATTTTCCTTCGACTTCTAAAGAATGATATGATTGGGACTCTAGTAGATAGATCTAGTAAGCAGGCTTACTTTATTGCTTGCAAAGACATTAACTGCTTATCAAGCTGTACATGTTTTCATTAAACAAATTTTTTCGCATCATGGTTCACCAAGGATTATTGTTTATGGTGATGAATTACTTCTTGAGTAAAAGTATGACCAAATTTTGATTGAAGTCTCGCAAAGTTTTGATTCTATGAAGGGCTATGGTGAAAAGAGCTACTAATTTGATAGACTCCATTTAACACTATTAACATCTAGAGCCAGAATCAAGGAAGCCAAATAAGTTATGGTTGGGATTGATGGGTGGAGGATTTTGTAGAAATTTATCTCTAGGTTAAGGTAAAAAAACAAGGCAAATGGTGAAGTAAGAAGTTGCCAAAAACTTAGAGAAATCCTTAAAGATAGTTATATGCCAAGAGTGCAGCCTTGAAGAGGAGGACGTGGATCAACCAAAGACTTAGCTAAGTATTTCCACTTTTTTCCACACCAAAGATCACACCTTGTCCTAATACTCCTAATATGGTTGCCTTTAATGAACCATAACCACACATAGCTATCTCTAATGCACTTGATATGGTGGTATCTTGAGTCATAGCAAGGATGGACCATTTGTGGCTTGACCTCTTACAAGCTCATGAAAGCCTGGGGTGAAAAGATGCACGAAAAGTGGTAAGAAATTCTGGCCCTGTTAATTTTTCTTGCAAAATGTGCTATGACTTCCAAGACAAACGATATTGTCCTAGGAGGGCTTCTCCTTCCTTTGATTCTATAAATTTGATATTGTCCTAGGAGGGCTTCTCCTTCCTTTGATTCTATAAATTTGATAGATGCTTGTTCTTGACCACCATAAAGGTGAAGGTGAAGGTGAAGGTGTTGTTGTGTCTACTCAAGAGAAGAAACCTAGGAATGGTAAGGGTGTGGAAGAGGAAAAGCCCCTTTGAAAGTGGAAAATGAGGAAAAAGGGTGAAATAAGCAAGTTAAAAGACGGAGAAGGCATTTAGGATGATATGCTAACTTGGCCTCTCTAAAGGTCAAGGTCCTTATTTACGAGCTTATTACTCTCTATGGGAAACTTCTTGCATTGGCTTCTCCCTTGTATAATGAGTTGAGGAGTGGCATTCATGCAAGAAGGAGACAGAGGGATGCATCACCTCAACTAGTCAAAGTGGAAGTAGACATCTATTGTCCCTAAGCTGACGTGGTATGTAATGGGTTGCATGTAAAGAATGTTCTTGTTAATGGTAGTTCTACAGCAGTAAATGTCATTTTTGAAGGTTTAATGGAAAACATTGGGACTTAAGAACAATCATAAGAACACAGGGATACACCATCTTAAGTAGTCAAAGTAGAAGTAGACACTTATTCTACTTAGGTTGATATGGTATGTAATGGTTGGCATGTAAATAATGTTCTTGTTGATGGTAGTTCTTTAGTTCATGTAATTTTTGAAGGTTTAATTGGAAACATTGGGACAATTAAGAACAATCATCTCATAAGTCTAATTGTGAGATCCCTATTCCCACCGCGCAACGAATTCTGGGGTGCTAGCAGCGAAAGTAGCACTTCTTGCGCGGGGCAAGGTCCCACACTCGGGGCCTTGCCCACGGATATCCAGACAAGAGACTAATCCATCGGTTTTTCCAAAACCGAACCCGAAAAAACTTCCTTTGCCCGGAAAGCACATGCGATTTCACCAGGATAACTTTTCCCTAACGTAGTCAAAAGCCTTAATTAACTGAACTGATCTGACCGAACTCGTAAGTTCCATAGTCAGATCAAGGGACAGATTGCACTTGGATCATAGAGACCAACGCTTTTTTCCTCATCGAGAGGCACAGCCGTTGATTCTTTTACAATAGAACAATTTTTGTCCGGGATTTACTTCATCTATCGAACTAAACAGAAATTGAGTCTCGATTTACGGATCCATCAGTCCAGCCTAACCCCATATGGTCCCATGGGTTAGCCAACCACCCAACCACTGTAGTGATGGGATCCAATTTAGAATTTGGTTAGGTTTTGTCCCGGGTACCACGGAAAAGAGTTCCCAGGCCCCCTAGCCGGATGTTCATGCAAATATAAACTAGTCACACCACTTACACACCCAATATGAAATTGCCTTTTTCTCAGTATCAGCTATCTTTAAAACAATCCTTTAATGAAACCATTGTGTCACTAATCACAATCCTCAAAACCTCTGGTTTAGTCCTTATTTCCAATCATTCCTTCATTGGAGTATCTATGGCATCATTGGCAACCAGAACGCTCACCACCTATCCACTCTCAGGGGCCTTTTCAATAGTTCCTAGACCATAGTACCCGATAATATAATCACTTATAAAAATCAAGATGGAATCTCCGTTGAAGATCAACAAGATCAACCAACAAATCCATATAAAAGAGTCATGGACTCATCCGTTGAGGACCAGCAAGGTCAATCAACCAGATCCATGCCCGATTTCAGAAAACAACTCTTACTCCTTGTTCCAATATCTTCCACGACGCACGTGTGGGTATCTTCGGTGACCCAGAGCCCGAGCACCGTATGGTCAGCACCCTCTAGGATCCTTCGCAGGTCACCTAGCGCTTCACTCATAGGCCGCTTCCACCGTACCGGAAGCTCACCATTTAAATCGAGGCTGGTCAAGACCTCGGCCGACCTTGCTACGCGAGACGTCCTCCATTGACTCTCCGTCAGCAGTTGCAACTTTATCAGGTGGTCTTCACGACCACATTCTCAAGATAGTCAAAATGCTTCCCCAGCATTCTTGACATAAAACAGTCATTTACAAACAGTTCACAAATACAGTTTCTATAATAAACTCACATCTTGTTCCACATCAATCCATATTACTTAATCCGATTTCAAATCATATGTGTATTCATTCTTGATCAGATACATCATTTTTCATCCCATCAGATCAGATTCATTCACTTCACATAACATCCATTCTTATCTTTCTTAATTTACATTACGTCTCATCACATCCATTTCTCATTATATCTCATTCGTTCAGATCTTATATTATTCATTCACATTCTGATTCACATGACATCTCATCTCATCCATTCGCTCATATCGACTTCATATCCATTCACATTCATATTTGCATTCCTTATTCCACACACACATCCACATTTGCACATCCACATTCACGTCTACATCCATACATCCATTTTCATATCCACATTCATACACCCACATCCACATCTACATTCATACATCCACATTCACATTCACATCCATACATCCATACCAACATTCCACATTCATACATCCATATCCACATTCCACTTCATACATCCACATCCACATTCACATTCACATCCATACATCCATATCCACATTCCACATCCTCATTCACATTCACATACATCCACATCCACATTCCATATCTACATCCATATCTCCATTCACACATCCACATTCACATTCACATACATCCACAATCACATTCACATTCACATTCACATTCACATCCATACATCCATATCCACATTCCACATCCTCATTCACATTCACATACATCCACATCCACATTCCATATTTTACATCATTTCTTTCACATACATATAACTACATCCATTCTTTCACATACATACATCTCCATCTATTCCTCGTTCATTTTCATCTATTTGATTCGTTTCACATCCTCATATCTATTTATAGAATACAAGAGAATTCTTATTTTTGATATAAGATTTCTTTACGCATCTATTTATACATAAATTTCATTTTAAGGAGACTAACACTTTCAAAATAAAAATTAATCTTTTATGCATCTTCCTATGCATAAACTCATTTTAAATGAGAATGACACTTTTGAATTAAAAATCAATCTTTTATGCATCTTCCTATGCATAAAACCAAAATTGATGAAAATAACTCTTTTGAACTAAAAATAGATTTCTTTATGCATCTTTCTATGCATAAAATTAAAATTGATGAGAATAACACTTTTGGATTAAAATAAATTCTTTACGCATCTTTCCATTCATAAATCCAATTTAGTAGGAATTACACTTTTAGAATAAAAGAATTTCTCTTATGCATCTAATTTAAGCATAAAATCATTTATGATGAAAATCACACTTTTAATATAAAAATATCTTTTATGCATAAAAATCAAATATGATAAAAGTAACACTTTTGCAATAAAATAATAATCTTTTATGCATACCTCTATGCATGAAAATCAAATATGATAAAAGTAACACTTTTACAATAAAATAATAATCTTTTATGCATACCTCTATGCATGAAAATCAAATATGATAAAAGTAACATTTTTTTAATAAAATAATAATCTTTTATGCATACCTCTATGCATGAAAATCAAATATGATAAAAGTAACACTTTTACAATAAAATATTAATCTTTTATGCATACCTCTATGCATGAAAATCAAATATGATAAAAGTAACACTTTTACAATAAAATATTAATCTTTTATGCATACCTCTATGCATGAAAATCAAATATGATAAAAGTAACACTTTTACAATAAAATAATAATCTTTTATGCATACCTCTATGCATGAAAATCAAATATGATAAAAGTAACACTTTTATAATAATAAAAATAATCTTTTATGCATACCTCTATGCATGAAAATCAAATATGATAAAAGTAACACTTTTATAATAAAAAAATAATCTTTTATGCATGCTTTTATGCATAAAAATCAATAATAATGAAAGTAATACTTTTATAATAAAACTAAATTTCTTTTATACAAATAATCAAAATGCATCTTCTATGCATGAAAATGACACTGTAGAATATAGAATTCATAAGGATTACTCTTTTAGAATAATGAAAGATAATACTTATTTCCAAATTTGTGAAAAATTTCGCCATAACTTCCTTTGTATGGCTGACCATTTTTCAATTTTAAGTCTCTAAAATTAATTAAAAATGCATCAAGAGTATTTAAATCATTCTAAAGTAACATTTTTCTACTTATTTAAGAGAAACATTATGAAAAACTTGAGTTTATTCATTAATCATTCACCTAGGATAAAGAATGGTTGGATTTACTAGAGAAGAGAGGGGAATGCCTTTTGCAGTGAGGCATAACATCACTTGCAATTTTAGAGAAGACATAAAGCATAAAAAACCATAAAAACCATAAAATAAATGGAAAAGAGAAGAATCACCAACTTACTAATGAATTTGAGAGCTTTCCTTTGGCTTGATGGTTTGAGGGTTCAACTCTTGTTTGAGACAAGAGTGGCCACCAATCTTTTGGAAGAGGGAAGGTCAAAAACTAATGAATTATGAGTGAGTAAAATTCATTGTTTTTGGCACTTGGGAGAGGCAGGGTAACAGTGCAAAAATACTGTTGAGTTTCAACAAAGGGGAAGGATTCTATTTATACGAAAAAGTGAGCTTCTAACCAAGCCAACTGATTCTAGAATTTTCCAGATCAGTTTGGTCAATTTTTGACCATTTTTAGGTCAATTTTGCTCACTTTTTGGATCTAGTTGAAATAGTAGAGAGGAGAGATAAAAATATCCCATTATTTGGGAGTTTAAAACTCATTCAAGCATGTGAAATAGGAGAGAGGAGAGATAAAAATATCCCATTATTTGGGAGTTTAAAACTCATTCAAGCATGTGAAATAGGCACCTCCTTCATGAGGGGAATTCCCCCATACTGAGGTGTCAAAAATGCATCATTTCACCTAAATATCTCTCTTTTTTAACTATTAACCTTGTCCTTAGTCAACTCTTCATCTTATGTGAGTATTTACTCATTTTTGGGAGATTTTCCTTTTATTCTTCTATTTATCTCCTCCCTACATTTGGTTGAATCTTATTGGTCCATAGGAACCTTAATTTAAAATTTTGAAAAAATCTTCACCCTCAGGATAATGCCTCTTGAACAGATTATACTTAATTTCTAATGCACCTTCTGAAATTCTTTTTGAACTTCTGTTTCAGGGGAACTTATTTTAATAAGATGAGATATTTTTCTATCCAAAAATATTTAAAAATGGAATTACCACTCTCTAGAAGATTTTCTCTCTCTAGGCCAAAACTGGTAGAAACAAGATCTTTTATATTTTTGAAGAGGGATTTGACTACAGGGGAAGATACTGGACATCATGAGGGGCTGGGGGAGGAATCTTACATTCTACCCCACTTAAAAAACGTGAGATGTCCTCATCTCGCAGGTGGAGTATGATCTTTTTCATCTTCTTCTTCTTCAATCACTTCCAGCGTTACTACCTTGGAAGTGGACGGCCGATTTGGGAACAACTCTCTTTGACTTCTCCTATTCTGAGTTGGAGGTCTTGCATTACTTTGGGTTGAAACTGCAGGTTGGATAGAGGGTCTACCTCTGGGATTTCCCTGATTTTGGCGGATAGAACCGTGATTACTCTGGACGGAAGGGGCTGGAGTCTGGAATCTTGATCTCGGATTTTCTTGCCCTGAAAACCTTGATCCAAAAGGAGTTGGGAAATCCATGTTGTGATGTCCAAACCCTTGACAGTTATAGCATTTCACTCTCTTATTCAAGGGTGGAACTTCTGAAGTTGAAATCCAGGGAATTGAATTTTGGGAAAAGGACATTTCTTCCATTCTGGAACTTCCCATATCCTGGGTTTGACCCTGATATCTCTTAGGCGGAGGAAGGCTGGAATCATCTTCTAGGAATAAAAACCTTTTGAAAGGTGATGGTGATGGCTTTGGCGGGACTTTGACATCAAAGGCTTTGGCGAAATCCTTCGCCATCCGAACTGCCTCGGCCATGGAAATAGGTTTGGCATTCTTGACTAAAGTATCCAATGGCTCGTTCATTCCCCGAATGAACCTGGTCATCAGCTGCTCTTCATCCAATTGAGGGGAATATTTAAGGAGAAGGGCAAAAGCCTGATGGTACTCTTCAATTGTCCGGCTTCTCTGCTTTAGTTCCAAGAACTCATTCATCTTAGTTTCAAGAAAGCCTGGGGGACAAAACCTCTTTCTGAGGTAAGCCTTGAGATCGGTCCAGGTTTGGGTATTTTGGTCGAGACGGTTTGTCTCACAGTGGTTCCTCCATGCCACTCTAGCTGTATCCACTATCTTCAGCCTTGCAAGAGCCATTTTGCTCTTCTCATTGTACCCGGTGACATCGAAGTATTCTTCCATTGATTCGATCCACTTCTCCACAGCCTTGCCCAAGTTTTCCCCTTCACCCCTAAAAGGTCCAAGCTGCGAACTATGAAGAGTTTTACGAACATCTAGGTCGAGCTCTTCTTCATCGAGTTGGGGGTTAACATTTCTACCACGACGACCTCGATCCTTGTTTCTATCAATACGAAAACTCTTGTTAAGTCTCTTTATTTAAGATTCAATCCGATTTTTGATTCAACTGATTTCGGGGTTCTCGGCTCCCCACAGAGTCAAGGGATAAAGATACTCATATAGAACGTATTATTAGTTTTAACAATTCATTCAAAATTATCTCATTCATATCTTTAACACAATAATGGTCTATCAGACTGAATTCTTCTATCTAAACAATCCTCCATGGGGATTTTAATTTTTTAGATTTTTAATTTATCATTCCTTAACATGATCCACTGATCAAAAGTTAACAGTAGCAATCTGCCAGCACAATCCACCACTAATCTCATAGTGATTGGCTGAAGTCATTAACATCATTCCATTTAAGAACATCATCACAGGGACTCGTCCCATTCATCCTCATTGTGGTTTCGCTCAGCTTATTACATTTCAACCAAATTTCAGGAATCATCAATTATTTTATTTTTTTATTTTTTCAATCAGAATCCAAATCAACTCATCAGTTCTCAACCAGAATTTAAAAATCATATCAACCACACTCGAATTCATCATCTAGATAGCATTAATGCTTATAATTTCAAGTCTTAGATTTACTCGTATATACTGCCAGTAAAGAGCTGCAGTTATACCCTCGGTATATATGGGTAGTCACGGTCCTTGGAATTATAAGGTAAATACTATCATGTCTAGGCCTCAAGCAAGTCAGGGATTCCATACAATTGCGGTACTTCCACATCTGAAGAACCCCAATTACCAAATTACGAATTTCAGTTTGAATAGCAAATTGTATGAATTTTATCATACAATTACAACCTTTTAGTGCCTCTTGATAAATTTTTGACATTTTTGGCTTCTCGGTTGATCCTCATTAGCCAAATAGCTCTGATACCAACTGTGAGATCCCTGTTCTCACCGCGCAACGAATTCTGGGGTGCTAGCGCAGAAGTAGCACTTCTTGCGTGGGGCAGGTCCCATTTTAATAAGATGAGATATTTTTCTATCCAAAAATATTTAAAAACTGAATTACCACTCTCTAGAAGATTTTCTCTCTCTAGGCCAAAATTGGTAGAAACAAGATCTTTTATATTTTTGAAGAGGGATTTGACTACAGGGGAAGATACTGGACATCATGAGGGGCTAGGGGAGGAATCTTACACTAATGCTACCTTAGAGATGGCAAATAAAGAAAGTGTAAAACCCAAAGGCGTTATAACTAATGTGGAGGTTTCTATCATGGGAGTAAAACCTCCTTGGATTTCCAAATCATAAAGAGGACTCAAAATTCCTATCCTATACTTGGAAGGCCTTGGCTGAAGAGGGTCTCTGCAAGGCAATGCTAGAGTGAAGAGTGCATGACCATTTGTGAGATTCCCCACCATAAAATGAAGATCTTTATTTCTTGTAATAGTACTGATTTACAAAGTGAGAAAAGTGAGGAAGATGATGAGTATGTAAACTCTTTAAGCATATATAAGTGAAAGTGACTTGAACATAAAAATGGATAAAGACACTGAGGTAGACTTGCATGCACTTGAGGTAACTCCAAAGGTGGGGCCTCCAAATTATAGGCATTGTCTAATGAAAATATTAAGAATGATTTTGGCCTATTTAGATACAGAATGTGATCTCACTAACTGTGAAAGGAAAAGGTTTCTTTCTCTTTTTCATTTTTATGCTCATTTCTTTGATTGCAACAACTGGTTATAAACATCATCAAGTCACAATGGTGGAGCACTGAGTGGATTTGGTGGATGGGGCATAACCAGTAAGGCAATGACTCTACCACATGACCCCTAACTTCTCATTAGTTGTAAAGTAAGAAACTAATAATCTTCTTTAGTGTGGTAAAGGAAGAAATTGATAAGCTTCTTGAAGTTGGGTTTATTTTTCTTTCATAAGGGTTTAATTTGATTTCTCCTATTGTAATCTTTGTTTAGAAGAATGGAAAGCTAACGATTATTAAGGGACTAAGGTTATGTAGAAGGGTAAGAGAAGGGTGTGAGTGTGAATGGACTTGAGATCCACTTGCTCACCTATTTAAAGGTGGAGCCATGAGGCATTTTGTATTGAGCAAGGCCTAGTTGTATTCATAAACAACTTAATAAGCAAGATATTGTTCTTGTATTTTGTGAGTTCTTTTCCTCCACACACTTGATCTAGCATGAGCACCACGTTTTCTCAACATGGTATCAGAGCTTGGTTGATTAGAACCACTTGTGGTCTAGAATAGGTCAAAAATCTTCATTTTTTCTTATCCCTTCTTGTGTGTGGAGCTCAACCCTCTCCTGGTGGAGGCTGTCTACCAACGTGTAGAGGGCATATCTCTCTGAGATTTCAACATGAGAGTTGAAGAGGACTGTGGGCGCATCAGGTCGTACGGCCAATTTGAAGTGAAGAAGTCTCCACACGGCGCCATTACGTCTGCAGCAAGTTGGCATCGAGTTTCTGCAGCAGCGCTGTGGTCGTATAGCCATTGCCCACCTGTGAGCCATCATTAGGCAAGGAGCTTGAGGGCTTTTGATGAAGACCACTTCATCCCCTACCTACAGCTCAATTTTGAGCTTCAACTATCCACAGAGATGCGCCAGCTGTGCAGTCAAAAGACTAGGCGCCTCTTCACTTTCTTCTCATGAAGCTTTCCATTAAAGCTTCATAAGTTTTGTTTTCTTGCTCAAATCATCTCCTCCCTTGCTTTAATCACTCAAGTGGCATTGTGAATGGTGTTGCTGAACCTTCATCTTGATTTTGAAGGGTGGCCAACCACATGAGGTATTCATAAACCTCACTGTCAACAAGCTTCATCATCAACATCAACTTTCAAGCTTTCAAAGTGTTCAAAGTGTGCTTTTAAGTACTAATTATATTGTTTAATACTAATTAAGCTATTAATCCAACAAAGGGAAGTAATTATAAAGTGTTCTTAAATACTAATAGTGTTATTAAACACTAATGGTGAACTAATCACCAAAAATAAGTGTCATTTGATACTAAAAATGTGCTCTTAAGCACTAATTATATTTTTTAAACACTAATGGTGATCTTAATCACCAACCAAAGTGTTCTTTAACACTAATGAAGTTAATCCCCATCAAAATTAGTAATTTGGCACAAACCCTAAGTGCTAAACCATAAAAATTACTATTTTACTCTCCTATTTATGCAACATTCTTAACTTGATTAAGGTTGTTGCACTCTCATAAGCTTGTATCTTCAAACCCTAATGGGTATCATGTAACCAACATTATGCACAAAAGTTATTGTAATTGTGGAGTAGACACTGCCCTTGACCAATTCATAAGGCAAGTGGTAAGACCCTCCCTTTCCCTTTCCCATTTAAACCTACCTCATTGCTCATGGAGGAGCTATGGTATTCAAGGAAGCATCAAGCATGTTGAAGGAACATCTATAAGAAAACCATTTAAGCAAGGGTGGCAGCCTTGTTTTGATCATTGTGTGAGAATGGTCAAGGTGGAAAGCATGTGGTGGAAGCAATGGCATGTATGTCTAAAGCATGTCATCTACAAGAAGTCAAGCAAACACAAAGAGTGGGGTGCACCATCATTGAGGTGTACATCTTCATCCTCGACAACATATAAAGACTTATATGGAATCATTGTATTAGCCTCTAAGGCTCTAGGAACATAGTTGTAAAGAGATAACCACACCTATATTCCAAACCTTGTACACCTAATGTTATAAAGGCATCCTATGTCCAATACCACCTATTCCATCCTTCCATAGTTGGTATTGAGGGGGGGTATTAAGGGACTAAGGTTATGTAGAAGGGTAAGAGAAGGGTGTGAGTGTGAATGGACTTGAGGTCCACTTGCTCACCTATTTAAAGGTGGAGCCATGAGGCATTTTATATTGAGCAAGGCCTAGTTGTATTCATAAACAACTTAATACGCAAGATATTGTTCTTGTATTTTGTGAGTTCTTTTCCTCCACACACTTGATCTAGCATGAGCACCACGTTTTCTCAACAACGATATGTGTGGATTTCAAATAGTTAATTTTTTTAGACCATTCTTTTTGTAGTAGTAACTGATGTTAGCGGACATGGTAGCAGACATGGTATTGGTGTTGTACTTACATAAGATAATCATCCGATTAGTTTTCAAAGTTAAAAATTGAAACCATTTAAGCTTAAGCATAGTACTTTGATAAAGAATTGATTGATGTTATTCATGCATTGAAATTTTGGAAACATTATCTTAAGGGACCTGAGAGTGTATCGTTAAAACCGATCAAAGTATTAAACATTTACTTTTACAGCCTTTAATATCAAATAGACATATTAAGTGCGCATCTTTTATTCAAAGTTTTTAGCCAATATTAAATATAAACCTAGACATGATAATTTTGTTACTGATGCTTTGAGTAGGAGACCTTCCATTAATAATATATCTACTATTGAAGGTATTTCTTTTAATACTATTAATAATATATTATCTACTATTATAGACATTTCTTTTGATAATATGAAGGAAACATGTAAAAATAATTTTGATTTTTATGATGCATATAACAAGATGAAAGATAATTATTGGCTATCTTATTTTGATTATTCTTACGATTATGGTTTTCTTTTCTTTCAAAAGAGATTATACATCACTAAACCATTTAGGAAAGCTATTATTGAAGAATAGTCATCTACTTTGCAAATAGTTATCAAATATTTCTTTTGTCCTACGATGCATAAAGATGTTGCTGAGTTTTTTTCTGAATATGTTGTGTGTCAAAAGATTAAGATTCATAAAGAAAAGAGATTTGGTTTGCTTCTGCCTTTGCCTATTTCTAATGAACCATGGGAACAAATAAGTATGAAATTTATCACTAGTTTTCCTTCGACTTCTAAAGAATGATATGATTGGGACTCTGGTAGATAGATCTAGTAAACAGGCTTACTTTATTGGTTGCAAAAAGACATTGGCTGCACATGTTTTCATTAAACAAGTTTTTTCACATCATGGTTCACCAAGGATTATTGTTTATGGTGATGAATTACTTCTTGAGTAAAAGTATGACCAAATTTTGATTGAAGTCTCGCAAAGTTTTGATTCTGTGAAGGGCTATGGTGAAAAGAGCTACTAATTTGATAGACTCCATTTACCACTATTAACATCTAGAGCCAGAATCAAGGAAGCCAAATAAGTTATGGGTGGGATTGATGGGTGGATTTTGTAGAAATTTATCTCTAGGTTAAGGTAAAAAAACAAGGCAAATGGTGAAGTAAGAAGTTGCCAAAAAGCTTAGAGAAATCCTTAAAGATAGTTATATGCCAAGAGTGCAGCCTTGAAGAGGACGACGTGGATCAACCAAAGACTTAGC
This sequence comes from Cibotium barometz, assembly GCF_041138505.1. Taxonomy (NCBI): domain Eukaryota; kingdom Viridiplantae; phylum Streptophyta; class Polypodiopsida; order Cyatheales; family Cibotiaceae; genus Cibotium; species Cibotium barometz. The sequence continues at coordinate 58,889,834 of NC_141057.1, read as the reverse complement.
TAAGTATTTCCACTTTTTTCCACACCAAAGATCACACCTTGTCCTAATACTCCTAATATGGTTGAATTTAATGAACCATAACCACACATAGCTATCTCTAATGCACTTGATATGGTGGTATCTTGAGTCATAGCAAGGATGGACCATTTGTGGCTTGACCTCTTACAAGCTCATGAAAGCCTGGGGTGAAAAGACGCACGAAAAGTGGTAAGAAATTCTGGCCCTGCTAATTTTTCTTGCAAAATGTGCTATGACTTCCAAGACAAAGGATATTATCCTAGGAGAGCTTCTCCTTCCTTTGATTCTATAAATTTGATAGATGCTTGTTATTGACGACTATAAAGGTGAAGGTGAAGGTGTTGTTGTGTCTACTCAAGAGAAGAAACCTGAAATTGGTAAGGGTGTGGAAGAGGAAAAGCCCCGTTGAAAGTGGAAAATGAGGAAAAAGGGTGAAATAAGCAAGTTAAAAGATGGAGAAGGCATTTAGGATGATATGCTAACTTGGCCTCTCTAAAGGTCAAGGTCCTTATTTACGAGCTTATTACTATCTATGGGAAACTTCTTGCATTGGCTTCTCCCTTGTATAGTGAGTTGAGGAGTGGCATCCATGCAAGAAGGAGACAGAGGGATGCATCACCTCAACTAGTCAAAAAGGAAGTAGACATCTATTGTCCCTAAGAAGCTGACATGGTATGTAATGGGTTGCATGTAAAGAATGTTCTTGTTGATGGTAGTTCTACAGCAATAAATGTCATTTTTGAAGGTTAAATGGAAAACATTGGGACTTAAGAATAATCATAAGAACAGAGGGATACACCATCTTAAGTAGTCAAAGTAGAAGTAGACACTTATTCTACCTAGGTTGATATGGTATGTAATGGTTGGCATGTAAATAATGTTCTTGTTGATGGTAGTTCTTTAGTTCATGTAATTTTTGAAGGTTTAATGGAAACATTGGGACACTTAAGAACAATCATCTCATAAGTCTAATGCTACCTTAGAGATGGCAAATAAAGAAAGTGTAAAACCCGAAGGCGTTATAACTAATGTGGTGGTTTCTACCATGGGAGTAAAACCCCCTTGGATTTCCAAATCATGAAGAGGACTCAAAATTCCTATCCTATACTTGGAAGGCCTTGGCTGAAGAGGGTCTATGCAAGGCAATGCTAGAGTGAAGAGTGCATGACCATTTGTAAGTTTCCCCATAAAATGAAGATCTTTATTTCTCGTAATAGTGCTGATTTACAAAGTGAGAAAAGTGAGGAAGATGATATGTAAACTCTTTAAGCATATATAAGTGAAAGTGACTTGAACATAAAAATGGATAAAGACACTGAGGTAGACTTGCATACACTTGAGGTAACTCCAAAGGTGGGGCCTCCAAATTATAGGCATTGTCTAATGAAAATATTAAGAATGATTTTGGCCTATTTAGTTAGAGAATGTGATCTCACTAACTATGAAAGGAAAAGGTTTCTTTCTCTTTTTCATTATTATGCTCATTTCTTTGATTGCAACTGGTTATAAACATCATCAAGTCACAACGGTGGAGCACTGAGTGGATTTGGCAGATGGGGCATAACCAGTAAGGCAATGACCCTACCACATGACCCCTAACTTCTCATTAGTTGTAAAGTAAGAAACTAATAATCTTCTTTAGTGTGGTAAAGGAAGAAATTGATAAGCTTCTTGAAGTTGGGTTTATTTTTCTTTCATAAGGGTTTAATTTAATTTATCCTATTGTGATCTTTGTTTAGAAGAATGGAAAGCAAACGATATGTGTGGATTTCAAAAAGTTGATTTTTTTAGACCATTCTTTTTGTAGTAGTAAACTAATGTTAGCGGACATGGTATTGGTGTTGTACTTACATAAGATAATCATCCGATTTTTTTTGAAAATCTAAAATTGAAACCATTTAAGCTTAAGCATAGTACTTTGATAAAGAATTGATTGATGTTATTCATGCATTGAAATTTTGGAAACATTATCTTAAGGGACCTGAGAGTGTATCATTAAAACCGATCAAAGTATTAAACATTTACTTTTACAGCCTTTAATATCAAATAGACATATTAATTGTGCATCTTTTATTCAAAGTTTTTAGCCAATATTAAATATAAACTTGGACATGATAATTTTGTTACTCATGCTTTGAGTAGGAGACCTACCATTAATAATATATCTGCTATTGAAGGTATTTCTTTTAATACTATTAATAATATATTATCTACTATTATAGACATTTCTTTTGATAGCATGAAGGAACTATGTAAAAATAATTTTGATTTTTATGATGCATATAACAAGATGAAAGATAATTATTGGCTATCTTATTTTGATTATTCTTATGATGATGGTTTTCTTTTCTTTCAAAAGAGATTATACATCACTAAACCATTTAGGCAAGCTATTATTGAAGAATAGTCATCTACTTTGCAAATAGTTACTAAATATTTCTTTTGGCCTACGATGCATAAAGATGTTGCTGAGTTTTTTTTCTGAATATGTTGTGTGTCAAAAGATTAAGATTCATAAAGAAAAGAGATTTGGTTTGCTTATGCCTTTGCCTGTTTCTAATGAACCATGGGAACAAATAAGTATGGAATTTATCACTAGTTTTCCTTTGACTTCTAAAGAATGATATGATTGGGACTCTGGTAGATAGATCTAGTAAACAGGCTTACTTTATTGCTTGCCAAAAGACATTGGCTGCTTATCAAGCTGCACATGTTTTCATTAAATAAGTTTTTTTACATCATGGTTCACCAAGGATTATTGTTTATGGTGACGAATTACTTCTTGAGTAAAAGTATGACCAAATTTTGATTGAAGTCTCGCAAAGTTTTGATTTTGTGAAGGGCTATGGTGAAAAGAGCTACTAATTTGATAGACTCCATTTAACACTATTAACATCCAGAGCCAGAATCAAGGAAGCCAAATAAGTTATGGTTGGATTGATGGGTGGAGGATTTTGTAGAAATTTATCTCTAGGTTAAGGTAAAAAAAAACAAGGCAAATGGTGAAGTAAGAAGTTGCCAAAAACTTAGAGAAATCCCTAAAGATAGTTATATGCCAAGAGTGTAGCCTTGAAGAGGAGGACATGGATCAACCAAAGACTTAGCTAAGTATTTTCACTTTTTTCCACACCAAAGATCACATCTTGTCCTAATACTCCTAATATGGTTGCCTTTAATGTACCATAACCACACATAGCTATCTCTAATGCACTTGATATGGTGGTATCTTGAGTCATAGCAAGGATGGACCATTTGTGGCTTGACCTCTTACGGGTGGTTGCAAGATGAGGTTATCTAGTTTCATGTAGTGGGCGCCCTTGGCTTTAGCTGGAAAACAGGCATTTTTTCAAAAAGAATAGCCAATCTCTCATAGTTAGCCAAGGAGTTTCACTTCAAGGTCTTCTAACAAAACATCATATGCAAAGTTGGGCACCTAAAACTATAATCTGATCGAATATCCAATAATTGCAAATCCCCTTTTCTTTGGGAACCAAGTTTGTATACAGGCCCTGTCCTAGGTTTTGATAGGTACAGTGAATGTGAGTAAATTGCCTATAACTTTTACATTATTACTCTTATAATGTTCCCACTTTGCATATCATAAATACAAATAACATAGAGCTTAACTTGATTTATCGAGTAATTTTTGATGTGTTCTCCTATTTTCTATATTATTTAAAAGGTATTAGAATTGTTAAAAAACATACTATTTTATCCTCCCACCACATCTACCATTTAAAATGCTCAAATTGTATGGATCTAGTGATGATTAGATTGGGAAAGATTAGTATAATGTGGGTATAAGGTAAAATTACAAATCTAACGGTTGGATTTTTGTAGATTTACTTTGGAAAATTTATTATGACTATCAGAGACCCATTAAATCAATAGTAATTTAATTCTAGAAAATTAAATATTGAATCTTTCAATCTAAAAACTCAAGGGATCAATACTCTTGTTGCCATGAATTTATTAAAAAATTTTGGCTCGATTTGAGTATGGGAAGGTCCATTTTCAATCCTCCCAAGTGAAAATTCCCATATTGTGTCCACTCTCCCCTTTTCAAGTCTAAAACCAATCCTAGTTAGGTTTGGAAATCTAGGCTTGGTAAACTTCACAGCTTAGGTTTCATTCCATGTGTGAGGCTTGGGTAGGCACAAATCTTATATATGCATGCCACTTTATGTCCACATGAGCATCGAGAGGATCCACATAAGCAGCTTGCCACCTCCACCCTCCATGTCATCATGGTCAACCTAGTTGACTCCCCACCTCATCATCCTAGTCATCATTAATGCCACATCATCTTGCCACCTTTGCATGCCACCTCGCACTTGGTGACATGGCGTGCCACATCATGGAATTGCCACATCAACCATAATAGTGCCACATGTCAAGAGAATGCCACGTGTCATGCACGCATGTGACACGTGGCACCTCCTTCCCACCTCCCCTCTTTTTTCAAAAACATATTTTTGAAAAAGTTAATTTAGTAATTTAGAGAAATAGAATATATAATTTTAAATAATAAAATATATATAACTTATTAAATAAAAGAATTTAAAATAACTAATTTTAAAGGAATATATTTTGGGATTAGATCAATAATATTATTATTAAAGTTCATATAATTTTAAAAAAAATAAAATTTTTAATTTAATATTTCTTGAAAAATTTTAAAGTAGAATAAACCTTTGAATAAAATTTGAAAAAAATACTTTATTAAAAAAAAGCAGTTATATAATTATAAAATAAAAGATATCTTTAAAGATATATTTATATATCTAGTAATGATAAATATTTAGAGTTGTTAATAAATATTATTAATAATATTGATTTTTAAGTGGATAATAGTTTTTCTTTAATTATCTTTATGTTTATCTTAGTTATCCAATCAATCTTAGATAGGAAATCCAATGAGATTTGAAGTGGATAACCTATTTTTCCTATATAATCACACATCTCTAGTACTATCCCACACTTATCTCTAGTACTATCCCATCATTGAGCCTTTATAGTATTTTCTCTCTTAGCTTCCTTGAGAATGGGTTCTCAAAGTCATAGGAGTCGGAAACGTGATAGGACTAGACTCCCCCCCATCCACTAAGTTCAAGAGGAGGAGAGGAGAAGGGTAGCTCGTGGAGAAAGAGAGAGTGGAGAGCACGTCAACGAGCAACACCTTCCGTTGGCGATGATCCAAGCCTTGCTCCTCCTCTTCCACTTCCTCTCCCTTCGCCCTCTTCCCCTCCACTACCCCTTAGTTTAGATAATCCACATGAACCCGCCCTTCTTGAGTCCTCTCTTCTACAAGAACCCACCCCCCTCCTTTGGGCGCCCTTCGTGTGGATAGGAAAGAACTATCAAAGTCAGGGGCACATCGTCGTGCCCATGCAATCTTCCATTCCTATTTCAAAGACCTCACGCCTTCATCTCACAGGCATGTGTGCTTGATGCTTTGATTGATCTGCCCAACATGGGCAACTGCAGGGCGCTTTCCGACATTGGAGGTCGAAGAGAGAGGAGAGCTGGCATGGCGGTGCTACAAAGTGTTCGTCATTCCTATATAGTTAACAAGAAGAGGAACTCTGCGGACGCTTTGGCTGCTCGACGGGCTATTGTGGCAGCCATAAGTATCTCCCAAATGAAGGGTAAGGTTAGTGCCACATCTCGCATCCTTTCCATAGCACCACACGCACTTAGAGTTGGGTCTATTAGACGACAAAGTTTAGATGCCAATGAGGTTGGTGCTTTGTGGGCGAGTAGTGGTCGTGTAGCTAGGCATGATCGCCTACTAGATGAAACCACTAGAACCTTGATAGAAAGTTTTTGGGAGGAGAATTGTAGTGCCTCGCCAGTTTTCAAGAAAGCTTTGTGTAAGAGAGTGACAAGAGGAGTGTTCATTGAGCACGGTGCTTGCTTTCTTGAAATGACCCAAACTGAGTTGTATTCTCAGTTTGTGGCTTCGTATCCAGAGCTTAAAATTGGGCAAAGGTCATTTGAGGGGTGTAAGCCTTGGTTTGTGAGGTACTCATGTCAACGTGACACATGTTGTTGTCGCTACCATGTTGAGTTCAAACTTTTTTATGATGTGTTCCGTTCTCTTAGTGGGCATAGAGAGTTGCCTCGTAGTCCACGTGATTTCATCCACTCTCTTTTGTGTGCACGCACGGAGGATGCCCAGTTCCATAGGATGCCTTGTGTGGAGAGCAATTGCACATCATGTGGTTCACTTGCACATCTACAGATGGTAGATCTTGATGCAAGTGACCAAGAGATAGTGGCATGGCAACGTTATGAGTATGTGACACACCAGCTCCAGAGTGGTGGTGGACAGTCCAGGAAGTTGCAGCTCGTGGACAAACATACACCACGTTGTCACTTCACAGCCACATTTAGGGAGCAGATCTACCCCTACGTACGGCACAGTCATTGTGCCAAGTGGCAGGATCGTCAGTTCCGAGCATGCCTAGCAGAGTTTCCTATTGGTGTGGTCGTCTCTATGATTGATTTTGCAGAGAACTACACTTTCACACCTTTTCAGGAGATACAATCTGAGTATTACTTCTCAGAGCAGGTAATGGTTATATTTTGTAATATTTGTTTTATGTTTGAGCTACATTACTTATTTGATTTTTTGTGTCCTAAACGTATGTATTGCTTACCTCACCAGGTTGCTATTATGGTCCACATTAGCTATCGACATGCAGAGGCTCATGTAGATGGGATAGCGAGTACCCCCGAGACACGTGTCATTATTCGAGAGTATCATTTCTATATCAGTGATGATCGTTCACATGATGCACATTTTGTGCAACACTGTTTTCGTCTCCATGACGATTTTTTAGGAGATTGTGGGATCAGACATGTCCAGTGATGGGTTTGGTCGGATGGTTGTGGCGCACAGTTCAAGTCATCACGACAATTCTATTGGCTCTACAGGTAGTACTTATGGTTTTCTTACATTTACAATTAAACTAAATTCACTAGAACATCTTAAAGAAAACAATAACTAAGACTATCTTTTATGGATTTATAGGTGGCATGTGCAGTCTAGTATCCCAGTGATTTGGTCATTCTTTGAGACTGGTCACGGGAAGGGAGAGCATGATGGTGCGGGTGCGTGTGTGAAACGTGCCTTGAGGCGTCATCAGTTGCGGCAGGATGCTCAGCGGTTCAGAGATGCGGGCCACGTAGTCGAGTGGTGCTCCCAACATTTGTGTGGGAGTGCAGCATCATCGTACCCCAAACGTGATGCTCGGATTGTCAGGAGATTTTTTTGGCATGTGGATGGTGGCATGATTGACCGTAGAGCCTCCCATGATTGTGACACAGTACCTGGCACCTTGGGCTTACATTCCATCAGGAGCACGTGCATGGCAGCCCCCACGATCTACACACGACGGTTTGCATGCTTCTGTGGAGCATGTATGGATGGCGATTGGTCACATTGTGCCTCGAGAGGATGGGCAGATGCATGGATACAGACATTCCTCTCCCCCGAGCATCCTTCACATCCACAGTGTTGTCTGATGAGCACACAGGTCCTGCGTTCATGGTCAGTTATGATGACCTCACAGATTTGCTACAGGAGGGTGATGTATTTGCTGTTATTGCCAGTGAGGGAAATAGCGAGGGAGTAGACTACTATCTGATGAGTTGCACTAGGCCAAAGTGCATCCTTGACCAGGATATAGTGGATGATCATGGATTTTCTTATGACGCCCATAGCATGATTGTGGCAGGCCGGTTCTACCAGCAGATTTGACTTCATCGGGGGTGTTCCAGCAGTGGAAGTGGGAGTTAGAGGCATTTCAGTTCTCTCATCTAGTGGTTGCTACCAGGCTCACTCTTGTTCGAGTACAGAGCCGAAAACACAGTTCTCACCCTCGTTTTCGGCTTCGAGTGGATGACCATGAGAGCATTGTAGAGCAGTTGAGAGATAGAGAGGGTGCTGCTGACTAGATCTCTATCTTGATAGTGACTAAACTCAGACTAGCTGGGTTAGCTCACTTACATTGTACTTAGATTTTTGGGCAGCAGTGACTAACCTCAGACTAACTGAGGTAGCTCATTTTCATTCTGATGTACTTATTTGATGTTTATATCATTATGAGTTTTTTCATTATTGAGTATCATTACATTTTAGTTGATGTTCTTGATTTTATTATATTTTTTAACACTTTGGCTATCATATTGTTTGTTGAAAATCTCCATGCCATCGTACCCAAACATGCTCCGATGGGGACCAAACTTTGCAAGCATGTGGGGGTGCGACCCCCCCACATGCTTGCAAAGTTTGGTCCCCATCCGAGCATGTTTGGATTGGTAATTAGCACCCAGTCCGGATTTTTGAAGTCTCTTGGTGCTTAAGAGGCCATGGAAAATTCGGGCCTTCCCCATACCATCGTACCCAAACATGCTCCGATGGGAACCAAACTTTGCAAGCATATGGGGATGGGTCCCCCCCACATGATTGCAAAGTTTGGTCCCCATCCGAGCATGTTTGGATTGGTAATTAGCGTCCAGTCCAGGTTTCTCAAGTCTCTTGGTGCTTAAGAGGCCATGGAAAATCGGGCCTTTCCCATACCATCGTACCCAAACATGCTCCGATGGGGACCAAACTTTGCAAGCATGTGGGGGGGTCCCACCCCCACATGCATGCAAAGTTTGGTCCCCATCGGAGCATGTTTGGATTGGAAATTAGCGCCCAGTGCGGGTTTTTAAGGTCTCTTGGTGCTTAAGAGACCATGGAGAATCCGGGCCTTCCCCATACCATCGTACCCAAACATGCTCCAATGGGGACCAAACTTTGCAAGCATGTGGGGGTGGGACCCCTCCACATGCTTGCAAAGTTTGGTCCCCATCCGAGCATGTTTGGATTGGTAATTAGCGCCCAGTCCGGATTCTTGAAGTCTCTTGGTGCTTGAGGCCATGGAAAATTCGGGCCTTCCCCATACCATCGTACCCAAACATGCTCCGATGGGGACCAAACTTTGCAAGCATATGGGGATGGGTCCCCCCCACATGCTTGCAAAGTTTGGTCCCCATCGGAGCATGTTTGGATTGGTAATTAGCGTCCAGTCCAGATTTCTCAAGTCTCTTGGTGCTTAAGAGGCCATGTAAAATTCGGGCCTTCCCCATACCATCGTACCCAAACATGCTCCGATGGGGACTAAACTTTGCAAGCATGGGGGGGACCCATGCAAATTTTGGTCCCCATCGGAGCATGTTTGGGTACGATGGTATGGGGAAGGCCCAAATTTTCCATGGCCTCTTAAGCACCAAGAGACTTCAAAAACCCGCACTGGGCACTAATTACCAATCCAAACATGCTCCGATGGGGACCAAACTTTGCAAGCATATGGGGGGGGTCCCACCCCCACATGCTTGCAAAGTTTGGTCCCCATCGGGGAGCATGTTTGGGTACGATGGTATGGGGAAGGCCCGGATTCCTCATGGCCTCTTAAGCACCAAGAGACTTCAGAAATCCGGACTGGGCACTAATTACCAATCCAAACATGCTCCGATGGGAACCAAACTTTGCAAGCATGTGGGGGTGGGTCCCCCCCCATGCTTGCAAAGTTTGGTCCCCATCGGAGCATGTTTGGGTACGATGGTATGGGGAAGGCTCGGATTTTTCATGGCCTCTTAAGCACCAAGAGACTTGAGAAATCTGGACTGGACGCTAATTACCAATCCAAACATGCTCCGATGGGGACCAAACTTTGCAAGCATGTGTGGGGGGGGACCCATCCCCATATGCTTGCAAAGTTTGGTCCCCATCGGAGCATGTTTGGGTATGATGGTATGGGGAAGGCCCGGATTCTCCATGGCCTCTTAAGCACCAAGAGACTTCAAAAATCCGGACTGGGCGCTAATTACCAATCCAAACATACTCCGATGGGGACCAAACTTTGCAAGCATGTGGGGGTGGGTCCCCCCCATGCTTGCAAAGTTTGGTCCCCATCGGAGTATGTTTGGGTACGATGGTATGGGGAAGGCCCGGATTCTCCATGGCCTCTTAAGCACCAAGAGACTTCAAAAATCCGGACTGGGCGCTAATTTCCAATCCAAACATGCTCCGATGGGGACCAAACTTTGCAAGCATGTGGGGGTGGGTCCCCCCCCATGCTTGCAAAGTTTGGTCCCCACATCGGAGCATGTTTGGGTACGATGGTATGGGGAAGGCCCGGATTTTCCTTAACCTCTTAAGCACCAAGAGACTTCAAAAATCCGGACTGGGCGCTAATTACCAATCCAAACATGCTCTGATTGTGACCAAAGTTTGCAAGCATGTGGGGGTGGGTCCCTCCCATGCTTGCAAAGTTTGGTCCCCATCGGAGCATGTTTGAGTACGATGGTATGGGGAAGGCCCGGATTCTCCATGGCCTCTTAAGCACCAAGAGACTTCAAAAATCTGGACTGGGCGCTAATTTCCAATCCACACATGCTCCGATGGGGACCAAACTTTGCAAGCATGTGGGGGTGGGTCCCCCCCCATGCTTGCAAAGTTTGGTCCCCATCGGAGCATGATTGGGTACGATGGTATGGCAAAGGCCCGGATTTTCCTTAACCTCTTAAGCACCAAGAGACTTCAAAAACCCACACTGGGCGCTAATTACCAATCCAAACATGCTGTGATTGTGACCAAAGTTTGCAAGCATGTGGGGGTGGGTCCCCCCCCATGCTTGCAAAGTTTGGTCCCTATCGGAGCATGTTTGGGTACGATGGTATGGGGAAGGCCCGGATTCCTCATGGCCTCTTAAGCACCAAGAGACTTCAAAAATCCAGACTGGGCGCTAATTACCAATCCAAACATGCTCCGATGGGAACCAAACTTTGCAAGCATGTGGGGGTGGGTCCCCCCCCATGCTTGCAAAGTTTGGTCCCCATCGGAGCATGTTTGGGTATGATGGTATGGGGAAGGCCCGGCTTTTCCATGGCCTCTTAAGCACCAAGAGACTTGAGAAATCTGGACTGGACGCTAATTACCAATCCAAACATGCTCCGATGGGGACCAAACTTTGCAAGCATGTGGGGGGGACCCATCCCCATATGCTTGCAAAGTTTGGTCCCCATCGGAGCATGTTTGGGTATGATGGTATGGGGAAGGCCCGAATTTTCCATGGCCTCTTAAGCACCAAGGGACTTCAAAAATCCGGACGACTGGGTGCTAATTACCAATCCAAACATGCTCGGATGGGGACCAAACTTTGCAAGCATGTGGGGGGGTCCCACCCCCACATGCTTGCAAAGTTTGGTCCCCATCGGAGCATGTTTGGGTACGATGGTATGGGGAAGGCCCGGATTCTCCATGGCCTCTTAAGCACCAAGAGACCTTAAAAACCTGCACTGGGCGCTAATTTCCAATCCAAACATGCTCCGATGGGGACCAAACTTTGCATGCATGTAGGGGTGGGACCCCCCTACATGCTTGCAAAGTTTGGTCCCCATCGGAGCATGTTTGGGTACGATGGTATGGGGAAGGCCCGGATTTTCCATGGCCTCTTAAGCACCAAGAGACTTGAGAAATCTGGACTGGACGCTAATTACCAATCCAAACATGCTCCGATGGGGACCAAACTTTGCAAGCATGTGGGGGTGGGTCCCCCCCCATGCTTGCAAAGTTTGGTCCCCATCGGAGCATGTTTGGGTACGATGGTATGGGGAAGGCCCGGATTCTCCATGGCCTCTTAAGCACCAAGAGACTTCAAAAATCCGGACTGGGCGCTAATTTCCAATCCAAACATGCTCCGATGGGGACCAAAATTTGCAAGCATGTGGGGGTGGGTCCCCCTCCCCATGCTTGCAAAGTTTGGTCCCCATCGGAGCATGTTTGGGTACGATGGTATGGGGAAGGCCCGGATTTTCCTTAACCTCTTAAGCACCAAGAGACTTCAAAAACCCACACTGGGCGCTAATTACCAATCCAAACATGCTCTGATTGTGACAAAAGTTTGCAAGCATGTGGGGGTGGGTCCCCCCCCCCATGCTTGCAAAGTTTGGTCCCCATCGGAGCATGTTTGGGTACGATGGCATGGAGATTTTCAACAAACAATATGATAGCCAAAGTGTTAAAAAATATAATAAAATCAAGAACATCAACTAAAATGTAATGATACTCAATAATGAAAAAACTCATAATGATATAAACATCAAATAAGTACATCAGAATGAAAATGAGCTACCCTAGCTACTCTGAGGTTAGTCACTGTACAAAAATCTAAGTACAATGTAAGTGAGCTAACCCAGCTAGTCTGAGTTTAGTCACTATCAACGGCAACCCAATTAAAATTGTCATCTCTAACTGCCGGTCGACGTGCGCGTCGAGGCTGCTGTGCACGTCGAGGAGGCTGTGCCGGCTGCGGGGGTCGTCGAATGTCTGCGCGGGGAGGTCTGCCTCAAAGGCAGGATCGTGAGCTGGTGCCGATGTACTCGGGAGCTCACGAGTCCCAAAAGCTGCTATAGCCCTCTCTCTCTCTCTACGTCGTGCTAATGCAAGACGTCTCTGTCTGTAAACCCAAAATCTATAATCTGCAAGAGTACGTGTCTGCCACTCTGCTCGTGTAAGCTCCTCTGCTGTAAGGACATGCTGCTCATGAGAAGCAGCACTGCTGCTAGCACCATCACCCGAGGTGCCACTGGGACCAGCACCACCCACGCGCTCATATGCTGTGATCTGGCTCTCATGTAGGACTCTCTGGTATGCATCAAACTCATGTGAGCTCCACTCAATCTCTGGAGGCACCTCAGGCTCCTGATCTCTATCGTCGAAGGCGTCGAATCCCAAGTCAATAGCTGATGTAAAATCAATAGGCCTGCCTGTCCTAGCATCTACTCGAACGAGGCCTGGGTGAAGATCATCGATGCCCAGAACTCTGTATGTCGCTAGGTCGACGCGTGCACGGCAGGAGGGCATGCTGAGAAACGTACTAGCTCCTGGGTGATGCAAGACAAATGGAAAAAATGTCCACATCCTAGGGCATATCCGCCAGTACTATCAATGTCCTCGATACATAAAGCGCAGCACGCATTACGTAGGAAGGGTGGTGCATCCTGCGGGAGAGGTCGTCGAAAAACCTCTGTGAGACAGGCCGTGGATATAAAGGTAGGTATGGCACTGTCACGTCCGAGGATCTGCGAAACTCTCGAACATGCAGCATCAACTGCTCTGCCCTATGCTGGGCAATCTGCTCCATAATCTGATGATGCTGTGTCTCAGCTCTAGAGCTCTCTACCTCGGTCCAAGCTTACGCAAAAAAGTAAAGCATTAAAATAATTCATTAGTCTCTCATTAGGTATTACTTAAAGAAATTTATAACTTAGGACCTTAATTATAACTCTTTTACGTGCAAGAGAAACCTACCTGCTGGGATGTCGGACTCTCTCAGATGCTGTGCCTCTGCAGTAGCTGCCTCTACTGTCTGTAATGCAGCTCTGAGGCGGTCAATCTCCGCTCTCGCCTCTGCCAACTCCTGAGTGAGTCTCTCAGTGGTAGGTGTGGGACCCTATGTGACACAATCAACCATGCCGCTCATGTAAAAATATAGAAAAGTACATATAAACATGTAAATAAATGACTAAAAAAACTTAAGAAGTAATATATATGTAAATACCTCGACATCTGTCGTCGGTATAGATCGTGAGAACAGGCGCACCACGTGCTGGATGCTCTCCGTGGTACTCTGTACGTCGATGCCGACCTGGGTGCCAAGTGCCTCTACTATCGACAATGGCACAAATGAAGGATCTGTAGTAGGTGCTACACGAAGGGCAGGTGGAGGCCGCCTACCTTGGTCCTGAAGACGGCCTCGGCCACCACCACCACCCGGCCGATGGTTGGTGTAATCCACCTCCTCCCCTAAGACAAACTCCGCATATAATTGCTTTGCGAAGTATATGGGAATCTGGCGGTTGTTCGGCATCCTCCCATATGCGGCAACATATCGACTATAGATATGTGCCGCCATACGAGGATGCGAACACCGCGAAATAGTAAGGGGCTTGCCCGCCCCAGGCCTCATCCCACGACTATCGAGGAAAAGATCTAAGTACGCTCCATCCCTAATCGGAGCAAGATCACAGACCTGACGATATGTCAGGCCATGTGACACAGGAGCAGTACGATGGTGGGCTATCCACTCATCTACATAAACAATATCGTGAAGGCTACGAAGGGACGAAAGCATCGCCTCCAAGTCTGCCACGATATGTAATGTAGACGGTGTGTCTCTAGCACTCCTACGGATAGCCGCTAACTCGCGGTCTATCTCCGCGATGAGGTCCGCAATAGATGAGCGGCCCTCCTCGTGGCCCTCCATGCTAAAACCTAAGCCAAATGTGAAAGGTCCAATGTGAAGGGTCTAATGTGAAGGGTCTAATGCTTAGTGCTAAGTAGCACTAATGAAGCTATAAAACAATGCTAATGGGCTCACTAATGCTAATCCAAATCAAGAGAGCAAGGAGAGTGAAAACGACTTGTGACAATGAGGCAAAAAAAAAGGTTTCCGGTTTTATAACCTCGATCGAGGTTCGGTAAAATCATGCAATTTAGGGTTTGCAAGATTAACGCTCTGGATATTAGGGTTAGTGCAACGTACGGCCAAGATACACACTTAATTTTAGGGTTGGTGAAGGATCGACGGCTGAGATTTGGTATTACTATCTCGTTCGAGGTACATGGACGGCTATGATTTAAAGTTATTACCACGACCAAGGTATGTCGACAGTCAAGATTCATTATATACCTCGATCGAGATATTTAAACGGCTGAGATCGCATCTTCCAACGTACCTGAATGGACGGTAAAGATTGCATTTACGTATCTCGAACGAGATATTTGGATGGTGGATATTGCATCTACATATCTCGAACGAGATATTTGGATGGTGGAGATTGTATCTCTGTATCTCGAACGAGTTCTTTGGACGGTGGAGATTTGATCTCGGTATCTCGATCGAGATATGGGGACGGTGAAGATTGTATCCCATTACCTCGAACAATGAATGGTTGCGATTTGATGTTAATTTCTCGTTCGAGATACGTGGACGATGGAGATGTGCTAGTCAAATACGCCTAGGGGGATACAGCGTGGCCGTGATGTGGATCCGAGTGGCATAGATATCTCGATCGAGATATTGTGGTGGCGGTGACATGTAATGGTGACATGGATGACGCCTAGAAACCCAGACCTGCTAGCGTGGCATTAGTTGGCATCTCGATCGAGATATGTCGATTTAGGCTCGGGAGGCACGTGTCGTGTTTTAATTCACGGCACTATCACGATCGAGGTACTCCGCCCGAGATGTGTGGATGTCCCAATTTTAGAGAGAGTGAACGAAAGTGAGTACCCTCATCTTGCAACCTCCCTTACAAGCTCATGAAAGCCTGGGGTAAAAAGACGCACGAAAAGTGATAAGAAATTCTGGCCCTGCTAATTTTTCTTGCAAAATGTGCTATGACTTCCAAGACAAAGGATATTGTCCTAGGAGAGCTTTGCGAGACTTCAATCAAAATTTGGTCATACTTTTACTCAAGAAGTAATTCATCACCATAAACAATAATCCTTGGTGAACCATGATGCAAATGGTGAAGTAAGAAGTTGCCAAAAACTTAGAGAAATCCCTAAAGATAGTTATATGCCAAGAGTGTAGCCTTGAAGAGGAGGACATGGATCAACCAAAGACTTAGCTAAGTATTTTCACTTTTTTCCACACCAAAGATCACACCTTGTCCTAATACTCCTAATATGGTTGCCTTTAATGTACCATAACCACACATAGCTATCTCTAATGCACTTGATATGGTGGTATCTTGAGTCATAGCAAGGATGGACTGTGGCTTGACCTCTTATAAGCTCATGAAAGCCTGGGGTAAAAAGACGCACAAAAAGTGGTAAGAAATTCTGGCCCTGCTAATTTTTCTTGCAAAATGTGCTATGACTTCCAAGACAAAGGATATTGTCCTAGGAGAGCTTCTCCTTCCTTTGATTCTATAAATTTGATAGATGCTTGTTATTGACAATATCCTTTGTCTTGGAAGTCATAGCACATTTTGCAAGAAAAATTAGTAGGGCCAGAATTTCTTACCACTTTTCGTGCGTCTTTTTACCCCAGACTTTCATGAGCTTGTAAGAGGTCAAGCCGCAAATGGTCCATCCTTGCTATGACTCAAGATACCACCATATCAAGTGCATTAGAGATAGCTATGTGTGGTTATGGTTCATTAAAGGCAACCATATTAGGAGTATTAGGACAAGGTGTGATCTTTGGTGTGGAAAAAAGTGGAAATACTTAGCTAAGTCTTTGGTTGATCCATGTCCTCCTCTTCAAGGCTGCACTCTTGGCATATAACTATCTTTAAGGATTTCTCTAAGTTTTTGGCAACTTCTTACTTCACCATTTGCCTTTTTTTTAACCTTAACCTAGAGATAAATTTCTACAAAATATACCCATCCATCCCAACCACAACTTATTTGGCTTCCTTGATTCTGGCTCTAGATGTTAATAGTGTTAAATGGAGTCTATCAAATTAGTAGAACCATAGCTCTTCACAGAATCAAAACTTTATGAGACTTCAATCAAAACTTGGTCATACTTTTACTCAAGAAGTAATTCATCACCATAAACAATAATCCTTGGTGAACCATGATGCGAAAAAACTTGTTTAATGAAAAAATGTGCAGCTTGATAAGTAGCCAATGTCTTTTTGCAAGCAATAAAGTAAGCCTGTTTACTAGATCTATCTACCAGAGTCCCAATCATATCATTCTTTAGAAGTCGAAGGAAAACTAGTGACACATTCCATACTTATTTGTTTCCATGGTTCATTAGAAATAGGCAAAGGCATAAGCAAACCAAATCTCTTTTCTTTATGAATCTTAATCTTTTGACACACAACATATTCAGAAAAAAACTAGCAACATCTTTATGCATCGTAGGCCAAAAGAAATATTTGGTAACTATTTGCAAAGTAGATGACTATTCTTCAATAATAGCTTGCCTAAATGGTTTAGTGATGTATAATCTCTTTTGAAAGAAAAGAAAACCTTAATCATAAGAATAATCAAAATAAGATAGCCAATAATTATTTTTCATCTTGTTATATGCATCATAAAAATCAAAATTATTTTTACATGTTTTCTTCATGTTATCAAAAGAAATGTCTATAATAGTAGATAATATATTATTAATAGTATTCAAAGAAATAACTTCAATAGGAGATATAATATGAATGGTAGGTCTCCTACTCAAAGCATCAGTAACAAAATTATCATGTCCAAGTTTATATTTAATATTGGCTAAGAACTTTGAATAAAAGATGCGCACTTAATATGTCTATTTGATATTGAAGGCTGTAAAAGTAAATGTTTAATACTTTGATCGGTTTTAATGATACACTCTCAGGTCCCTTAAGATAATGTTTCCAAAATTTCAATGCATGAATAAATCAATCAATTCTTTATCAAAGTACTATGCTGAAGCTTAAATGGTTTCAATTGTGGACTTTCAAAAGCAATCGGATGATTATCTTATGTAAGTACAACACCAATACCATGTCCGCTAACATCAATTACTACTACAAAAAAAAATGGTCTTAAAAAATCAACTTTTTCAAATCCACACATATCGTTAGCTTTCCATTCTTCTAAACAAAGATTACAATAGGAGAAATTAAATTAAACCCTTATGAAAGAAAAATAAACCCAACTTCAAGAAGCTTATCAATTTCTTCCTTTACCACACTAAAGAAGATTAATAGTTTCTTACTTTACAACTAATGAGAAGTTAGGGGTCATGTGGTAGGGTCATTGCCTTACTGGTTATGCCCCATCCACCAAATCCACTTAGTGCTCCACCATTGTGACTTGATGATGTTTATAAATAGTTGCAATCAAACAAATGAGCATAAAAATAAAGAAGAGAAAGAAACCTTTTCCTTTCATAGTTAGTGAGATCACATTCTCTAACTAAATAGGCCAAAATCATTCTTAATATTTTCATTAGACAATGCCTATAATTTGGAGGCCCCACCTTTGGAGTCACCTCAAGTGCATGCAAGTCTACCTCAATGTCTTTATCCATGTTTGTGTTCAAGTCACTTTCAAAGAGTTTATATACTCATCATCTTCCTCACTTTTGTCACTTTGTAAATCAGCACTATTACAAGAAATAAAGGTCTTCATTTTATGGGGAATCTTACAAATGGTCATACACTCTTCACTCTAGCATTGCCTTGCATAGACCCTCTTCAGCCAAGGCCTTCCAAGTATAGGATAGGAATTTTGAGTCCTCTTCATGATTTGGAAATCCAAGGAGGTTTTACTCCCATGATAGAAACCACCACATTAGTTATAACGCCTTCATGTTTTACACTTTCTTTATTTGCCATCTCTAAGGTAGCATTAGACTTATGCGATGATTGTTCTTAAGTGTCCCAATGTTTCCATTAAACCTTCAAAAATTACATGAACTAAAGAACTACCATCAACAAGAACATTATGTACATGCCAACAATTACATACCATATCAACCTAAGTAGAATAAGTGTCTAGAAGCTCTCCTAGGACAATATCCTTTGTCTTGGAAGTCATAGCACATTTTGAATGAAAAATTAGTAGGGCCAGAATTTCTTACCACTTTTCGCGCGTCTTTTTACCCCAGGCTTTCATGAGCTTGTAAGAGGTCAAGCCACAAATGGTCCATCCTTGCTATGACTCAAGATACCACCATATCAAGTGCATTAGAGATAGCGATGTGTGGTTATGGTTCATTAAAGGCAACCATATTAGGAGTATTAGGACAAGATGTGACCTTTGGTGTGGAAAAAAGTGGAAATACTTAGCTAAGTCTTTAGTTGATCCATGTCCTCCTCTTCAAGGCTGCACTCTCTTGGCATATAACTATCTTTAAGGATTTCTCTAAGTTTTTGGTAACTTCTTACTTCACCATTTGCCTTGTTTTTTTACCTTAACCTAGAGATAAATTTCTACAAAATCCACCCATCCATCCCAACCACAACTTATTGGCTTCCTTGATTCTGGCTCTAGATGTTAATAGTGTTACCATAAACAATAATCCTTGGCTCTAGATGTTAATAGTGTTACCATAAACAATAATCCTTGGTGAACCATGATGCAAAAAAACTTGTTTAATGAAAAAATGTGCAGCTTGATAAGAAGCCAATGTCTTTTTAAAGTAAGCCTGTTTACTAGATCTATCTACCAGAGTCCCAATCATATCATTCTTTAGAAGTCGAAGTAAAACTAGTGATAAATTCCATACTTATTTGTTCCCATGGTTCATTTGAAACAAGCAAAGGCATAACAAAACAAATCTCTTTTCTTTATGAATCTTAATCTTTTGACACACAACATATTTAGAAAAAAAACTCAGCAACATCTTTATGCATCGTAGTAGGCCAAAAGAAATATTTAATAACTATTTACAAAGTAGATGACTATTCTTCAATAATAGCTTGCCTAAATGGTTTAGTGATGTATAATCTCTTTTGAAAGAAAAGAAAACCATCATCATAAGAATAATCAAAATAAGATAGCCAATAATTATCTTTCATCTTGTTATATGCATCATAAAAATCAAAATTATTTTTACATAGTTCCTTCATGTTATCAAAAGAAATGTCTATAATAGTAGATAATATATTATTAATAGTATTAAAAGAAATACCTTCAATAGCAGATATATTATTAATGATAGGTCTCCTACTCAAAACATCAGTAACAAAATTATCATGTCCACGTTTATATTTAATATTGGCTAAAAACTTTGAATAAAAGATGCGCACTTAATATGTCTATTTGATATTAAAGACTGTAAAAGTAAATGTTTAATACTTTGATCGGTTTTAATGATACACTCTCAGGTCCCTTAAGATAATGTCTCCAAAATTTCAATGCATGAATAAATCAATCAATTCTTTATCAAAGTACTATGCTTAGGCTTAAATGGTTTCAATTTTGTACTTTCAAAAGCAATCGGATGATTATCTTATGTAAGTACAACACCAATACCATGTCCGCTAACATCAGTTATACTACTACAAAAAGAATGGTCTAAAAAAATCAACTTTTTGAAATCCACACATATCGTTTGCTTTCCATTCTTCTAAACAAAGATCACAATAGGAGAAATTAATAAACCCAACTTCAAGAAGCTTATCAATTTCTTCCTTTACCACACTAAAAAAGATTATTGGTTTCTTACTTTACAACTAATGAGGAATTAGGGGTCATGTGGTAGGGTCATTGCCTTACTGGTTATGCCCCATCCACCAAATCCACTCAGTGTTCCCGTTGTGACTTGATGATGTTTATAACTAGTTGTAAATCAAAGAAATGAGCATAAAATGAAAAAGAGAAAGAAACCTTTTCCTTTCATAGTTAGTGAGATCACATTCTGTATCTAAATAGGCCAAAATCATTCTTAATATTTTCATTAGACAATGCCTATAATTTGGAGGCCCCACCTACCTCAAGTGCATGCAAGTCTACCTCAGTGTCTTTATCCATTTTTGTGTTCAAGTCACTTTCACTTATCTATGCTTAAAGAGTTTACATACTCATCATCTTCCTCACTTTTCTCAGTTTGTAAATCAACACTATTACGAGAAATAAAGATCTTTATTTTATGGGGAATCTTACAAATGGTCATGCACTCTTCACTCTAGCATTGCCTTGCATAGACCCTCTTCAGCCAAGGCCTTCCAAGTAGTGCATCTTTTTACCCCAGGGCTTTCATGAGCTTGTAAGAGGTCAAGCCACAAATGGTCCATCCTTGCTATGACTCAAGATACCACCATATCAAGTGCATTAGAGATAGCTATGTGTGGTTATGGTTCATTAAAGGCAACCATATTAGGAGTATTAGGACAAGGTGTGATCTTTGGTGTGGAAAAAAGTGGAAATACTTAGCTAAGTCTTTGGTTGATCCACGTCCTCCTCTTCAAGGCTGCACTCTTGGCATATAACTATCTTTAAGGATTTCTCTAAGTTTTTGGCAACTTCTTACTTCACCATTTGCCTTGTTTTTTTACCTTAACCTAGAGATAAATTTCTACAAAATCCACCCATCCATCCCAACCACAACTTATTTGGCTTCCTTGATTCTGGCTCTAGATGTTAATAGTGTTAAATGGAGTCTATCAAATTAGTAGCTCTTTTCACCATAGCCCTTCACAGAATCAAAACTTTGCGAGACTTTAATCAAAATTTGGTCATACTTTTACTCAAGAAGTAATTCATCACCATAAACAATAATCCTTGGTGAACCATGATGCGAAAAAACTTGTTTAATGAAAACATGTGCAGCTTGATAAGCAGCCAATGTCTTTTTGCAAGCAATAAAGTAAGCTTGTTTACTAGATCTATCTACCAGAGTCCCAATCATATCATTCTTTAGAAGTCGAAGGAAAACTAGTGATAAATTCCATACTTATTTGTTCCCATGGTTCATTAGAAATAGGCAAGGGCATAAGCAAACCAAATCTCTTTTCTTTATGAATCTTAATCTTTTGACACACAACATATTCAGAAAAAAACTCAGCAACATCTTTATGCATCGTAGTAGGCCAAAAGAAATATTTGGTAACTATTTGTTGCAAAGTAGATGACTATTCTTCAATAATAGCTTGCCTAAATGGTTTAGTGATGTATAATCTCTTTTGAAAGAAAAGAAGACCATAATCATAAGAATAATCAAAATAAGATAGCCCATAATTATCTTTCATCTTGTTATATGCATCATAAAAATAAAAATTATTTTTACATGCTTTCTTCCTGTTATCAAAAGAAATGTCTATAATAGTAGATAATATATTATTAATAGTATTAAAAGGAATACCTTTAATAGCATATATATTATTAATGGTAGGTCTCCTACTCAAAGCATCAGTAACAAAATTATCATGTCCAGGTTTATATTTAATATTGGCTAAAAACTTTGAATCAAACGAAGGAGAAGCTTTCCTCCTAGGACAATATCCTTTGTCTTGGAAGTCATAGCACATTTTGCAAGAAAAATTAGTTGGGCCAGAATTTCTTACCACTTTTCGTGCGTCTTTTTACCCCAGGGGCTTTCATGAGCTTGTAAAGAGGTCAAGCCACAAATGGTCCATCCTCTATGACTCAAGATACCACCATATCAAGTGCATTAGAGATAGCTATGTGTGGTTATGGTTCATTGAAGGCAACCATATTAGGAGTATTAGGACAACGTGTGATCTTTGGTGTGAAAAAAAGTGGAAATACTTAGCTAAGTCTTTAGTTGATCCACGTCCTCCTCTTCAAGGCTGCACTGTTGGCATATAACTATCTTTAAGGATTTCTCTAAGTTTTTGGCAACTTCTTACTTCACCATTTGCCTTGTTTTTTAACCTTAACCTACAGATAAATTTCTACAAAATCCACCCATCCATCCCAACCACAACTTATTTGGCTTGCTTGATTTTGGCTCTAGATGTTAATAGTGTTAAATGGAGTCTATCAAATTAGTAGCTCTTTTCACCATAGCCCTTCACAGAATCAAAACTTTGCGAGAATTCAATCAAAATTTGGTCATACTTTTACTCAAGAAGTAATTCATCACCATAAACAATAATCCTTGGTGAACCATGATGCAAAAAAACTTGTTTAATGAAAACATGTGCAGCTTGATAAGCAGCCAATGTCTTTTTGCAAGCAATAAAGTAAGCTTGTTTATTAGATCTATCTACCAAAGTCCCAATCATATCATTCTTTAGAAGAAGGAAAACTAGTGATAAATTCCATACTTATTTGTTCCCATGGTTCATTAGAAACAGGCAAAGGCATAAGCAAACCAAATCTCTTTTCTTTATGAATCTTAATCTTTTGACACACAACATATTCAGAAAAAAACTCAGCAACAGCTTTATACATCGTATGCCAAAAGAAATATTTGGTAACTATTTGCAAAGTAGATAACTATTCTTCAATAATAGCTTGCCTAAATGGTTTAGTGATGTACAATCTCTTTTGAAAGAAAAGAAAACCATCATCAAGGTCTCCATCAGTAACAAAATTATCATGTCCAGGTTTATATTTAATATTGGCTAAAAACTTTGAATAAAAGATGCGCACTTAATATGTCTATTTGATATTAAAGGCTGTAAAAGTAAATGTTTAATACTTTGATCGGTTTTAATGATACACTCTCAAGTCCCTTCAGATAATGTTTTCACAATTTCAATGCATGAATAACATCAATCAATTCTTTATAAAAGTACTATGCTTAAGCACAAATGGTTTCAATTTTGGACTTTCAAAAGCAATCAGATGATTATCTTATGTAAGTACAACACCAATACCATGTCTGCTAACATCAGTTACTACTACAAAAAGAATGGTATAAAAAAATCAACTTTTTGAAATCCACACATATCGTTAGCTTTCTATTCTTCTAAACAAAGATTACAATAGGAGAAATTAAATTAAACCCTTATGATAGAAAAATAAGCCCAACTTCAAGAAGCTTATCAATTTCTTCCTTTACCACACTAAAGAAGATTATTAGTTTCTTACTTTACAACTAATGAGAAGTTAGGGGTCATGTGGTAGGGTCATTGCCTTACTGGTTATGCCCCATCCACCAAATCCACTCAGTGCTCCACCATTGTGACTTGATGATGTTTATAACGAGTTGTTGCAATGAAAGAAATGAGCATAAAAATGAAAAAGAGAAAGAAACCTTTTCCTTTCATGTTAGTGAGATCACATTCTCTAACTAAATAGGCCAAAATCATTCTTAATATTTTCATTAGACAATGCCTACAATTTGGAGGCCCCACCTTTGGAGTTACCTCAAGTGCATGCAAGTCTACCTCAATGTCTTTATCCATTTTTGTGTTCAAGTCACTTTCACTTATATATGCTTAAAGAGTTTACATACTCATCATCTTCCTCACTTTTCTCACTTTGTAAATTAGCACTATTACGAGAAATAAAGATCTTCATTTTATGGGGAATCTTACAAATGGTCATTCACTCTTCACTCTAGCATTGTCTTGCATAGACCCTCTTCACCAAGGCCTTCCAAGTATAGATCTCTTCAAGGCACTCTTCACTCTAGCATTGCCTTGCATAGACCCTCTTCAGCCAAGGCCTTGCATAGACCCTCTTCAGCCAAGGCACTCTTCACTCTAGCATTGCCTTGCATAGACCCTCTTCAGCCAAGGCCTTCCAAGTATAGGATAGGAATTTTGAGTCCTCTTCATGATTTGTGTAAGGTTCCCCCTTCCAAAAATAGGGGAAACACTTAAGATAGTCCACTAAGTCTTATCTTGGAGAAAATTTCCTACTCATCGTGACACCTTGACCATGCAGAGATTCAAGGATACGATTCACAGGTAAGACCTAGTTCTATCCCGCAGGGGGAGCATGGTCTTCTAAAAATCAAATCACCCATAGGGTAATTGATTATAATTTGGGCAACTACTAGTCTTGATTCCTAGAGACAACACTTTTTTCCTCATCCATGCAAGGCACAGCCGCTGGCCTAGTCTTCTAGAATAGAATTACCTATTTATCTAACGTAGGGCTTTCACTTAATATGTTGGAAAGCTACCCAACTAATCGGGTCCACCCGTCTGTAGGATGGTGCCGTCGGGGCATTCCATCCTCCCACTTTCCACCCTACTCACGCGTCAATTTGTTTTCTAATTAATCCTACCACACTGTTTGACATAAATAAACATGTTCCTTAATTAAGGCCCTTTTTACAAGGTTTGTTAAAATAGCCTTCTTACACAATACAATAATGCCAAGATAAGATTTAAAAACAAAAGTTTATACATGAGAATCAATTTCATACAAGCCAAACCGACTCTCTTATTCTTTTCCTTTATACCGCCGATGATCTAGAATTCAGCCTTCCAGCCTCTACATGCTGGGCAAAACTCTACGAGACCATACACCTCATTGTCGGCCACGCTGGCGAGGACTCAAGCCGGCTTGTCGCCCTCTCAGGCTTCATCGCTCAATCCTCCCGCCCCTTAGAGGGATGTCTGCTCACTAGGGTGGGCTAATTCACCACACTAGCTTGGGCCCTCAGAACTAGGTAGCATCACAATCACTCGTCTCAATCGACGAACCTCATTCTCCCAATGGTATGAGGGATACCATGGGCCAACTTCGGGCCTTACTAACATCTCCACCGTCCGGCTATACAAGTACAAGAACGGGGTAGCGTCAAGGCAGGGAGAGTTGTACCTGTACCTTAATGTAACCAAGATAACAATCCATTTACTCACTAAATCATAGGACTAGAATCCATGTTACCTTTTTAAGAAAACAATCCTTTTCACAAAGATTTTAGTATTTCAACTCGAGATTGCGATAAGACATTCTTTATTAAGGCATATGCTGTTGTTTAAAAGAATACAAACTTTAAATAGTAAATCAATCAAATAGATCACTATTAACAATTAATAGAGAAGCCGGGGCCATACCTCAACCCCTAAGAATGATATATAATTGAAAAACAAAATATATATATACCTTATAGAAATTTATCGTTTATCGTTGCCTTTGCTCGTTAACAAGAGCTTTAGGACATGACATATGAGAACAGAGTCTTCTAATACCTTCTCTTATGATTGAAATCATCCAATCATCCCCAAGCTTTATCTCCTCTTACTCGTACTGTGACTCTTCTCTCTTTCTAAGGTCTATGGCAAAATAGCCTTCTCTTACAGGGCTTCGGCATACTATTCTTTCTCTAAAAGAAAAGCTATGGAGTTTTGGTCTCTTCCTCCGAAAGATCATAGCAATCTAAGCTTTATTTCTAAGATATTAGATAATAATGAAGGGATATATACATCTCAAGCTCTAGGATTACCTTGAGACTACTTGCTGCCTTCTTACAGTTTTCCCTGTGTAGAGACCCTGACAAAATCAACAAATTGTTTCGGCCATAACTCTCTAATAAAAACTTAGAATATGGTCATATAACCAATCAAAAGAATCAGAAGGCATCCAGTCTACAAGCCTACGCGAGTAGAATAGGCAAAAATGTCTCTATATAGCCACAAACGTGCCATCTTTAGAAACGTGTTGTTTTTCCACATTTTTAGTATGCATGGACTCTTAATATGTAAAAGTACTCTAAATACGACCTCCTATCACCTAAATTCGAATTTTTATTTTTGAAGATACTTATCTCTTAATAGAACTATTCTTATCTTCTTATTTCTTAAGATTTTTGGAGCTAATATTTTTATTCTAACACTTTCCTAATGTTTCTAGCCTTATTGTCTCACTCTTTTCTAAGTGCACTCTCTTTCCTTCTTGAAATCTATATTAAAAGAGACACATACATACGTGGCTTGGGAGAGACCTTACAATTTGGAAATCTAAGGAGGTTTTACTCCCATGCTAGAAACCACCACATTAGTTATAACGCCTTTGGGTTTTACACTTTCTTTATTTGCCATCTCTAAGGTAGCATTAGACTTATGAGATGATTGTTCTTAAGTGTCCCAATGTTTCCATTAAACCTTCAAAAATTACATGAACTAAAGAACTACCATCAACAAGAACATTATTTACATGCCAACCATTACATACCATATCAACCTAAGTAGAATAAGTGTCTACTTCTACTTTGACTACTTAAGATGGTGTATCCCTTTGTTCTTATGATTGTTCTTAAGTCCCAATGTTTTCCATTAAACCTTCAAAAATGACATTTACTGTTGTAGAACTACCATCAACAAGAACATTCTTTACATGCAACCCATTACATACCACGTTAGCTTAGGGACAATAGATGTCTACTTCCACTTTAACTAGTTGAGGTGATGCATCCCTCTGTCTCCTTCTTGCATGGATGCCACTCCTCAATTCACTATACAAGGGAGAAGCCAATGCAGGAAGTTTCCCATAGATAGTAATAAGCTCGTAAAAAAGGACCTTGACCTTTAGAGAGGCCAAGTGTGAGATCCCTGTTCCCACCGAGCAACGGATTCAGGATACTGGCAGCGGAAGTAACACATCATGCGCGGGTAGGGGTCTCACACTCGGGGCCTCGCCCACGGATATCCGGACAAGAGACTAATCCGTCGGTTTGTCCAAAACCAAAACTGGAAAAACTTCCTTTACCCGGAAAGTATGGGCGATTCCACCCGGATAACTCTTTACTCTAACGTAGTCAAGATCATTACGGATCAACTGATCTGACTGCACCTTTAACGGTACTTGGTCAATTCAAGGAAGAAACTTGCACTTGGATCATTGGGATCAACGCTTTTTTCCCCATCAAGAGGCACAGCCGTTGATTCCTATCCATAGAACAATTTCTATCTGGGATTTACTTCATCTATCGTAATAATAGAAATTAAATCTCGATTTACGGATCCATCAGTCCAGCCTAACCCCATCCGATCCCATGGGTTAGCCAACCGCCCAACCACTGTAGTGATGGGATCCAATTTGGAATTTGGTTAGGTTTTGTCCCGGGTACCAAGGAAAAGAGTTCCAAGGCCCCCTAGCCGGAAGTTCATGCAAACATAAAACTAGCCACACCACTTACACACCCAATATGAAATTGCCTTTTTCTTAGCATCAGCTAACTTTAAAACAATCCTTTAATGAAACCATAGTACCACTGATCACAATCTTCCAATTTATCCGGTTGATTCATAATTTTCCATTATTCCTTCATCAGAGTATCTATGGCATCATTGGCAACTAGAACGCTCACCACCTGTTCACACAGGGGCCTTTTCAATAGTTCCTAGCCCATAATACTCGGCAATATAATCACTTATAAAAAATTTCAAGATGGACTCTCGTTGAAGATCAGCAAGATCAACCAACAGATCCATATAAAGAGCCATGGACTCATCCATTGAAGACCAGCAAGGTCAATCAACCAGATCCATGCCCGGTTTCACAAAACAACTCCTACTCCTTGTTCCAATATCTTCCTCGACGCACGCGTGGGTATCCTGGGTGACCCAGAGCCCGAGCACCGTATGGTCAGCACCCTCTAGGATCCTTCGCAGGTGACCTAGCGCTTCACTCATAGGCCGCTTCCTTGGTCCCTCATCCACCATACCGGAAGCTCACCATTTAAATCGAACCGAGGCTGGTCAAGACCTCGGTCGACCTTGCTACGCGAGACGTCCTCCATTGACTCTCCGTCAGCAGTTGCAACTTTAACAGTTAGGTCTTCATGACCTTAATCCACAAGATGGTCAAAATGCTTCCCCAGCATTCTTGACATAAAACAGTCATTTACAAACAGTCACAAAATACAGTTTCTAAATCGAACTCTCGTCTTTCCACATTATCCCTCCTTAGTCCACATTACTTATTCCACATTCCATTCAATGTGTACTCATTCTCATCCATTTCCTCATATCGACGACACATTAATTCACATACACATTCACATTCACATCCATACATCCACATTTACATGCATACATCCATTTTCACATCCTCATTTATACATCCACATCCCATATCCACATTCATACATACACATCCATATCCACATCCATACATCCACATCCATATCCACATTCACATCCATACATCCACATTCACATCCATACATCCATATCTACATGTATACCTCCATTTTCACATCCTCATTTATACATCCATATCCCATATCTACATTCATACATACACATCCATATCGACATCCATACATCCACATCCACATCCACATTCATATTCACATCCATATATCCACATTTACATGCATACATCCATTATCACGTCCTCATTCATACATCCACATCCACACTCATATCCGTATATCCACATCTACATGCATACATCCATTATCACGTCCTCATTCATACATCCACATCCACATTCCCATTCACATCTATACATCCACATCTACATCCACATTCACATACATCCATTTTCACATTCATACATCCATACTCCCATCTCCACATCCACACATCCACATACATACATCCGTTTCCACATTCCCATTCATATAACCCCATATGCCTTCACATCTAATCTTTTACATCACATCCATTCTTGCCCTATCACAACCCATATACATCTTATCCTATCACATACACTTCTTACCTCATCCCGTACACATCTTATCACATCTTAATTCATCTTATCACCTCTTATCACCTCTTATACACCTCTTATCACATCCTATCACATCTCATATCTATTTATAGAATACAAGAGAATTCTTATATTTGATATAAGATTTCTTTACACATTTACTTATCCATAAATTCCATTTAAGGAGATTAATACTTCCGAAGTAAAATCAATCTTTTATGCATCTTCCTATGCATAAATTCATTTTAAATGAAAATGACACTTTTGAATTAAAATTCAATCTTTTATGCATCTTCCTATGTATAAATTCAATTTAGATGAGAATGACACTTTTGAATTAAAAATCAATTTTTTATGCATCTTCTTATGCATAAATTCAATTTAGTAAGAATTTTACTTTTAGAATAAAAGAATTTCTCTTATGCATCTAAGTTATGCATAAAATCCATTTATGAGAAAAATCACACTTTTAGTATAAAAAGAATATCTTTTATGCATACCTCTATGCATGAAATCCAATATGATAAAAGTAACACTCTTACAATAAAATAATCAACTTTTTATGCATATCTCTATGCATGAAATTCAATTATGATAAAAGTCACACTTTTATAATAAAATAATCAACCTTTATGCATACCTCTATGCATGAAATTCAATATAATAAAAGATACACTTTTATAATAAAATAATCAACTTTTATGCATACCTTTATGCATGAAATTCAAATATGATAAAAGTAACACTTTTGATATAAAAATTTATCCATTATGTATACTTCTATGCATGAAATAAAAATGATAAAAGTAACACTTTTGATATAAAAATTTATCCTTTATGCATACTTCTATGCATGAAAATAAAAATGATAAAAATAACACTTTTGATATAAAAATTTATCCTTTATGCATACTTCTATGCATGAAAATAAAAATTGATAAAAATAACACTTTTGATATAAAAATTTATCCATTATGCATACTTCTATGCATGAAAATAAAGATGGTAAAAGTAACACTTTTGATATAAAAATTTAACCATTATGCATACTTCTATGCATGAAATAAAAATGGTAAAAATAACACTTTTGATATAAAAATTTTTCCTTTATGTATACTTCTATGCATGAAAATTAAAAATGATAAAAGTAACACTTTTAATATAAAAAAATTATCTTTTATGCATACTTCTATGCATGAAAATCAATTATGCATAATATAAAAATTAATTTCTCTATGATTACAATGAATATCTTTCAATTAATCTAGGATGATAATTCCTAGAATATGGTAGGAAGTCCTCTTTTTATGCTTTGAATGAAATTATTTTATGCATAATTTTTATAAAAATTTTGCCATAGCTCCGCTGCTATGACTGATAAATCTCAATTTTTCTAAGGGATAAAGCTTATCATTAAGGAAATAATTAAAATGATCTCTAATTGGATCATTCAACCATAATGGATTGAATCATCAATATACATAAACTAAAAGCATAGAAAAAAGCCATTAATTTGGCCTCAAGCATAGCTTAATCTTGGGTTAAGGAAAAGCTTTATGAAAAGCTTGATTTGGATTGAGAATGGGTCATGAGTATGACCATTTCTTGATTGAGAGAGAGAAATTACATAAAAACTATTAGAATTTAAACATAAATGGAAATTAACTTCAATAGCATTTATTAAATTATGTAACTCTTCACTAACATTATCAATTCACTTCAATAGCATTCAAAAAAAAACCATACCAATTAAGCTTCTCAAGCTTGAGAGGGGTTGAGAAGAGAGAAACATTGAGAAATTATAGAAAAGATCAATATTCACTAATTACCTTACAAATTGCTTGATTCTTTGTTCACGGTAGAGGCCCCCAACCAATCAATTGGTTAAGTATGTTGATGGAGCCACTAATGGGGATTGAAGAAAGAGGGAAGCTCCAAAAACTAGTGAATTATTAAATGAATTCACAGTTCTTGGCTTAGGTGGAGTAGAGTAACGATGCATAAACACTATGTTTTTTTCAACAAGGGGGAGGCTTCTATTTATAGGAAAAATTGAGCTCCTAACCAAACAAACTGATTCTAGAATTTTCTAAATCAGTTTGGTCAATATTTGACCATTTTTAGGTCAGTTAAGCTAACTTTTTGGAACTAGACTTGAATGAGGAGAGAGGAGAGATGAAATATCTCAATTTTTATGAGTTTAAAACTCATTCAAGCATGTGAAATATGCACCTCCTTTAAAGAACTCCCCTTCCTTACATATGTGTCATAATGGAATCATTTTAATATTGCTCATAGTTTTTTACTAATAAACCTTGTACATTTTCAACTCTTCATCTTATGTGAAATATGCACCTCCTTTAAAGAACTCCCCTTCCTTACATATGTGTCATAATGGAATCATTTTAATATTGCTCATAGTTTTTTACTAATAAACCTTGTACATTTTCAACTCTTCATCTTATGTGAGCATTTCCTCATTTTTGGATACCCAAAATATCTCATATTTTTAATATTGCTCATAGTTTTTTTACTAATAAACCTTGTACATTTTCAACTCTTCATCTTATGTGAGCATTTACTCATTTTTGGATACCCAAAATATCTCATATTTTTAATATTGCTCATAGTTTTTTACTAATAAACCTTGTACATTTTCAACTCTTCATCTTATGTGAGCATTTACTCATTTTTGGGTATCTTCTTTTACAAATTGGATTTATCTCCTCCCTACACATGGATTGATGCTATTGGCCCATAGGAACCTTAATTGAACCATAATCCAAAAATTTCTGAAAATCTAGACCCTTAGGCTAAGGTCCTTTATACCCAGTTCCAATTAATTCCAATTGCACATTGGAAAGTTCTTTTTGAATTTCTGTTTCAGGGGAACTTATTTTAATAAGATGAGTTATTTTTCTATCCAAAAATATTCATAATCTGAATATTCTCTCTCTAGAATATTTTCTCTCTCTAGGTTAAAACAGTTAGAAACAAGGTCTTTATATTTCTGAAGAGGGATTGATTACAGGGGAAGATACTAGACATCAAAAGGGGGTTTGGGGAGGAATCTTACATTCTACCCCACTTAAAAAATGCGAGATGCCCTCATCTCGCAAACTGGGATAATTTCACAAGATGCACGAATATGAGACTTAGAGAAAAATTTTAATCAAGGTTAACCACCAAGAAAAGTCTTGAAGAGAGCAAGATTCAAAATAAGAACAAGATTTAAACTTTATTCATTCTCGGAACTTATACAGTAAGGATAGAAGAACTCTTTACACTTCCATAAGCCCGTCCATCATATGATCACAAAAGCAGTACTCACAAGCTGCGCAAGTATAGGGTAACTCATCTATGGGAATGATTCTGCTGGTTATTGCCGCACCTATCTCAGTGGTATGAGGTGATCTAACAAAAGGACCTCTGAGAGGTAAGCCAAAAACGGGGTAAAGGCATATCTTCTCATGAGGAAGAAAACACGCCAGTAAGAAGACCCGCTCAGAGAACCCAAGATGTCTTGATCTCATGACGCAGTAGTATCGGGGACCCAAACCCAAAGCTTTAATAACCATGGCCAAGCGGACATTGTTACGAAAGTGCTGCTGACCCTAGGGTGTTACCCTAGTTATGTTTTGATAGGTCCGCCATTTGGTCTGAGCTACAGAAGTTCCCAAGTGAGGGAAAAGTGAGCGCTCATACTGTTCTATAAAATCTTTCTTCACAGACTCGCTTGCGTCTTGAAGGTGAGAAATCATCATGGATAAAACTAATTCCTGTTGCCAAGCCATGAAGGAGATTAAGAAGAAGGGAGATCGATGGAAGTAAGATTACTATGAGCGACAAGTAAAAGTTACGACTTATATAAAGGAAGGAGCTAGCGTAACCTAGAAGCCAACGGTAACTTGCCACTGAAGTTTTGCCGTCTTTCCATGATTTGGGTTTGGCACATTTTTCTATAGAAGGCATTAAGAACTTTGAGATGAGGAGATAAAAGAAGCTTGTAGGCTAAGTCACCTACTTTCATTGAATTCAGATAAGGTTCACAATATCTGGGGGATAACTTCTTATACTCCCCAAGAGATAAAGAACTTCTTTTTGGGCCGTACTCGAATGAAAACCAAAACCGTGGTATCCAAAACACCGATTTTCACTTCTGAACTCATTGTTCTGAATCCTTAAAACAGGTAGGACTCCTGAGAAGTATTCTAGGAAAAGGATCTTCTTTTTTTTTCTTTTTTCTTTTTTTTAACAGAATCTTTCTTTTATTTTAGAGAGGGAATAATTATAAGATCAAAAGGGAGATTCTTACTCCTATATACCTCGAAGGTTGGGGAGGAATCTTACATTCTACCCCACTTAAAAAAGTGCGAGATGTCCTCATCTCGCAAGGTAGAGGATAACTCTTTTTCTTAAGATCCAATTTTATTCTGGGGTTCCTTATATTCTGGTCAACCCAACAGAATACTGGGATAAATATCCTTTAGAACTCATCAACAATTCATTCAGATCATATCATTCATATCTTTAACATGATAATGGTCCATTAGACAGAAAAATTTCCTTCTGAACATTCCTCCACGGGAATTTTAGTCAAGTAAGTTCTCAATTTGTCATCCCTTAACTTGATCTAACGGCGGTCAAGTATTAATAGTAGCAATCTGACAGCACAATCCACTAATCTCATAGTGATTTGCTGAAATCATTATCATCATTCCAGTTATGAATATCATCACAGGGACTCGTCCCATTCATCCTCATTGAGGTTTCGCTCAGCTTATTACATTTCAACCAAATTTCAAGGATCATCATTTTTCAATCAGAATCCAAATCAATTCATCAATTCTCAAACAGAATTAAAAATCATATCAACCACGTTCGAAATCATCCTCTGGATAGCATTAACGCTTATAATTTCAAGTCTTAGATTTACTCGTATATACTGTCAGTAAAGAGCTGCAGTATACTCTCGGTATATACGGGTAGTCACGGCCCTTGGAACTATAAGGTAAATACCATCATGTCTAGGCCTCAAGCAAGTCAGGGATTCTATATAA
Source organism: Cibotium barometz (assembly GCF_041138505.1). Taxonomy (NCBI): domain Eukaryota; kingdom Viridiplantae; phylum Streptophyta; class Polypodiopsida; order Cyatheales; family Cibotiaceae; genus Cibotium; species Cibotium barometz. The sequence goes on along the minus strand of NC_141057.1, from coordinate 58,855,673 downwards.
TTGTGGTACTTCCATCTGAAGACCCAATTACCAAATTACGAATTTTAGTTTGAATATCAAATTGTATGACTTATATCACACAATTACAACCTTTTTGTGTTTCTTGATAAATTTTTGACATATTTGTCTTCTCAGTTGATCTTTATTAACCAAAGGCTCTGATACCAACTGTGAGATCCCTGTTCCCACCGAGCAACGGATTCAGGATACTGGCAGCGGAAGTAACACATCATGCGCGGGTAGGGGTCTCACACTCGGGGCCTCGCCCACGGATATCCGGACAAGAGACTAATCCGTCGGTTTGTCCAAAACCAAAACTGGAAAAACTTCCTTTACCCGGAAAGTATGGGCGATTCCACCAGGATAACTCTTTACTCTAACGTAGTCAAGATCATTACGGATCAACTGATCTGACTGCACCTTTAACGGTACTTGGTCAATTCAAGGAAGAAACTTGCACTTGGATCATTGGGATCAACGCTTTTTTCCCCATCAAGAGGCACAGCCGTTGATTCCTATCCATAGAACAATTTCTATCTGGGATTTACTTCATCTATCGTAATAATAGAAATTAAATCTCGATTTACGGATCCATCAGTCCAGCCTAACCCCATCCGATCCCATGGGTTAGCCAACCGCCCAACCACTGTAGTGATGGGATCCAATTTGGAATTTGGTTAGGTTTTGTCCTGGGTACCAAGGAAAAGAGTTCCAAGGCCCCCTAGCCGGAAGTTCATGCAAACATAAAACTAGCCACACCACTTACACACCCAATATGAAATTGCCTTTTTCTTAGCATCAGCTAACTTTAAAACAATCCTTTAATGAAACCATAGTACCACTGATCACAATCTTCCAATTTATCCGGTTGATTCATAATTTTCCATTATTCCTTCATCAGAGTATCTATGGCATCATTGGCAACTAGAACGCTCACCACCTGTCCACACAGGGGCCTTTTCAATAGTTCCTAGCCCATAATACTCGGCAATATAATCACTTATAAAAAATTTCAAGATGGACTCTCGTTGAAGATCAGCAAGATCAACCAACAGATCCATATAAAGAGCCATGGACTCATCCATTGAAGACCAGCAAGGTCAATCAACCAGATCCATGCCCGGTTTCACAAAACAACTCTTACTCCTTGTTCCAATATCTTCCTCGACGCACGCGTGGGTATCCTGGGTGACCCAGAGCCCGAGCACCGTATGGTCAGCACCCTCTAGGATCCTTCGCAGGTGACCTAGCGCTTCACTCATAGGCCGCTTCCTTGGTCCCTCATCCACCATACCGGAAGCTCACCATTTAAATCGAACCGAGGCTGGTCAAGACCTCGGTCGACCTTGCTACGCGAGACGTCCTCCATTGACTCTCCGTCAGCAGTTGCAACTTTAACAGTTAGGTCTTCATGACCTTAATCCACAAGATGGTCAAAATGCTTCCCCAGCATTCTTGACATAAAACAGTCATTTACAAACAGTCACAAAATACAGTTTCTAAATCGAACTCTCGTCTTTCCACATTATCCCTCCTTAGTCCACATTACTTATTCCACATTCCATTCAATGTGTACTCATTCTCATCCATTTCCTCATATCGACGACACATTAATTCACATACACATTCACATTCACATCCATACATCCACATTTACATGCATACATCCATTTTCACATCCTCATTTATACATCCACATCCCATATCCACATTCATACATACACATCCATATCCACATCCATACATCCACATCCATATCCACATTCACATCCATACATCCACATTCACATCCATACATCCATATCTACATGTATACCTCCATTTTCACATCCTCATTTATACATCCATATCCCATATCTACATTCATACATACACATCCATATCGACATCCATACATCCACATCCACATCCACATTCATATTCACATCCATATATCCACATTTACATGCATACATCCATTATCACGTCCTCATTCATACATCCACATCCACACTCATATCCGTATATCCACATCTACATGCATACATCCATTATCACGTCCTCATTCATACATCCACATCCACATTCCCATTCACATCTATACATCCACATTCACATACATCCATTTTCACATTCATACATCCATACTCCCATCTCCACATCCACACATCCACATACATACATCTGTTTCCACATTCCCATTCATATAACCCCATATGCCTTCACATCTAATCTTTTACATCACATCCATTCTTGCCCTATCACAACCCATATACATCTTATCCTATCACATACACTTCTTACCTCATCCCATACACATCTTATCACATCTTAATTCATCTTATCACCTCTTATTACCTCTTATACACCTCTTATCACATCCTATCACATCTCATATCTATTTATAGAATACAAGAGAATTCTTATATTTGATATAAGATTTCTTTACACATTTACTTATCCATAAATTCCATTTAAGGAGATTAATACTTCCGAAGTAAAATCAATCTTTTATGCATCTTCCTATGCATAAATTCATTTTAAATGAAAATGACACTTTTGAATTAAAATTCAATCTTTTATGCATCTTCCTATGCATAAATTCAATTTAGATGAGAATGACACTTTTGAATTAAAAATCAATTTTTTATGCATCTTCTTATGCATAAATTTAATTTAGTAGGAATTTTACTTTTAGAATAAAAGAATTTCTCTTATGCATCTAAGTTATGCATAAAATCCATTTATGAGAAAAATCACACTTTTAGTAAAAAGAATATCTTTTATGCATACCTCTATGCATGAAATCCAATATGATAAAAGTAACACTCTTACAATAAAATAATCAACTTTTTATGCATACCTCTATGCATGAAATTCAATTATGATAAAAGTCACACTTTTATAATAAAATAATCAACCTTTATGCATACCTCTATGCATGAAATTTAATATAATAAAAGATACATTTTTATAATAAAATAATCAACTTTTATGCATACCTTTATGCATGAAATTCAAATATGATAAAAGTAACACTTTTGATATAAAAATTTATCCATTATGTATACTTCTATGCATGAAATAAAAATGATAAAAGTAACACTTTTGATAAAAATTTATCCTTTATGCATACTTCTATGCATGAAAATAAAAATGATAAAAATAACACTTTTGATATAAAAATTTATCCTTTATGCATACTTCTATGCATGAAAATAAAAATTGATAAAAATAACACTTTTGATATAAAAATTTATCCATTATGCATACTTCTATGCATGAAAATAAAGATGGTAAAAGTAACACTTTTGATATAAAAATTTAACCATTATGCATACTTCTATGCATGAAATAAAAATGGTAAAAATAACACTTTTGATATAAAATTTTTTCCTTTATGCATACTTCTATGCATGAAAATTAAAAATGATAAAAGTAACACTTTTAATATAAAAAAATTATCTTTTATGCATACTTCTATGCATGAAAATCAATTATGCATAATATAAAAATTAATTTCTCTATGATTACAATGAATATCTTTCAATTAATCTAGGATGATAATTCCTAGAATATGGTAGGAAGTCCTCTTTTTATGCTTTGAATGAAATTATTTTATGCATAATTTTTATAAAAATTTTGCCATAGCTCCGCTGCTATGACTGATAAATCTCAATTTTTCTAAGGGATAAAGCTTATCATTAAGAAAATAATTAAAATGATCTCTAATTGGATCATTCATCCATAATGGATTGAATCATCAATATACATAAACTAAAAGCATAGAAAAAAGCCATTAATTTGGCCTCAAGCATAGCTTAATCTTGGGTTAAGAAAAAGCTTTATGAAAAGCTTGATTTGGATTGAGAATGGGTCATGAGTATGACCATTTCTTGATTGAGAGAGAGAAATTACATAAAAACTATTAGAATTTAAACATAAATGGAAATTAACTTCAATAGCATTTATTAAATTATGTAACTCTTCACTAACATTATCAATTCACTTCAATAGCATTCAAAAAAAAACCATACCAATTAAGCTTCTCAAGCTTGAGAGGGGTTGAGAAGAGAGAAACATTGAGAAATTATAGAAAAGATCAATATTCACTAATTACCTTACAAATTGCTTGATTCTTTGTTCACGGTAGAGGCCCCCAACCAATCAATTGGTTAAGTATGTTGATGGAGCCACTAATGGGGATTGAAGAAAGAGGGAAGCTCCAAAAACTAGTGAATTATTAAATGAATTCACAGTTCTTGGCTTAGGTGGAGTAGAGTAACGATGCATAAACACTATGTTTTTTTCAACAAGGGGGAGGCTTCTATTTATAGGAAAAATTGAGCTCCTAACCAAACAAACTGATTCTAGAATTTTCTAAATCAGTTTGGTCAATATTTGACCATTTTTAGGTCAGTTAAGCTAACTTTTTGGAACTAGACTTGAATGAGGAGAGAGGAGAGATGAAATATCTCAATTTTTATGAGTTTAAAACTCATTCAAGCATGTGAAATATGCACCTCCTTTAAAGAACTCCCCTTCCTTACATATGTGTCATAATGGAATCATTTTAATATTGCTCATAGTTTTTTACTAATAAACCTTGTACATTTTCAACTCTTCATCTTATGTGAAATATGCACCTCCTTTAAAGAACTCCCCTTCCTTACATATGTGTCATAATGGAATCATTTTAATATTGCTCATAGTTTTTTACTAACAAACCTTGTACATTTTCAACTCTTCATCTTATGTGAGCATTTACTCATTTTTGGATACCCAAAATATCTCATAGTTTTAATATTGCTCATAGTTTTTTACTAATAAACCTTGTACATTTTCAACTCTTCATCTTATGTGAGCATTTACTCATTTTTGGATACCCAAAATATCTCATATTTTTAATATTGCTCATAGTTTTTTACTAATAAACCTTGTACATTTTCAACTCTTCATCTTATGTGAGCATTTACTCATTTTTGGGTATCTTCTTTTACAAATTGGATTTATCTCCTCCCTACACATGGATTGATGCTATTGGCCCATAGGAACCTTAATTGAACCATAATCCAAAAATTTCTGAAAATCTAGACCCTTAGGCTAAGGTCCTTTATACCCAGTTCCAATTAATTCCAATTGCACATTGGAAAGTTCTTTTTGAATTTCTGTTTCAGGGGAACTTATTTTAATAAGATGAGTTATTTTTCTATCCAAAAATATTCATAATCTGAATATTCTCTCTCTAGAATATTTTCTCTCTCTAGGTTAAAACAGTTAGAAACAAGGTCTTTATATTTCTGAAGAGGGATTGATTACAGGGGAAGATACTAGACATCAAAAGGGGGTTTGGGGAGGAATCTTACATTCTACCCCACTTAAAAAATGCGAGATGCCCTCATCTCGCAAACTGGGATAATTTCACAAGATGCACGAATATGAGACTTAGAGAAAAATTTTAATCAAGGTTAACCACCAAGAAAAGTCTTGAAGAGAGCAAGATTCAAAATAAGAACAAGATTTAAACTTTATTCATTCTCGGAACTTATACAGTAAGGATAGAAGAACTCTTTACACTTCCATAAGCCCGTCCATCATATGATCATAAAAGCAGTACTCACAAGCTGCGCAAGTATAGGGTAACTCATCTATGGGAATGATTCTGCTGGTTATTGTCGCACCTATCTCAGTGGTATGAGGTGATCTAACAAAAGGACCTCTGAGAGGTAAGCCAAAAACGGGGTAAAGGCATATCTTCTCATGAGGAAGAAAACACGCCAGTAAGAAGACCCGCTCAGAGAACCCAAGATGTCTTGATCTCATGACGCAGTAGTATCGGGGACCCAAACCCAAAGCTTTAATAACCATGGCCAAGCGGACATTGTTACGAAGGTGCTGCTGACCCTAGGGTGTTACCCTAGTTATGTTTTGATAGGTCCGCCATTTGGTCTGAGCTACAGAAGTTCCCAAGTGAGGGAAAAGTGAGCGCTCATACTGTTCTATAAAATCTTTCTTCACAGACTCGCTTGCGTCTTGAAGGTGAGAAATCATCATGGATAAAACTAATTCCTGTTGCCAAGCCATGAAGGAGATTAAGAAGAAGGGAGATCGATGGAAGTAAGATTACTATGAGCGACAAGTAAAAGTTACGACTTATATAAAGGAAGGAGCTAGCGTAACCTAGAAGCCAACGGTAACTTGCCACTGAAGTTTTGCCGTCTTTCCATGATTTGGGTTTGGCACATTTTTCTATAGAAGGCATTAAGAACTTTGAGATGAGGAGATAAAAGAAGCTTGTAGGCTAAGTCACCTACTTTCATTGAATTCAGATAAGGTTCACAATATCTGGGGGATAACTTCTTATACTCCCCAAGAGATAAAGAACTTCTTTTTGGGCCGTACTCGAATGAAAACCAAAACCGTGGTATCCAAAACACCGATTTTCACTTCTGAACTCATTGTTCTGAATCCTTAAAACAGGTAGGACTCCTGAGAAGTATTCTAGGAAAAGGATCTTCTTTTTTTTTCTTACACCAAGTCAGCATATCATCCTAAATGCCTTCTCCGTCTTTTAACTTGCTTATTTCACCCTTTTTCCTCATTTTCCACTTTCAAAGGGGCTTTTCCTCTTCCACACCCTTACCATTCCTAGGTTTCTTCTCTTGAGAGTAGACACAACAACACCTTCACCTTCACCTATCTCGTCAATAACAAGCATCTATCAAATTTATAGAATCAAAGGAAGGAGAAGCTCTCCTAGGACAATATCCTTTGTCTTGGAAGTCATAGCACATTTTACAAGAAAAATTAGCAGGGCCAGAATTTCTTACCACTTTTCGTGTGTCTTTTTACCCCAGGCTTTCATGAGCTTGTAAGAGGTCAAGCCACAAATGGTCCATCCTTGCTATGACTAAAGATACCACCATATCAAGTGCATTAGAGATAGCTATGTGTGGTTATGGTTCATTAAAGGCAACCATATTAGGAGTATTAGGACAAGGTGTGATCTTTGGTGTGGAAAAAAGTGGAAATACTTAGCTAAGTCTTTAGTTGATCCACGTCCTCCTCTTCAAGGCTGCACTCTTGGCATATAACTATCTTTAAGGATTTCTCTAAGTTTTTGGCAACTTCTTACTTCACCATTTGCCTTGTTTTTTTACCTTAACCTAGAGATAAATTTCTACAAAATCCACCCATCCATCCCAACCACAACTTATTTGGCGTCCTTGATTTTGGCTCTAGATGTTAATAGTGTTAAAGGGAGTCTATCAAATTAGTAGCTCTTTTCACCATAGCCCTTCACAGAATCAAAACTTTGCGAGACATCAATCAAAATTTGGTCATACTTTTACTCAAGAAGTAATTCATCACCATAAACAATAATCCTTGGTGCACCATGATGCGAAAAAACTTGTTTAATGAAAACATGTGCAGCTTGATAAGCAGCCAATGTCTTTTTGCAAGCAATAAATTAAGCCTGTTTACTAGATCTATCTACCAGAGTCCCAATCATATCATTCTTTAGAAGTCAAAGGAAAACTAGTGATAAGTTCCACACTTATTTGTTCCCATGGTTTAGAAACAGGCAAAGGCATAAGCAAACCAAATCTCTTTTCTTTATGAATCTTAATCTTTTGACACACAACATATTCAGAAAAAAACTCAGCAACAACAACAGCTTTATGCATCGTAGGCCAAAAGAAATATTTGGTAACTATTTGCAAAGTAGATGACTATTCTTCAATAATAGCTTGCCTAAATGGTTTAGTGATGTATAATCTCTTTTGAAGGAAAAGAAAACCATCATCAAGGTCTCTTACTCAAAGCATCAGTAAAACAAAATTATCATGTCCAGGTTTATATTTAATATTGGCTAAAAACTTTGAATAAAAGATGCGCACTTAATATGTCTATTTGATATTAAAGGCTGTAAAAGTAAATGTTTAATACTTTGATCGGTTTTAATGATACACTCACTCTCAGGTCCCTTAAGATAATGTTTCCAAAATTTCAATGCATGAATAACATCAATCAATTCTTTATCAAAGTACTGTGCTTAAGCTTAAATGGTTTCAATTTTGGACTTTCAAAAGCAATCGGATGATTATCTTATGTAAGTACAACACCAATACCATGTCCACTAACATCAGTTTTACTACTACAAAACGAATGGTCTTAAAAAATCAACTTTTTGAAATGCACACATATTGTTAGCTTTTCATTCTTCTAAAAAAAGATTACAATAGGAGAAATTAAATTAAAGCCTTATGAAAGAAAAATAAACCCAACTTCAAGAAGCTTATCAATTTCTTCCTTTACCACACTAAAGAAGATTAATAGTTTCTTACTTTACAACTAATGAGAAGTTAGGGGTCATGTGGTAGGGTCATTGCCTTACTGGTTATGTCCCATCCACCAAATCCACTCAGTGCTCAATTGTGACTTGATGATGTTTATAACCAGTTGTTGCAATCAAAGAAATGAGCATAAAAATGAAAAAGAGAAAGAAACCTTTTCCTTTCATGTTAGTGAGATCACATTCTCTAACTAAATAGGCCAAAATCATTCTTAATATTTTCATTAGACAATGCCTATAATTTGGAAGCCCCACCTTTGGAGTTACCTCAAGTGCATGCAAGTCTACCTCAGTGTCTTTATCCATTTTTGTGTTCAAGTCACTTTCACTTATATATGCTTAAAGAGTTTACATACTCATCATCTTCCTCACTTTTCATACTTTGTAAATCAGCACTATTATGAGAAATAAAGATCTTCATTTTATGGGGAATCTTACAAATGGTCATGCACTCTTCACTCTAGCATTGCCTTGCATAGACCCTCTTCAGCCAAGGCCTTCTAAGTATAGGATAGGAATTTTGAGTCCTCTTCATGATTTGGAAATCCAAGGAGGTTTTACTCCCATGATAGAAACCACCACATTACTTATAACGCCTTCGGGTTTTACACTTTCTTTATTTGCCATCTCTAAGGTAGCATTAGACTTATGATATGATTGTTCTTAAGTGTCCCAATGTTTCCATTAAACCTTCAAAAATTACATGAACTAAAGAACTACCATCAAAAAGAACATTATTTACATGCCAACCATTACATACCATATTAACCTAAGTAGAATAAGTGTCTACTTCTACTTTGACTACTTAAGATGGTGTATCCCTTTGTTCTTATGATTGTTCTTAAGTCCCAATGTTTTCCATTAAACCTTCAAAAATGACATTTACTGTTGTAGAACTACCATCAACAAGAACATTCTTTACATGCAACCCATTACATACCACGTTAGCTTAGGGACAATAGATGTCTACTTCCACTTTAACTAGTTGAGGTGATGCATCCCTCTGTCTCCTTCTTGCATGGATGCCACTCCTCAACTCACTATACAAGGGAGAGGCCAATGCAAGAAGTTTCCCATAGATAGTAATAAGGACCTTGACCTTTAGAGAGGCCAAGTCAGCATATCATCCTAAATGCCTTCTGTATCTTTTAACTTGCTTATTTCACCCTTTTTCCTCATTTTTCACTTTCAAAGGGGCTTTTCCATTCCACACCCTTACCATTCCTAGGTTTCTTCTCTTGAGTAGACACAACACCACCTTCACCTTCACCTTTATCGTCAATAACAAGCATCTATCAAATTTATAGAATCAAAGGAAGGAGAAGCTCTCCTCCTAAGACAATATCCTTTATCTTGGAAGTCATAGCACATTTTACAAGAAAAATTAGCAGGGCCATAATTTCTTACCACTTTTCGTGCGTCTTTTTACCCGAGGCTTTTATGAGCTTGTAAGAGGTCAAGCGCCACAAATGGTCCATCCATGCTATGACTCAAGATACCACCATATCAAGTGCATTAGAGATAGCTATGTGTGGTTATGGTTCATTAAAGGCAACCATATTAGGAGTATTAGGACAAGGTGTGATCTTTGGTGTGGAAAAAAGTGGAAATACTTAGCTAAGTCTTTAGTTGATCCACGTCCTCCTCTTCAAGGCTGCACTCTTGGCATATAACTATCTTTAAGGATTTCTCTAAGTTTTTGGTAACTTCTTACTTCACCATTTGCCTTGTTTTTTTACCTTAACCTAGAGATAGATTTCTACAAAATCCACCCATCCATCCCAACCACAACTTATTTGGCTTCCTCCTTGATTTTGGCTCTAGATGTTGATAGTGTTAAATGGAGTCTATCAAATTAGTAGCTCTTTTCACCATAGCCCTTCACAGAATCAAAACTTTGCAAGACTTCAATCAGAATTTGGTCATACTTTTACTTAAGAAGTAATTCATCACCATAAACAATAATCCTTGGTGAACCATGATGCGAAAAAACTTGTTTAATGAAAACATGTGCAGCTTGATAAGCAACCAATGTCTTTTTGCAAGCAATAAAGTAAGCCTATTTACTAGATCTATCTACCAGAGTCCCAATCATATCATTCTTTAGAAGTCAAAGGAAAACTAGTGATAAATTCCATACTTATTTGCTCCCATGGTTCATTAGAAACAGGCAAAGGCATAAGCAAACCAAATCTCTTTTCTTTATAAATCTTAATCTTTTGACACACAACATATTCAGAAAAAAACTTAGCAATAGCTTTATGCATCGTAGGCCAAAAGAAATATTTAGTAACTATTTGCAAAGTAGATGACTATTCTTCAATAATAGCTTGCCTAAATGGTTTAGTGATGTATAATCTCTTTTGAAAGAAAAGAAAACCATCATTAAGGTCTCCTACTCAAAGCATCAGTAAAACAAAATTATCATGTCCAGGTTTATATTTAATATTGGCTAAAAACTTTGAATAAAAGATGCGCACTTAATATGTCTATTTGATATTAAAGGCTGTAAGAGTAAATGTTTAATACTTTGATCGGTTTTAATGATACACTCTCAGGTCCCTTAAGATAATGTTTCCAAAATTTCAATGCATGAATAACATCAATCAATTCTTTATCAAAGTACTATGCTTAAGCTTAAATGGTTTCAATTTTGGACTTTCAAAAGCAATCGGATGATTATCTTATGTAAGTACAACACCAATACCATGTCCGCTAACATCAGTTACTACTACAAAAAGAATGGTCTTAAAAAATCAACTTTTTGAAATCCACACATATCGTTAGCTTTCCATTCTTCTAAACAAAGATTACAATAGGAGAAATTAAATTAAACCCTTATGAAAGAAAAATAAACCCAACTTCAAGAAACTTATCAATTTCTTCCTTTACCACACTAAAGAAGATTATTAGTTTCTTACTTTACAACTAATGAGAAGTTAGGGGTCATGTGGTAGGGTCATTGCCTTACTGGTTATGCCCCATCCACCAAATCCACTTTTAGTGCTCCACCATTGTGACTTGATGATGTTTATAACCAGTTGATTGTTGCAATCATAGGACTCAGCTAGGACCCTTCAAAGGAGAAGGGTAGAACTTGGGCGAGGCTGTGGAGAAATGGGTGGAAGCCATGGAAGAATATTTTGACGTCACAGGCTACAATGAGCGGAGCAAAATGGCTCTTGCCCAGCTGAAAATAGTGGAAACAGCCAGGGTAGCATGGAGGAACCACTGTGACACCAATTGTCTGGACAAAAATACTCAGTCGTTGAACGACCTTAAAACCTATCTAAGAAAGAGATTTTTTCCCCGTGGATTTTTGGAAATAAAAATGAATGAATTCTTAGATCTAAAGCAGGAGAGAAAAACCATCATATCACCAGGCCTTTGCTCTTCTACTCAAATATTCACCACCTCTAGATGAAGAACAACTCATGGCCAGGTTCATTCGGGGAATGAACGAACCCTTGGACACACTGGTCAAAAATGCCAAGCCAGTGTCCATGGGGGTTGAAGCAGTAAGAATGGCAAAAGATTTTGCCAAAGCCTTTGTAGTAAAGGTCCCACCAAAGCCTGCACCCTCTAACTTTTAAAGATTCCAAGCCCAAGGAAGTACTTCAAACTTTCCACCCCCGAAGAGGCAGCAAGGCCCGAATCAGAATCAGGATGCAGGAAGATTCCGAAGTGAAGGAAGACCCTTCCCCCAAAATACTTTCTCAGGAGCCCCACCTCTTTCAAGAAATCAGAAGGATGAACTCAGAAGTGAAAACCGATGTTTGCCAAGGTTTTGGTCACCAACTGAAAGACTTCCTGACTCCTGCCATGTCAAGGGGACAGGGAAGTCAAGGACCCCGAATTCAGAGACCAACCCCTTCATACTACCAGTCTAATTAAGGTATGTCTCGCCCAAGCCAGGGAAACCCCAGAAGAACTCCAGCTCAACTATCTGTCTCTGTCCAGAGTAACCTCAGCCCAGAACTGGGGCAACCAAAGAGAAAGAGTTCCACCTCAGATTGCAGCAGCCAGAGTAGTCACAATTTTAGATGTAGTAGAAGAGGAAAGAGGGCAGATCTTTGCTGCAATTGAAAACCAAGGACCTAACCGCCGTCAGTTCTCAGCCAGCAGAATATCAGGGTAAGCCTTTTAAGCTTTTGATTGATTCAGGCAGTTCTCATTCATTCATTTCCCCTAGATGCTTGCATAAGCTAGTCTTAGAACAGAAATCAGGAAAACCTATGCAAGTTGAATTGGCCAGTGGGAAGACTCTTTTCACTCACCCATGAGACAGAACTTATCCAATTCAATCTAGATGGTAATGTAACTGACTGTCAGTTCAAAGTCTTACCTCTGGGAGTTTTTGACGGGATCCTTGGAATGGATTGGCTCCACAAAAATCAAGCTGACGTACACTGTCACAATGGAACCATTTCCTTCCATGACCTTCACGGGAACAAAGTTCAAGGAACTGGAGTTTTCAGATCCCCAGACCTTCAGTTAGTAAAAGCTTCTAGGTTGCTGAAAGGACTTAGAAAGAAGCAGCAAATTTATGTTGTTAAAATAAACCCAGTAGACTGAAAGCTTCACCAGAATGGTTAAATGAATTTTGATGATTTATTCCCAGCAAAATTAACAAAGATGCCTCCAATTCAGGAAGTAGATCATGTGATAGAATTAATCTTTGGAGCTCAGCCCAGTAGCCCTGCGTACGTACAAAATGCCAGTTCTTGAAGCGATCGAACTTAAGGAATAGCTTAGACAGCTGTTAGAACAAGGGTTTGTAGGACCCAGTGTTTCACCTTGGGGTGCGCCAGTTCTCTTTCAGAAAAAGAAAGATGGAATGCTTAGACTCTGTGTGGACTACAGAGGTCTAAATCAGCTATAGTTAAGAATAAGTATCCTATCCCAAGAATTGATGAGCTTCTGGATAGGCTAAATGGAGCCCAGATCTTCACAAAGATAGATCTCAAATCCGAGTATTACCAGATCAGGATCAATGATCAAGATATACCCAAAACAGCCATCAATACTCGCTATGGGCATTATGAATTTACTGTCATGCCGTTCGGATTAACTAATGCCCCAGCTACATTCAATCACCTAATGTAGGACATCCTTAGAGAATACTTGGATGATTTTGTTCTAGTTTTCTTTGATGACATTCTGATTTACTCAAAGAATACAGCTGACCATGAGAATCATGTCCGAAAAGTCCTTGAGATTCTAAGGAAGCACCAACTCTTTGCCAAAAAGAGCAAATGCACTTTCTCTGCCGACCATGTTGAATACTTGGGCTTTCTGGTATCCAAAGATGGAATTTCTCCAGATTTCGCAAAGGTCCAAGCAGTCATAGATTGGCCTGAACCAAAGATAGTGAAAGAAGTCAGAGGATTCTTGGGATTGACTGGTTGGTATAGAATTTTTTTACCAAAGTATGCTCTCATAACTTCCCCCTTGACTAACCTTCTCAAAAAGAATACCCCATTTCAGTGGTCGGCAGCCGGAGTGCTTTTGATAAGCTGAAAACCGCCTTGGTAACCAGTCCCGTTCTGAAGCTGCCAGATTTCTCTCTACCCTTTGAGGTAGTAACAGATGCAAGTGGTTTTGCCCTGGGAGGTGCACTCATGCAGGAAGGTCATGCAGGCAGTGGCCTATGAATCCCGAAAACTCAGAACGCATGAGAGGAATTATGCTGTCCACGACCTGGAATTACTTTCAGTAGTCTATGCCTTAAAGTTGTGGAGACATTATCTACTGGGAAAAAGATTCACTTTGACAGACCATCAGAGTTTAAAGTGGATCTTCACTCAAAAGGACCTCAACATGCGCCAAAGAAGGTGGATGCAGACCTTATAGGAGTTTGATTTTGAAATCAAGTACCGCCCAGATGCCCTCAGCAAAAAATCCTCCTTGCTTGTCCTTGCAATTACTATAGTATCAAATCCTTTGATTATTAAAGCAAGAGAGAAGATCATGCAGGATAGATTCTTTGGCCCTATTGCTACCCTACTTACGCAGGAAAGCAAAACTCCTCAACAATTGAACAGAGTTCAAGGGTACAGCCTGGATGATGGCATTATGTATTATAATCACAGGCTTTGCATTCCCAATGATGAGGGAACCAAGGATCAAATTCTGAATGAAGCCCATGACAGCCTTATAGCAGGACATCCAGGTTTCATCAAAACCTACATATCTGTAAAGAAAAGCTTCTTTTGGCGTGGTCTAAAAAAGGATGTACTGAATCATGTACGTCAATGTCTGACATGCCAGAAAGTCAAAGCTGAAAGAGTAAAAATGCCTGGGGAGTTACATCCATTGGACATCCCCCTGGACATCCCCCAGATGAAGTGGGAATGTATCAGTATGGACTTTATTTTACTGTATTACCTTCAGTGCAATCAGGTTACAACTCCATTTACTGGATTACCTTCAGTGCAATCAATGTTTGACATGCCAGAAAGTCAAAGCTGAAAGAGTAAAAATGCCTGGGGAGTTACATCCATTAGACATTCCCCAGATGAAGCGGGAATGTATCAGTATGGACTTTATTTTATTGGATTACCTTCAGTGCAATCAGGTTACAACTCCATTTTCATGGTAGTTGACAGACTAACCAAAGTTGCCTATCTAATTCCAGTAAAAGAAACCTACACTGCAGTGGATGTGGCCAGAGTGTTCCTCAAAGAAATCTTCAGATTGCATGGCCTACCCAAGAGAATAGTAAGTGATTGAGATCCCAAGCTTACTTCAAGGTTCTGGACTGTATTTTTCGAAGCAGTGGAAACTTTCTTGGATCTCAGCACAGCTTATCACCCTAAGACCGATGGCCAAACTGAAAGGGTAAACCAAGTAATCGAAGATATACTTCGGTCATGCTGTGGTGGCAGGGAACCCAAGAAGTGGTTAAGCTATCTGCACCTAGTAGAGTTCGCCTACAATGCTTCTTATCATAGAAGTATCGGGATGAGCCCTTTTAAAGCTCTGTATGGACAAGATTGCTTAACTCCATTAACTTGGTCCGACCCATTGATTAGGGTCGAGATATCCAGACAGACTTGACGACATGGAGTAGTAGATATTAAAGCTGCCCAAGATCGATAGAAGCAATATGCAAATAAGAAGAGGACAGACAGAAAGTTTGAAGAAGCAGATATGGTCTTCATTAGAGTACGGCCCAAAAGAAGTTCTCTATCTCTTGGGAAGTACAAGAAGTTATCCCCCAGATATTGTGGGCCATATTTGATTACTAAGAAAGTAGGTGACTTAGCCTACGAGCTTCTTCTATCTTCTCATCTCAAAGTTCATAATGTATTTCATGTAAGCCTTTTAAAGAAATATGTGCCAAGCCCAAATCATGTGCTTGATGATGAAATCCTAACCTCTTCAACCCAAGGGCAGATGGAACTCCAACCTGAAGAAATTCTTGATGTTCGAGAAAAGATTCTCAGGAACAGAATTCTCAGAGAATTATTGGTAAAATGGAAGTTCTATCCTTTTGAAGATGCCACCTGGGAGAATGAAGTTGCGGGATTACTCCCAGTTTGCGAGATGAGGGCATCTCACGTTTTTCAAGCGAGAGAGAATGTAAGATTTCTCCCCAGCCTCTCAAGATGTCCAGCATCTTCCCCTGTAATCAAATCCCTCTTCAGAAATATAAAAGATCTTGTTTTGGCCTAGAGAGAGAAAATATTTTAGAGAGAGAATATTCAGATTTTAAATATTTTT
Organism: Cibotium barometz; assembly: GCF_041138505.1. Taxonomy (NCBI): domain Eukaryota; kingdom Viridiplantae; phylum Streptophyta; class Polypodiopsida; order Cyatheales; family Cibotiaceae; genus Cibotium; species Cibotium barometz. Next base: position 58,839,613 of record NC_141057.1, on the reverse strand, counting down.
GGATAGAAAAATATATCATCTTATTAAAATAAGATGGATAGAAAATGTTCTTGTTTCTACCAGTTTTGGCCTAGAGAGAGAATATTCAGATTTTAAATATTTTTGGATAGAAAAATATATCATCTTATTAAAATAAGTTCCCCTGAAACAGAAGTTCAAAAAGATTTTATGAAGGTGCATTATCTGTTCAAGAGGCATTATCCTGGGAGTCAAGATTTTTTTCGAAATTCTTATTGTTCCTATGGAACAATAAGATTCATCCAAATGTAGGGAGGAGATAAATAGCAGAATAAAAAGAAAATCCCCCAAAAATGAGTAAATACTCACATAAGATGAAGAGTTGACTAAGGACAAGGTTAATAGTTAAAAAAGAAAGATATTTAGGTGAAATGATGCATTTTTGACACCTTAGTATGGGGGAATTCCCCTCATGAAGGAGGCACCTATTTCACATGCTTGAATGAGTTTTAAACTCCCAAATAATGAGATATTTTTATCTCTCCTCTCTCCTGTTTCAACTAGATCCGAAAAGTGAGCAAAACTGACCTAAAAATGGTCAAAAATTGACCAAACTGATCTGGAAAATTCTAGAATCAGTTGGCTTGGTTAGAAGCTCACTTTTTTCTATAAATAGAAGCCTTCCCCTTTGTTGAAACTCAATAGTGTTTTGCACTATTACAATGCCTCTCCCAAGTGCCAAAAACTGTGAATTTTACTCATAATTCATTAGTTTTTGACCTTCCCTCTTCTAAAACATTGGTGGCCACTCTTGTTTCAAATAAGAGTAGAACCCTCAAACCATCAAGCCAAAGGAAAGCTCTCAAATTATCCATGTAAGTTGGAGATTCTTCTCTTTTCTATTTCTTTTATGGTTTTTTATGATTTTTGTCTTCTCTAAAATGAAATGATGTTATGCCTCATTGAAAAAAGGCATTCCCCTCTCTTCTTTAGTAAATCCAACCATTCTTTATCCTAGATGATTGATTATTGGATAAAATCAAGTTTTTCATAATATTTCTCTTAAATAAGTAGAAAATGTTTACATTAGAATGATTTAAATATTCTTGGTGAACTTCTAATTAATTTTAGAGAGTTAAAAATTAAAAAATGGTCAGCCATACAAAGGAGGTTATGGCAAATTTTTTTAAAAATTTATGAAATAAATTTTATCTTTATTTAATCAAAAAGAGTAATCCCCATCGTTAGAGTATTCTAAAAGTGTCATTTTCATTCATGTGCATAGAAAGATGCATATTGATTAATTTTTATAAAAGAATGATTTTCAATAGAATTAAATTCTATGTATAGAAAGATATATATTGATAATTTTTTTATTATTATGAAAGTGTTACTTTCTTCATTATGGATTTTTATACATAAAATAATGCATAAAAGTATATTTTTATTATAAAAGAGTTACTTTCATCATATTGATTTTTATGCATAAAAGTATGCATAAAAGAATATTTTTTTAATTATAAAAGTGTTACTTTTATCATTATTGATTTCTATGCATAAAAGTATGCATAAAAGAATATTTTTTTAATTATAAAAGTGTTACTTTTATCATAAATGATTTTTATGCATAAACATATGCATAAAAGATATTTTTTTAAATTAAAAGTGTGATTTTTATCATAAATGATTTTTATGCATAAACATATGCATAAAAGATATTTTTTTATATTAAAAGTGTGATTTTCATCATAAATGATTTTTTATGCATAAACATATGCATAAAAAATATTTTTTATATTAAAAGTGTGATTTTCATCATAAATGATTTTTATGCATAAACATATGCATAAAAGATATTTTTTTAATATTAAAAGTGTGATTTTCATCATAAATGATTTTTATGCATAAACCATATGCATAAAAGATATATTTTTATATTAAAAGTGTGATTTTCATCATAAATGATTTTTATGCATAAACATATGCATAAAAGATATTTTTTTAAATTAAAAGTGTAATTTTCATTATAAATGATTTATATGCATAAACATATGCATAAAAGAAATCCTTTCATGATAAAAGAATGATTTTCAACATAAATGATTTTTATGATGATAAAAGTGTGACTTTCATCAGAATTGGATTTTATGCATAATTAGATGCATATAGAATCTTTATAATTAAATAAGGATTCTCTTTAATCCTCTATTTAGTTTTTTGCAAAAATTAGAAAAATGAATAAGTAGATAATCTGTGAGAAGAAATGCTACCGTTTCATATTCATTAAGATGGTAATGAGAAAATTCAATTAAAATATCAAAGTCAGAGATCGAGATAAATGATTATTTTATTCCTCTCATAAGAAATTCATGTTTTAGAAATCTATAAGCAAATATTCGTCGAACAAAATTTAGAAAAAGAGAAATTGAAATAGTACCTTTCAAGAAAGATATTTTAGGAAGAACCTTTCCAGACCCAAACTCTGATTCAGACTATTGACCAAGACCTAATTCCTTCGTCAATTTCAATCAATGATGATGTGCCCAGTTCAAGAAAAATGTACTCAAATCCCCCACCGAATCTGAAACTAAGTTAAGACTTTTGATTTTGATCTGAGGATCAAGTTAACAGAATTCGAGGAATTCTGTTTGGAATTCAGACCCAGATCTAGAAGTATTGAGATATGGATTTAAGATTATTCATGGTTTTCAAACAAAATCAAAACTGAAAACTTGCATAGAAACCCTGTTTTCTTAAAGGACTATCTTACGCCGGAATGCTGGAGGGAGCATTTGGCATATATGTTTATCTAAGGGAAGTTCGGTTGTAACAGCTGGCGGGGAGTGTTCGAGGGACAGCTCATGCGGCAAAAACTTGCCCAAGTCTTGACCAGCCTGGGTATGGTGAAAAATGGTGTGCTTCCAGTACGATGGGTGAGGGCCGATAAAGCGGTCCCTAAGTGAAGTACCAGGACACCTAAGGAGGATCCTGGAGGGTTCTAACCAGGCGATGCACGGGCTCGCGGTGCTTAGGACACCCATACGTATATCGAGGAAGATATATATATGTATGTTGACGAAATGATTACAGTAATCTGTTATTGGATCTCATTGGTGGCTGACCAGTTGGTCCCAACGGAGAGTCCAGAGTGGTATTGTTTTTTATGAAACAAGGGATTGAATGGAAATTTTGAGTTATGAAATCTGTGATCATATTTGTTTTGTCAATGGATTATTTTTTTATACTAAAGTTTTAAAGAGGAGTGTGTGCGTATCTGTTTTCTAAAGCTAAAGTTAAGAAAGGCATTTCAATTATGGGTGGGTGAGTACTTGTTTGGTTCTACCGATTCCAGTGGTAAGTGGCTAACCCATGGGCCGGATGGGGTTAGGCTGGAATCAGTGGAGTTTTAATAATCAAACTGAAAAATCTTACGATTACGTTAGGATTCGAGTAGTTAGTTAATTCCCTGATAAATTTCTCAATTGAATGAATCAACGGCTGTGCCTTGATCTTGATTAGGAAAAAAGCACTGAAATTACTTAGATGATCAAATTATATCAGTGATAGTTTCCTTCTATCTGGTTTATTCAGGTGAAGGATAGTTTAGATTTGATCTCGTTTAGAAAAATTTGTTAAGAAAATTCAAAAAGGTGGAATCGTCCCCGCTTTTCGGGCATGGAAAATATTCCCGAATTCGGTTTTCAGAGTGACCACCTGCCTAGTCTCATGCCCGGACATTCGTGGGCGAGGCCTCGAGTGAGAAACCCTGCCCCGCGCATGACGGGGCTGCTTCCGCTGTCAGCTATACTGGGAGTCCACGGAGGGGGCAGAGGGATCTCACATGGAAGGCCTTGGCTGAAGAGGGTCTATGCAAGGCAATGCTAGAGTGAAGAGTGCATGACCATTTGTAAGATTCCCCATAAAATGAAGATCTTTATTTCTCATAATAGTGCTGATTTACAAAGTGAGAAAAGTGAGGAAGATAATGAGTATGTAAACTCTTTAAGCATATATAAGTGAAAGTGACTTGAACACAAAAATGGATAAAGACACTAAGGTAGACTTGCAGGCACTTGAGGTAACTCCAAAGGTGGGGCCTCCAAATTATAGGCATTGTCTAATGAAAATATTAAGAATGATTTTGGCCTATTTAGTTAGAGAATGTGATCTCACTAACTATGAAAGGAAAAGGTTTCTTTCTCTTTTTCATTTTTATGCTCATTTCTTTGATTGCAACTGGTTATAAACATCATCAAGTCACAATGGAGCACTGAGTGGATTTGGTGGATGGGGCATAACCAGTAAGGCAATGACCCTACCACATGACCCCTCACTTCTCATTAGTTGTAAAGTAAGAAACTAATAATCTTCTTTAGTGTGGTAAAGGAAGAAATTGATAAGCTTCTTGAAGTTGGGTTTATTTTTCTTTCATAAGGGTTTAATTTAATTTCTCCTATTGTAATCTTTGTTTAGAAGAATGGAAAGCTAACGATATGTGTGGATTTCAAAAAGTTATTTTTTTAAGACCATTCTTTTTGTAGTAGTAAAACTGATGTTAGCGAGCATGGTATTGGTGTTGTACTTACATAAGATAATCATCCAATTGCTTTTGAAAGTCCAAAATTGAAACCATTTAAGCTTAAGCATAGTACTTTGATAAAGAATTGATTGATGTTATTCATGCATTGAAATTTTGGAAACATTATCCTAAGGGACCTAAGAGTGTATCATTAAAACCGATCAAAGTATTAAACATTTACTTTTACAGCCTTTAATATCAAATAGACATATTAAGTGCACATCTTTTATTCAAATATTTAGCCAATATTAAATATAAACCTGGACATGATAATTTTGTTACTGAGTAGGAGACCTACCATTAATAATATATCTGCTATTGAAGGTATTTCTTTTAATACTATTAATAATATATTATCTACTATTATAGTAGACATTTCTTTTGATAACATGAAGGAAACATGTAAAAATAATTTTGATTTTTATGATGCATATAACAAGATGAAAGATAATTATTGGCTATCTTATTTTGATTATTCTTATGATGATGGTTTCCTTTTTTTCAAAAGAGATTATACATCACTAAACCATTTAGGCAAGCTATTATTGAAGAATAGTCATCTACTTTGCAAATAGTTACCAAATATTTCTTTTGGCCTACGATGCATAAAGCTCTTGCTCTGCTGAGTTTTTTTCTGAATATGTTGTGTGTCAAAAGATTAAGATTCATAAAGAAAAGAGATTTGGTTTGCTTATGCCTTTGCCTGTTTCTAATGAACCATGGGAACAAATAAGTATGGAATTTATCACTAGTTTTCCTTCGACTTCTAAAGAATGATATGATTGGGACTCTGGTAGATAGATCTAGTAAACAAGCTTACTTTATTGCTTGCAAAAAGACATTGACTGCTTATCAAGCTGCACATGTTTTCATTAAACAAGTTTTTTCGCATCATGGTTCACCAAGGATTATTGTTTATGGCGATGAATTACTTCTTGAGTAAAAGTATGACCAAATTTTGATTGAAGTCTCGCAAAGTTTTGATTCTATGAAGGGCTATGGTGAAAAGAGCTACTAATTTGATAGACTCCATTTAACACTATTAACCTCTAGAGCCAAAATCAAGGAAGCCAAATAAGTTATGGTTGGGTTTGATGGGTGGATTTTGTAGAAATTTATCTCTAGGTTAAGGTAAAAAAACAAGGCAAATGGTGAAGTAAGAAGTTGCCAAAAACTTAGAAAAATCCTTAAAGATAGTTATATGCCAAGAGTGCAGCCTTGAAGAGGAGGACGTGGATCAACCAAAGAGTTAGCTAAGTATTTCCACTTTTTTCCACACCAAAGATCACACCTTGTCCTCATACTCATAATCTGGTTGACTTTAATGAACCATAACCACACGTAGATATCTCTAATATGCACTTGATATGGTGGTATCTTGAGTAATAGCAAGGATGGACCACTTACAAGCTCATGAAAGCTTGGGGTAAAAAGACGCATGAAAAGTGGTAAGAAATTCTGGCCCTGCTAATTTTTCTTGCAAAATGTGCTATGACTTTAAGACAAAGGATATTTTCCTAGGAGAGCTTCTCCTTCCTTTGATTCTATAAATTTGATAGATGCTTGTTATTGACGGATAAGGGTGAAGGTGAAGGTGTTGTTGTGTCTACTCAAGAGAAGAAACCTAGTAATGGTAAGGGTGTGGAAGAGGAAAAGCCCCTTTGAAAGTGGAAAATGAGGAAAAAGGGTGAAAAAAGCAAGTTAAAAGATGGAGAAGGCAGTTAGGATGTGCTGACTTGGCCTCTCTAAAGGTCAAGGTCCTGATTTACGAGCTTATTACTATCTATGGGAAACTTCTTGCATTGGCTTCTCCCTTGTATAGTGAGTTGAGGAGTGGCATCCATGCAAGAAGGAGACAGAGGGATGCATCACCTCAACTAGACAAAGTGGAAGTAGACATCTATTGTCCCTCAGCTGACGTGTTATGTAATGGGTTGCATGTAAAGAATGTTCTTGTTAATGGTAGTTCTACAGAGCAAATGTCATTTTTTAAGGTTTAATGGAAAACATTGGGACTTAAGAACAATCATAAGAACAGAGGGATACATCTTAAGTAGTCAAAGTAGAAGTAAACACTTATTCTACTTCGGTTGATATGGTATGTAATGGTTGGCATGTAAATAATGTTCTTGTTGATGGTAGTTCCTTAGTTCATGTAATTTTTGAAGGTTTAATGGAAACATTGGATTGTCCATGTATGACCAGAAATTTAAGAAAATTTTGACATAGTCTCCTTTGTTTTAGGAGCTAAATCTCAATTTTTCTCAAGTAGCAATGCAAAAATCCATAATCCTCTTATCAATTCCCATCCATTACATAGCATGTGCCTCAACTTGCATCACCAAAAGGCGTATAAATTCCTTGCAGTTCCAAGCATTCACCATACGTTTCCCATGGCATAATGCAAGATCAATTCCCATGAGATGTCCATATTAAGGTGCCATTGCCATGTACATAAACCAAGAGGATCATCGGTGTAGCGCGTTGAAGCTTGCCGATCTCCCGGCCAAGCTCTTCTCGCCCCCGTACTACCTAGTTCGAACCAAGGCACGGGTTGAGGCCAAGTCTTCACCTCCACACCTAATCCTCCACCGTACTGCTTTACCACGGCACTCACGGCACGGTGGATTCAAGCCATGCTCCTCCCCCGGGCCTCTCCGCCAACACCCAGGTACCCTCACCAACATGTCTAGTTTCTGGAAATTGAAGTGAGTGCAAACAATTGTGAGGTGCATATAGTTTGAATATGAAAATGAGGCTGATCACTTACACGGATGTGGCATGACTCATGTGCCCATTACAATATACTCATAAACCATTATGCATGAACTCATGCTTGTCCACATAGCTCCAAATGTCCGCCATTCATCCAAAGATCCAACATCAAACACAAGTGAGGTAATACCATATACCAATGATATCAATATCCTATTGGTATCACTTCCATAAGCATTGCTTATGAGTAATTGGCATCAAATGGCATTCAAGGGCATCAACTTGCATTTGAATGTAGTATTACCAATTGATTCCAATCACACATCAAGATCTTCCAATGCTCAATAGCATCATTCCAATGCATAAAAGCATCATGTCCATAGCAAAACCCTTCTCATTTTATTACCCAACATCCACCCCATGCATGTGGCTCAATCAATGCATCTAAGCATATGCATTCCTTCATCCATTTATGCATGGATTCATCAAAGAATCTTGCATTTGTCTCACAAATGGCCACATGACATCCAAATGGGTGTGATTAAAGAAACATGTGAGCAATAAGAGCATGTAATCACTTTCCAATGGATCATGAGTTATGTAGGAAAGTTAAAATTCTATAAATTAGGGTTTTCTTTTGTGAATAACCCCAACTTGTCCATAGCATGAGGATTAATCACCATTGCTTGTTGAGAAAATGGCCATAGCAACTCACCAATGGTATTCCAAAAGCTTCAATGGTTGGATTGTTGCTTGATAGAGCCTCCAATGGGTCCAAATCTTGAAGATTTTTGCAATTTTTATGGGCTGCTCAAACCTCCTCTTCTCCCTCTCCAATAGCAATGAAGAACTCCCCAAAATCCACCAAAAAGATGCCAAACATCATAGCTAACAACCACACTTCATAAACCTTGGCTTAGGCTTGATGTTTGTGACCATCTACATGTGATTTTTGGCCGTGAAGCTGCGTGGGAAAATGGCGCATCCAAGCCTACCCTCATGGTCAAAAAGAAGCAATAGCAACTCCAAGATTAGCCCTCATTAGCAATAAGATACATTTGCAACAAGTTAGAGTGAGTGGAGATGGACAATGGTGAGCTATGTGAGAGATATAAGGGTTTGGAGCAAAGGGAAAGAAAAGTGAAAGAAATTTTCAGAAAAATGCATGTAAATTGTTACTCTATGTGTTCATCTCCTCAAGATCAACAAAAGCCCTAGCAAATGGGAGCAAAACGGGAAAAAGATGAGAAGTAATGGCTATGGAAAGCTTGGAAAAGAAGCACAAAAGGTAAACGTGATTAACAGAGAGATTAACAGGTGATTAATTCAAATTTTTTCTAATTTTTGTACCCCGCCCAAATAATTGGTCCAGGATACCCAAATCAGGTCCAATTGAGCTAAATCTCCATGAAATCACATGAAATCACATGAAAGGATGCCTCCTCCACTAATCTCCAAAGATTAAGTAGAAATTAAGCAAGATTAAGCCAAAACTCCAAGAAATCAAGAGAAAATTCAAAAAATTATCAAGAAAATGACTAATCTCATGCCCAAAACCTTGATAATGGATCAAAATCAAGGCTCTGATACCAAATGAAATGGATCTAAAGTAAAATATTGAATCAAACACATCAAAGCAAGAATCTAGTATCCATTAATTATGAGATTAGTTATCAAATGGCTCATTACATGAATGTACAAGAGAGAGAGAATCTATAAGTGCATGTAGCAAGAGAAGATGCACAAATAGCCTAAGTGTGTTCAACCTCTCACCAAGAGGATGGCTTTCATGTTAGCCATGAACTTGACTGAAATGGATCTAGGGTAAAATATGGAATCAAACACATCAAAGCAAGAATCTAGCATCCATTAATCATAAGATTAGTGATCCAATGGCTCATCACATGAATATACAAAAGAGAGAGAAAATCTATAAGTGCATGTAGCAAGAGAAGATGCACAAATAGCCTAAGTGTGTTTAACCTCTCACCAAGAGAATGACCATGGAAGGCCATATCTCCATAGATGGAGCCCAAAGGTACAAGATGACCATAGTTAGTAAAAATGTCAAAAGGCCCCTACCAATGTACCCCAAGCCCTATTTATAGTCACTTTCTCCTTTTGCCCATGGGCCCCTATGTACATATGGAAATCAAGCTCTATGGTTCATGACAAACCATCCCTTCCCAAAGATTTTGTCCTCAAAATCATACAAGATATTTACAATTGAATTGCAAACTCAATGTAAACCCATGGGAAGTAGAAAGGTCTTCAAAAATGCGCCTCGAATACATTTGGAATAGGAAAACCAAATGTAATGAAGCCGGCAAACTCCTTCTCCAAAAATAGCATGTAGGACTGTTATGGCAGCCATGTTGTCGATGAAGCTTCCCTTGAAATTATTCATGAAACCTCCATAAAAATGAGCGTAGCCGCACCCAAAAAGGTCCCACATATGTGTCATCAAACCAAATGATCTTCCAAGTGTGTTGGAGTAGATTGGTAACCCCAACAATAGAGCTGAAAATTACAGCACATATAAAACCTCATGATATGCCCATTCTTCAAATAATATTCATGCCACTTGATCAAGGAATACTTCCATCAAGTAAACCATGTTGTTGAACATACTCCATTGATTGCCAAGTAGCCTCATCTATGGGCAAGAGCTTCCATTTTACAAGGAATTCATCAATGTTCCGGTTCCTCAAAACCCTTGTCCTCTTGTCCACAATCCTCTCCGGCTCATACATAATCTCTCCTTCTTCATCCATCGGTGGTAACTCTTCAATCTCTTGAGGAAGAGAGCCCACAAACCTCTTAAGGTTGGATACATGAAACACATTATGAATCCTTGTAGAAGGAGGTAGGTCAAGCTTATAAGCCAAATCACCCACTTTCTTGACTACCAAATATGGTCCATAGTATCTATGTGCCAACTTGGAATTGGAAGACCCTTTGAGAATATTGTGACGGCTCTTAGGAAGCTTGAGCAACACATAATCACCTTCCTTGAACTCCATTTTGCGTCTATGCTCATCCGCATTTGCCTTCATGACTTCTTGTGCCTTCTTCATATTATCCTTGCATAATTGAAGAAGCTGTCTCATCCTTTCCAACTCTTCCTTGGCTAAAGGATTAACCACTTTATCCTCCTGGAAGGCAATAGATAGCACATGTACTTGATACCCATAAAGAGCCTTGAAAGGTGACATCCCAATACTCAAATGCTTGCTTGAATTATGACAAAATTCAGCAAGGTAAAGCCATTCATCCCATGATGCTTGCATGTCATGACAATAGTGCCTCAAGTACACTTTGAGCCATTTGTTTGTGCACTCCATTTGCCCATCCGTTTGAGCGTGATAGGCTGTAGAAGGAGTCTAGCCGATGGATGGGGCCCCTTTCACGATGCAGTTCACAACGTGAAAAGGACTTCATGAAAAAAATTAATTTAATTTTTTTTCGGGTAATGTTTCACGGCGTGATAGTTTAGGAATTGTTCCAAGGCATGAAACACGTGGCTCACAAATTTTTTTCCTTTTTCTTTAAACTGACGGACCCTTTTCATGTCATGAACCAGCAAGGTGTAGTTCACAGCATGAAAAGGACTTCCCAGAAAAAAAATTATATTTGATTTTTTTTTTCGGGGACTATTTCACGTCGTGAAAGTTCATGAAAAGAATGATTCACGGCGTGAAACACGTGGCTCACGGATTTTTATTTTTGTTTTTGCCAACGAACCACCTTCCACGTCGTCAACTACTAGGGTGCATTTTACGGCGTGAAACGGACTTCACGAAAAAAAATATTTAAACTTGATTTTATTATTATTATTATTATTTTTTTACAGGGACTGTTTTATAGCGTGAAAGTTTAAGAATGGTTCATGGCGTGAAAATCATGGCTCATGAAAAAAAAATTTGGTCGACGGACCCCATTTCACATCGTGAACCAGCAAGGTGCAGCTCACAGCACGTGAAACGGACTTCACAAAAAAAAATTGATTTTTTTTCTTTTGCAGGGGATTGTTTCACGGCGTGAAAGTTTAGGAATGGTTCACGGCGTGAAACACCTGGCTCACGGATTTTATTTTAATTTTTTTCCAACGCCCTTTCACGTCATGAACCAGTAGGGTAACCAGTAGGGTGTACAGTTCACAGTGTGAAAAAGACTTCACAAAAAAAATTAATTTGATTTTTTTTTTCGAGGACTATTTCATTACGTGAAATTTCACGAATGGTTCACAGCATGAAACACATGGCTCATGGATTTTATTTTATTTTTTGGCCAACGAACCTTTCAGTAAGTTGTAATCTTCTTCTCTCGCCACTCTTTCTAGGACATGTTCAACCCTCTCTTGTGGAGAGCTAGGGTCCTCAACCTTGCCTCCCTTGTTGTTACTACTACAAGGGAGCTTTAGCAATAAGCTACAATTTTCTTCTCTTGCCACTCTTTCTAGGACATGGTTAACCCTTCTCTTGTAGCGAGCTAGGGTCCTCAACCTTGCCTCCCTTGTTGTCACTGCAAGAGAGCTTTAGCGAATGGGTGGGGATCAAAGAGAGAGAGAGAGAGAGAGAGAGAGAGAGAGAGAGAGCAATAAGCTACAATCTTCTTCTCTTGCCACTCTTTCTAGGACATGTTTAATCCTCTCTTGTGGAGGGCTAGGGTCCTCAACCTTGCCTCCCTTGTTGTCATACTACAAGAGAGCTTTAGCAAATGGGTGGGGAGAAAAGAGAGAGAGAGAGAGCTATAGAAAGCTCAACATGTACTTCAATGCCTTGGTGAGTGAGAGCATAGGGAAGAAGAGAAGAGAAGGGGAAAGGGAGTTCAGAGAACCTGAATCAACATATCATCACTCACCCACATAAGTGTGCGTGCAAGAAAACCAAGCAACCAACACACAAAAAAGCCTAAGGAAGCCAAAGAAGAAAATAAGAATATTAAGTGACCTAAGGAAGATAAACTTGAACATCATCAATGCGTATGAAGTAGCAAAAATAAAAAAGACAAGTAGATTTTTTAAGCCTTTACTCTAATATCCTTGCTCATTTATAAGAGATTGGTCAATGTACTAGCTTTATCAATTTTTGAAGAAACTAAAATGGCCAAAACACCCCATGTAAATACTTAGAGATACCATTAGTGCACCATCTATCCTGAACACACACACACACACACACACACACACACACACATGCGCGCGCAAAAACTAATATGTTGAAGTGGTCGTCTCACCTCCCATCTAAGCTCCATTTGTCTAGAGAACCCCTAAGCTTGAAGCTAGACCAACATCAAGCCATGCTTGTTGCCCAAACTCCATTGTTCCAAACCACCAAAGCCCACTGTCTAAGTTTATGGATAAAACATGACCTATTCCTTGCTTGGATTGCTTGGGTCTCCATCCTTAGGGACCCCTCCTTATGAGAGAGACCAACTTATGAGATGATAGCTCAAGCTTGGTTAAAATAAAAGCACCCCTGTTGATAAATAGGGACATGTTGCACTAATTTTGTGGTGAGTGACTCGTAAGTCACTTATAACCTTTTAGGTATAAGCCTAACCTGGAATACAATTCCATAACATGGGTCCATTTCAACATATCATAATAATAAGTTATTTGCAATGTTATTAGGGATAGTTCCAATGTGGCATTATTATTTATTTGATATGTCCATAGTTGGTTCGACATATAGTTTTCTTTGTGGAGGCTTTGTATATTTGTGGTTTCAACCCACTAACTATTATATGTCTTTGTAGTTGAAAATAAGGTTTTTTGTTTTCAAAATAAAAAAGATGATCCGTAGTGTGATTTCTAATCGTGTGGGAACGACGATGTTTGTTGTTGGTGCTGAACAAGGTGGAAGTATGTTCCAGTCTGGCCTTTCGCGAGGAGCTCATGATGGGTCCCTTGTTCCACGATGGAGCCGTGCTGCAAGACGGCGATGCGATGAGCATCTCGGATTGCGGAGAACCTGTGGGCGATCACGATGGTCGTCCGCCCCACCATGATGCGGTGGAGAGCGGTCTGCACCTGCCTCTCCGACTCGCAGTCCAGCGCGCTGGTGGCCTCGTCCAGCAGCAGGATGTTGGGGTTCTTCAGAATCGCCCTCGCTATCGCAATCCTTTGCTTCTGCCCACCGGACAGCTGCAGCCCGAACTCCCCCACGGAGGTCGAATAGCCGTCTGGCAACGCACTGCACAAATTACCCCAACCATATATATATAATATATTGCGAGAGTCATGTCTATCAGTTATAATGATTTATTGTTATTATTCTAAACTTATGAATTACCTGATAAAACTATGTGCATTGGCTGCACGAGCTGCTTCAATTATCTCATCCTCTGAACAGCCAGGCTTGCCATAAAGAATATTGTCGTGGATAGTGGTTGCAAAGAGTGAGGGCTCTTGGTTTACAAGCCCAATGTGTTGACGAAGCGTGCGAAGGTCCAGCGAGCTTATGTTTTTCCCGTCAATCATAACCTTCCCTCGCAAGGGGTCATAAAATCTCTCTACAAGGCCAATTATAGTTGATTTCCCAGAACCACTGTGCCCCACCAGTGCAATACTAGTTCCTGCCTTCACCTCGAGGTCAAAGTTTTGCAAAACCATTACAGTAGGCCTAGAAGGATAAGAGAAACACACATCTTTGAGATCTATAGCTCCCCTAAACACCTCTACTTTCTCATCCTCCTGATTCTCAGAATCAATTTGAGTTTCCCTGTCTAGAACGTTGAAGATGAACTCCAGAGCAGCTGAACCCTTTGCCATGTCTGGAGTCAGTGTTCCTGCCTCTGCTAACATCCGCCCAGTGCTCACAAGAACAAAGAAGGTCTTGAAAACATCCCCAGGACTAGATTTATGGCTCTTGACAAGTTGCCCTCCATACCAAAAGTCCAAGGCCCATGACACAAAGAGGATGAACTGTGCAACCCCGATGCACAGACCTGACTGGTAAGACCGCTTTGACATTCTCTTCTTGGTATATTCGAGTTTAGACTCGAAACATGAAAGGATTTTCTCTTGCATGCAAAAAGAAGCCACAGTTTTCTGCAGAGAAACAGCCTCAGTGGCCAGTTGGCTGGCTCCTTGTCGTGCATGAGCCTCCTGCTTTGCAAACTCAGCCAAGGATCTTTTTCTGTAAAAGTAGGCATGAATGACTACAGGTTGAATGGCTATCATCACGAGTGACAGCCTCCATGATGTAGACAAACCTATTATGGCACTCACAAGGACTGTACTGGCAGTTTGTACAAGCAATGAGATTCTGTCCCCAATGAGTGACCTGACCTGCCAAACATTTTACGAGTCTGATGTAAGCAAATTACAAATGTTTAGCACAGAAAAAATCATACAAATATGACTGTCGGGAAGATAACGATCCCAGTACCATGTTTGCATCTGAAGCTAATCTTGAGCACACTGCACCAGAACAATTCTCATCTTCGTCAAACCATCCCATCTCGAAAGTCAAAATTTTTCTCATCATCTTTTCACGAATCCGCCGTGTCAAGTTCTCACCAATAACTGCAAAATAGTAGTGTTGCATAATATTGACTGCAAGAAATGCAATTGATAAGCATGCAAATACAAGAGAACATATTCTGATCTGTTCTTTTTTTTTCTCATAGTTCTCCAAATAGTAAGTGGAAGCTAGCTCTCCAATGAGATATGCATAAAAGGGTTGAACCAACCCATAACCAAGAGCTCCTACCAGGCCCCAAAGGCCTTGCTTCCATTCAGATCTATTCAAAGATAGAAGTCTCTGGAATGATGGACTCTGGGTTTTCATGGCTTTTTGTGTACTTTTGAAGTCATCATTTTTTTCATTTGAAACACTGTGAGACTCCTCATCAGGATTATAAAGTTTCACATGGTGGTTAATCCATTTAGGGCATTCATTCAGTGGCAGCACTGGATGCTCAGCTTGTTGCATCTTCAAAAGAGCTGTGTACAAGCCACAGTTTCTATTTGAAATCAGGTCTTCCTGCTTCCAAAGCTCAGCAACAGCTCCATTCTGTAGAACAACTACAGCATCAGCACTGCTGGTTGTGGAAATGCGGTGAGCAACTAAAATGGTAGTGCGGCCAAATGAAACTTTTTGTAGTGCCTGGTTCACCAAAGCTTCAGATTCAGTGTCTAATGCACTCGTTGCCTCGTCTAGGAGGAGGATGGATGGGTTTCTTAGAACAGCTCGTGCTATAGCTATGCGCTGCTTCTGTCCTCCTGACATCTGAATGCCCCGTTCTCCAACCTATTTTTTTATTAAAATGAATAATCAAAGCAAAGGGCATTGCAAAGTGTTAATCTTTACTTTAAGGCGAACTTCCAATTCTAAGTAAGAAACTACATATATTTGCTATTAGTTGAAAACAGTCTGTGGGAATATATACTACCTGAGTATCATAGCCATTGGGAAGCTTTACGATGAAATTGTGTGCACCTGACAGAGTTGCGGCTGCTATAATCTCATCCATGCTTGCATGCTCTTTTCCGTATAGGAGATTATTTTTGACAGAGGTTGCAAATAAGGCAGGTTCTTGGCTCACTAAGCCCATATTCTGCCTTAACCATTTCAGTTGAAGCTCTTTAATATCAACTCCATCCAAGAGAATCACCCCAGACAAGGGATCATAAAATCTTTGTATCAACGAGATAATTGTAGATTTTCCAGACCCACTACTACCTACAAGTGCCACAGTTTTTCCTGCATATAAGTTCAAGAGCTAATGAGACCTCTATAGATACTAGATGCTTTTTAAGCCTCTTCAAAGTAAGTAGAAAAGACAACAACGAAAGGTCCCAAAAAAAAACTTTACCTGGAGAGAACTCTAGGGTCAGTTCTCTAAGAACTGGGACACCAACCCTTGAAGGATAGGTGAAGTTGACTTTCTGGAACTCTAGCTTGCCTTCAACTGCCTCAAGTTTTTTACCACTCATATTATAGATATCAATACATGGGACACGGTTTATTATCTCAAATATTTTCTGTGCAGCTGTGCGTCCATCATAGAATGCTTTCAAATGGGAAATTGCATTTCCCAATGCCCTACACGAGCAGTAATAGTATCCCATTTAGAGATGTAAATGGTCATTTGAAGGAAATTCAAGAAGTTTTCAGATCGTTTTGTAAAGGTTATAAAGCTAACTATCTAGCAGCAAAAGGAAGAGAGAACACAAGGCAATAATAAAGTTGAGAACTTACAACCCTCCAGTCATTACAGCAAATCCGGTTGTCAAAACTTGTCCTCCATTCGCTTTACCAGAAGCAATAAGTACCGAACCATACCAGCCCAGAAAAGCCCAAACAGCAAATATTATGCCATTTGATCCCACAGCCAGTCCTTTGGTAAATCCTTGCTTCTTTCCAAGGTCTACAACTTTCTTCAAAGATTCCGAGTAAGATGTGAAAGTTCTGTCCTCTGCTGCAAATGAATAAACAGTTCGGATTGAGGATAGGGCTTGCTCTGCAATGGTGTTTGCCTTCTCATAAGACATTCGCATCCTTAAAGAGAAGCCAGCGAGGGTTTTACTGTAAAGGATTCCAGGCAGTAACAAGAATGGGATGAAAGGAATCATGAGCAAAGCTATTCGCCATAGCTGGAAAAATGCTACCAAGTAGCCTCCTATGAAGTGAGAGATATTCTTCACAAAATTTCCAACCTGCAGTGAAATATGCCGAACCTCGGACCTGATTTTCTCATATTAAGCATTACAGATGATTGCAAAACAAGAGCATGCTGAGCAGTTGTACAGAGAAACTAAATTGATATCATCAAACTCAGAATGGGAAGCTTGGAGTTCATCTTGATAGCTCCACTAGGAACTTTTCACTTGCTTACTGGTCACAAATGTAAGCTCAAAGTAATCCAACTTTGAGAGCCGTGGGAAAATAAAAGGGCATGTTATGTTAGATCGATCGATTACAAAATTTATGATCTGCTTATATGATGGACCAGGACCATTGCGTTTTCTTCTCATCTACTCCATCTGGACTTTCATGGGATACAGTAATCTGGACTTCTGTATCCCAGATTGGCTGTGTATATCTTGCATTTTGGGATGATGTCTCTTCAGGCGGATGGCTCTGACTTTCCACAGATCTTTTCTTACTAGACAGACAGAAGTCTCATCTTCGTCGTTAAAAAAAGGACATCTGAAAGCTCCCGCTTCCCCCCTGCGCATCTGCAGTCCCCCATCGCCTAACCCTATCCTTGCGCCCCCATCGCCTAGTCCTCTGCAAACCCCCATCAAAGGCCCCCCCCCCCCCCCCCCCCCCCCCCCCCCCCCCCCCGGCGCCAAAGCCCCTCCCTTGAGCTAGGCAGCACCCTGTGCGCAGCCCCTGCCCTTCCGCCATTGCTGCCGCCCCCGCCCACGCCCTTTCAGCTACTCCCTCCCACCCTTATGGCCCTTCCACCCTGCTGAGCCTCGCCAGCCCATTCCCCCCGCACCCTCCATGCTTTTTCCTGTGTGCGCCCTTTCGCCTCTCTGCCACCTCCTGGTTCGAAGGTTCTGTGCTCCCTGCTCCTCTCTAGTCCTCCCTCTTCCGTCATCCACCATTCTCTGAGCAGGTGTTTAGCTTCCAGGTTGTTCTTCATCGACAAGAATAGGCACTTCTGGTCAGGAAGACTCCATGGCAGCCTCATCTGGCTGCCATCACTTGCCTATTTTCATTGGTTCGCAAGGTCGTTGGGAGCGCGGACAAATTTGGGATTTGCTCTAGGCAGCCCTCATCGGAAAGCCCGGCAAAATCACCGACAGTGGACTCTCATGTGGAGTTTGATTGATTCACTTGTAGCAGCTGTTCGTGTGATGCAACAAAGTCCCGTTGCGATATTTAGCCCTCATGTGTTTTTCTCGGGATGGCACCATGGCTTCAACCCCTTGGTAGGTGTATCCGGTTTCCCTGTGACGATGGTCTGCTTCCCTGACCTTCGGAAGGAGTATCACTGGGCAGGTTTTGGAGTCCCCGCATACGACCGCATTAGTGGTGGCCAGGACTGTGGGCATCGCGTCCGTCGGAGTCTGCATTGCATCCCTAGAGGATTCTCCATAGGTTTAGGGAGATAGCTGTTAGTCTCATTGAAGATGTCGCTTGCCCTGCAATGAAAAGAGAAGCCCAAAGGCAGCCTCTCAGATTTGGCACAAATATTCTTCGGCCTTGAGGAACAAAGAAGAAAAGACGTGAAGAAACAAGAAGAAAAGCTAAAGAAAAAAATAAAGAAGAACAGAGACATGCGGAGGAACAACAGGATACGGAAGCCACACACAAGTATGAGGAAGACCAACGCCATTGAGAAACCACCAATCGAGACTTTCAGCAAAGACTCAACTAGGAGGCTATGCAAATCCAGCATCAGCAGATGAAGATGGCTCCAAATACCTCGTCCTCCACTGCCCCTACCACCACCATCATATGAACCTCTCCAAATTTTAGTATGATGGTAAGTGTGATCACGCTGTTGTTACTCAATTCATTCATCACATTCTTCATTAGCTAAATTTACATATCCACAAGATAGTCCATGAGGCAGCACCCCAACTCATTGGGGAAGCTATTACTTTTGGTGGCAGCATTGGTCACAAGTCCACACATACCCTCTCACAGGCCAATTCCAATTTGATTGGGCTAACTTTCGTGGCTGATCTCAAAGCCTGGTTTCTTATATAACCAATCTTGAGGACGAGTTTTACAAACTCACTCAGAACAAACATGAAATGGAAACCATAAACCAACAACAAGGTCATTTTCATGGCCCAGCAGTTGGGCATATCGGTAGAAGATAAGCTAAAGCAATTCATTAGAGGTTTAGACACAAACATTAGATACCTAGCTAGGAATTTCGAGCCGCCTTAGAGTTATGCACGTACATTGACCCTTGCTCAAAATCAGGAACTGATGCTGAACGGAGGTAAGCCCAAGCAAGTACAGTCTAATCCCAAGCCCCAACAATAATCATTTACCGAGGGTAAGTGGGCTTAGAACAACAAAGACCAAAAGGATCAAAAGAAAATTCTCAGCGTCAATCGAGCAATAAGAAAGATTCTACACCCAAGAAGACTTCTGAGGAAAAAGCTAAGGAGGACACCACTGGAGGTTACCTCCAGCATGATGAACAAACACGGTATAGGACAAAAAAATTCTCAGGGTTAATTGAGTAATAAGAAAGATTCTACACCCAAGAAGACTCTTGAGGAAAAAGCTAAGGACATCACTAGAGGTTATCTATAGCCGGATGAATAGACACGGTATAGGAAAGAGAACCATTGTTTCTTCTACCACACTATGGGACACGAGAAGAAAGATTGCACTAATTTTCAGGTTGAAAAGTCTACCAAGGCATCCATTTCCACATTAGTGACTATAGCATCCCCATCCACACCTTTGCCATCCGCCTCTAATGTCGTTCAGCTATTGCCCACTTTGAATTCAGTGCCACCAGTGGTATTTGATGATAAGCAGGAGGGTGAGGCTGAGGGACAGAAGAAGGCTCTCATCCGAGCCTACTTGGGGAGGTGCTCTCCAAACTGTCATGGAATCAGAGCTTGACTCTATTGAACGGAATCCGACTTGGGAGCTTGTCCCTAGACCGGTGAGAGGAAGGTGATTGGTGTCAAATGGGTCTATAAGACTAAGTACAAATCAGATGGGACTCTGGACAAGCACAAGGCCAGGCTTGTGGCCAAAGGCTGTTTTTCAGAGAGTTGGCATGGTTTTGAAGATACTTTAGCACCGATTGCTCGGATGGTTGAGGTAGGTCATCATCAATACCTCAGGGTGTGGCTAGTTCTCCAGAATCAGTTCTAGAAAGATGATCTGCCATGACGTAATGTTTGCCTGGGTGAAGAAGAATTTCAAAGTCAAACTCCTAAAAAAGGAGGAGCCATCCCCACACCCTCCTAGCCACTTGCGGTTTGTTGAGAAGGTATTTCAAGGCATGATGGTCGATGACAATGAAATAAACTCCCAAAAGATAGTGCCAAAATTTTTTAAATGCATAGACAATTGCCAAACCTTCCCGCTCAGTGGTGCTATAATTCATTTCTACAAGGTTGAGCAAGCGACTAGCATAGTAGATTGGCCTGTCCACTTGATGCTCCTAGCTGGGCTAGGCCAATACTGCACACCAACAGTGTGGCTTACATTTGTATGGACATGAAATATGATGGACCAATCAGGTGGGATGAGAATGGGAGCCTCGTTTTTTGAGATAAGCAAAAGCATTGAATTCCGTGGTGGACCATTGGAAGGGAGTGGAAGGAGGGACTAGACTGGTTAATGGTAGGGCTTGTCAGCATACATCCTAATGAATCTTCTGTGATAACCAATGTGGGGAACAAATACTTGAGTGCCTTTGGGACTGCTGATGGGAGGGGGTAACCTAAGGATGACTACAATTTTGTCGGGGTTAGATGCAAGGCCTTGTGCAGAGATTATGTGACCAAGTAGGGTACCTTGCACTACTAGAAAATGACACTACTAGGCGCATCTTGGGTGACCTACATTTCTTAAATATGATAATTGAGATAGGTGTTCAGCGCAAATGTATTGCCACTTGGTTGTAGCCATTGAACCCCATCCATGAAGCTGTAGAGATTGTTTGTGACCGGCAACGTCCTTGAGAACCATGTCCACGAAAGGAAGAGGAGACCCATCTTTGATTATTGCTTTATTAAGAGAATAGAAATAAACACATACCCGAATCTTATTGGTTTTCTTTTTGTGCCTTCACGATGACCATTGGGGAGAGCCACTCCGAGTGTTGCCCTGGGATATTATATTGGCAGATTCCATCTTTTCCAATTCCACCTTGGATCGCCTCTGCATATTTTGTATTGAGCTTGTAGCACATCCCCTAAACTGGCTTGGTACCTTCGTGGAGGGGAATGGTGTGAACCCCAGGGCTCAATGTCTGTCAGCACACCATCTAGATCTTTGTAGGTCCAGGGAAAGGCATCTTTGAAGGAATGGAAAAAAGAGGTGGCTTGGTCCAAGAGGGTGGGGTGATCCCACAACCACGGTGCTAGCAGTATGGGACGAGGATCTTCTAAAGTACCAAGATTATATTCCTTCATTGGATCTTCGCACGTTGGAATGGGGGGGAGGTTCACCTGTAACTACTGCTTTGTAGAGGGCAGTTGGGTCGTGTTGAGTAGGGTGTGGATCAACAAGTGGAAAGTCCCCATACTGCTCTTTTTCGAAGCTCCTCTAGACGGATGGTAGGCTCATCTAGGGAATCAGAGTGTTGTTGGTGCAGGCGAGTGGTACGGAGAGTAGCACTATCAGCCTTGGCTGGTTGATTGGTAAACTTCTTTCCCCGACATCGGTCTATAATTGGTTCTCCCAAGCAACCACTTTGAATTGTTCTGAGGGTTCCATTGGAGGAGGAAGTTCTAAAATTTCCACTGTGTAGCATGTGAGCTCCTAGGCAGCTTCCAACGAGCTTCCAACCAATCCAATAACTTGGACTCCTCTCCATAAGGTACTCCCCACACCTGTGTAACAGAGAATTGGACGGTTATGGGTAGTTGGTGTACAAGGTGATCATGGAGGAGTAGCTGGTGTAGGGGTGGTAGCTAAAGCTGTAACTCGCCCGGGAAGTGCGGGAGTGGGTGTGCATCGCGTTGACCATGAGCATAATTAAACATTTCGGCATTTAATCACATCCATTAAACAATCCACAAAGCTGAAAATAAAAGTTGCACAACTGCCACAACATAGAGGCCAGAATGGGTCGACTCCCCCCCCCTTAGAGTATTTCATTATCCAAGGAGAAATATAACATATACAAGCTTTGAGGGCCTTACTCTCTCCATGGGAGATGCCGGATTATCCATATACAATCATAAACATGTCCTTCATCCAATATGGCTATCCGACATGTCCTTCCATAGGCACACAAACATGTGTAACAGCCCACATGGCTCTTCCATACATGCATAAACTTGTATGACAGCCCATATGGCTCTTCCACGAGCACATAAACCTATAAACCAACCCATGTGGCTCATCCATGAACTCATAAATAGTAAACCAGCCCATGTGGCTCATTCATGCGCTCATAAACCTATATAACAGCATGTACGTGTCACATCCATGAGCATTAAAACCTGTAAACCAGGTCATGTGGCTCATCCATGAGTGCATAAACTAGTATAATAGCCGGTATACCGCATTAAACCAAAAATTTCAACAAGCTTTAGGACTATTTTGTTGAAAAAACAACCATCTGCAAGATGGTGTAGCGTAGTGAAAATCATCTTCCCCAAGCTGGATATTGCTTAGAAATGAAGAGAAATGGAGAGAAATCAGAGTTTTCAATCTGCAAAAACTTGCTTGAAGCTCAAACTCGCCCAAGAGATAACTCTCTCATGTTTAAATAAGTAGGAAAATGTTACAAAGCCATGTGTAGAGCTGAATTGACAAATGTGAGGACACTTGTCTCAATTTTATCCTCTTATTTGCCACATATCCCAAATTCAAAGGCCAAAAATTCCACAATCTTCAAATCTAAAAATATCCCAGATGATAGCTAATTTCACATTGGTGCTCTGGCAATACTCGATCTCTGTCGAATTTCGGAGGTAATGACGCGAACGGAAATTCCATGGAGATTGCCAAAAATAGGAACTTTCGCTAAAATTTAGGAGATGATCTCTTTGTGTTCCACCACATGAGAAATACATGTAAGCACCATGTAGAAACCTGTTTCATTGCTCGATCTCCCCCAAATCCTCAAGAGTGTGTCATACATACTTTCCACTTGACACTTGAGCTCCAAAACCCAGTTCCGTGTCCAAGAAACCGTCTCGAGTGCCTAGACCATGCTATGAACACTTGGTCCTCTGTACTGGATAATCCCCCATTCCCAAAGCTTGTACATTCTTGATCTTTTGGGCATCCAAAGCCCATCCACACATGTGAATTCGATGGTGACAGTCCCCCCAGCTTCTTTAAAGTTGTCCTCAACTTTAAAGCTTCCAAATATATATCAAGATATAATCACGTCCCATCAAGTTGACTAGATAGTCTCAAAAATCAAATATGACTGAAAGAATCCATGTCCCAAATAAATGGGCGAGACAAAACAGTCCCAGAAGTATACTCCAAGTCGAATCCAACTCCAAGAAGTAGTTACTCATTCCCCAATCCCCAATGTCATGTCAAACACATGCTACTCTCCACTGGCTTCCATACTTACACATGCAAAGACCAGGCCGAGAAATAGAAGACCAAATGACCGTGCATGCGGATGTAGATTGTACACTGGATCTGAGTGCAAACGCCAAGTCCCTAGCATGCCAAATTCTAGTCTACTGACACTTGGTGTAGACATTGTCACCTGCCAACAAGGTGTCAATCCACATGACCCTTGGTGTAGACATAAGTCCCCTGCCAACCAAGTGTCCGTCCACATGACCCTTGGGTAGACATAAGTCCCTTGCCAACCACGCGTCATGTCCACTCTAGCACTTGCACTCTATGTTGGTACTATGACCACACACCTTGGAGGAGAGGTGGGCTCAAGTGTGTAACATAAAACAAGAATCACTCACAACATTTCTGTTATACATAGTTTATAGGCATTTTGGCTACCAGTATTTTACAGGCATTTCGACCGCCAATAGAAATCCTCAATCCAAGAGATAGCCGTGAGTTTCATAAGTCCAATGCATCTCAAATAAAGGGTGCCAAAAGCATAATCCATCCCAATAAAGGGAGCCATGAAAAGAATTCATCCCATTAAATTGAGCCATAAGTCAATAAAGCCATCAAATTGAAGAATGCAAAAGATGACCATATATATATATATATATATATATATATATATATATATATATATATATATATATACACACACACACACACACACATATATATATACATATACACATATATATACATATATATATATATGTATATACATATATATATATACATATGTATATACATATATATATATATATATGTATATACATATATATATATGTGTATATACATATATATATATATATGTATATACATATATATATATATATGTATATACATATATATATATGTGTATGTACATATATATATATATATATACATATATATGTATATATATGTGTATATATATATATATATATATATATATATATATATATATATATACATATATATGTATATATATGTGTGTGTGTGTGTATATATATATATATATATATATATATACATATATATGTATATATATGTGTATATATATATACATATATACATATATATATATATATATATATACATATATATATATACATATATATATATATATACATATATATACATATATATATATACATATATATATATATATACATATATATACATATATATATATATATATATATATATATATAACCATGTCATATATTGTGGTCCTCAAGCATCTTGCTCACAATAGAGATGATCTCAAAATTCTAGGCTTCTCAGCCATGAAAAGCATTTTTCTTGAAACACATTCAAGAAAAACATACAATACTTCTCCTTGCATTTACACATGAGGGTTAGGTGTTCAAAACATAAAGAATCAAAAAGTAATAGCTTTGTAACCTCAAAGAATACTTAGCTCTTCTTCTTTGCCGAAAGCAACATGAAGCCATGAGACAAATAGAACTCCATTATAGCTTGCTTTCAGCTTGAGAAGTAGCTTCCATAATACAAAGATAGAAGATAGATGCCTCCACACAGCCTCAAAGAAACCATAATGTTTGATTCCAATTATGCCTTGTATTGCTATGTATAATCCTACCATTGGCCATAGTATGCACCTTAATAAGATCATTCTCACATAAGAATGAGAGAGCATTATGCTCTAATACCAATGGAACTCGCCCGGGATGCGCGGGAGTGGGTATGCATCGCTTTGACCATGAGAATAATTAAACATTTTGGCATTTAATCATAGCCATTAAACAATCCACAAAGCTGAAAATAAAAGTTGCACAATTGACACCACATAGAGGCCAGAATGGGCTAACCCCCCCTTGGAGTATTTCATTATCCAAGGAGAAATATAACATGTACAAGCTTTGAGGGCCTTACTCTCCCCATGGGAGATGTCGGATTATCCATATACAATCATAAACCTATCCTTCATCCAATATGGCTAGCTGACATGTCCTTCCATAGGCGCAAAAACATGTATAACAACCCACATGGCTCTTCCATACGCGCGTGGCTCTTCCACAAGCACATAAACCTGTAAACTAGCCCATGTGGCTCATCCATGAGTGCATAAACTAGTATAATAGCCTAGATACCACATAAAACCAAAAATTTTAGCAAGATTTAGGACTGTTTTACTGAAAAAATAGCCATTCGGAGTGTGCAAGATGGTGTAGAGTAGTGAAAATCATCTTCCCCAAGCTGAATATGGCTATGGTGGGCTTAGAAATGGAGAAAAATCAGAGTTTTCAGCCTCCAAAAACTTGCTTGAAGCTCAAACTCACCCAAGATAACGCTCTCATGTTCAAATAAGCAAGAAAATGCTACAATGCCATGTGTAGAGTTGAATTGACAAGTGTGAGGACACTTGTCTCACTTTTATCCTCTTATCTACCACATGTCCCAAATCCAAAGGCCAAAAATTGCACAATCTTCAGCTTTAAAAATATCCCAAATGATAGCTAATTTCACATCGGCGCTTTGGCAATAGTCGATCTCTGTCGAATTTCGGAGGTAATATTGCGAACAAAAATTCCATCGGAGATTGCCAAAAATGGCAACTTTCATGAAAATTCAGCTAAGCCAATGTACCATCCTCACCTTGTGCCTTTTGTAGCTTTAAAGCTCCCAACTCCCTTTTGAGGATAGCCACTGGATCTTCTCGTGAGGTTGTAGCACCTGAGGTTGAGCCTTGCATTTTCTAGCTAGGAAGCTAGCTCTTGAAACTCCAGCAAGGTGGTGGTTGGCTTACTCTCCCGGATCTTTTGTTGGGTGCTCCAAGGCAAGTCTTGCAACACCCATTGTCGCACCATGAAATCACCAAGGTAGGCTGGCAAATGGGCCACCAACACTGTGGTTCTTGTTATGAGTTCAGATACTGTTTCTCCATGGCGTAATTGTAGAGTTCCTAGTTCTTGGAGAATGTGGTCCTCATAGTTACCGGGCCAAAAGTTTTGGACAAAGGTGTCCCTCAAAGTGGTCTAGTTTGTAAAACTTTCAAGTGTGTACGGAAAGAGAACCACATAGGCATCTTCCCTATCCAAGCCTCTGCTCCTACACATAGAGAGGAAATGGCGCACATGGTCATCCACCACACCTTGTGAAGTAGAGCCTTTGAAAATGGGAAGTTTGGCATTAACTCGACCCAACACTGTGGATAGTGGTTCTGTTTGGGGGTTTCCTTGGTTGTTGCCCGGGTTCCCCCCTTGGTTACCTTGGTTGTTGCCTGGGTCCCCACCTTGGTTACCTTGGTTGTTGCCAAAATTAGGGTTATCAAGGCTGGCAGTAGCCATGGGTAGAGGTGGAGGAGGGGTTCGGGATGGTA
Source organism: Cibotium barometz (assembly GCF_041138505.1). NCBI lineage: Eukaryota > Viridiplantae > Streptophyta > Polypodiopsida > Cyatheales > Cibotiaceae > Cibotium > Cibotium barometz. The sequence continues at coordinate 58,812,828 of NC_141057.1, read as the reverse complement.
CGAAATTGATCTTCCTACGACTGTAGCAACGTAGAGACAGAGGACTCTTGATTGGATTGGGTGTACTAGCACAAGAACGTGTAAAACACTATACTATCATGGACTCAACAAGAACTCTTGACGCACAAGAGTTCCTGAGCAGGATCCCCAAATTTTTAGCGTACCTGTAGCACACCTCTCTACCTGGCACACTGGATTAAGATGGTGTACACCAGTGCAACATAGGATTCCTTCTAGGGTAGTATGCCCTCAGGAGTTGTCACAAGCTAAGAGGACATGAGCTATGAGGCGCATGCATAGCTCACTAGTACAACAGAGATGAGCAAGAACAATAAGAATGAGAACATGGAATGCCCATACACATCACACAATGCGCAAATAGATGAGACTCAAGTTGGAGTAGTATTGCTAGAATGATCCCCATCATAGAATCCCATATCCCTTTGTACAATGCTGTTTGGGGGCTTTGGGCTGGTCCAAAGATGACCATCAAGTGGCATTGCCGTAGGGGCATGGTGTTCATTAAGTGAGCACAAGAGATACGTTGTAGTGTCAGTGCAAGTGGTGCGCCTGGCCCAGGTGTCAATGTAATGGGCTGAACTCGTCTAAAGTGACAATGGACGTGGTTGGACGGGTCCAAGGTACTTGGCACTTTTGCCCGGTCCAAAATTGGAGGAGGGTGGCTAAGGGGGGGCGCTGACTCAAGTGGAGGAAAGCATGGCGGAAGAAGGGCTGGCGGAAAGGAAAGGGGGCCAGACAGGTGGCGGTAGATCGGAAGAAGAGGGAAGGCGGCAGCTCAACAGGACGGAGGAGGCGGCGGGCAGGAGTCAGGCAAAGGCAGAGAGGCGGGCTGAAAGGCCCTGCTAAGGTGGGGACTCAACAGGAGGATGGGAACTGGGGTGAAGCCAGGCGGAGCAGGGCGAAGACGACAGGTGTGCAGCTAATTACTCCAGCGCTCCTCGCTCCTTGTCAATATCCTCTTTTTTTGTTCGACAGAGCACAGAATTTGCAGATTATTGCACCAGGTGGATACCCAAGTGGGGAGATTTTGTACGGTATATGGACCATGTTTCACCTGGTACAAACTTAAGTCTGCATTTGGAAACGCTGTAAGTTTGGCAATAAGAAGTTTCATTGCTGCATCCAGGCTCTTCCTAGGAGCAAAACTGTTTTTAAGTTTTTTTTAGCAATACTACGATGCTGCGCAGTCTTCATAATTTTATTTGTAGTGTTAGAAAACTACTTGAGATCTTATTTAGAAAACAGCTTGCAGTTCAATCTGAACCTCTCCTGTTTTCGCTTCCTCGGATATGCCTAGCAGTGGCAACGTTTCCAGAAAATATGGCCCGTCAGGTAGCCAATTGGTAAGTTTATGCTTGTTAGTAAACTTCTCTGTAAAGCACATTAGTGGGTGAAACGAGAAGTAAGGCATACCAGAAACCAAACATCGTAGGGAGGGAGGAAGGGAGGAGGTGGGGCGGGGGGTTGAGAATATCAACTGAAAAAGAATCAAACAAGTTACCTTTTCGCTTATTGCATCTTGCAACAATGCAGTGTCTGCTGAAATACTGCTGATGACCTCTGGCGTACTTATATCACATTCAAAAAACACGGCATCTTGCCTCAGCACAGATTGAAGATATTTTACTCGGATCCTTGCAGTTTGCCTCTCACCGGCGTGCATCCAACAACTGACTTCTACAGTAACAGAGCTCAATTGAAAGTGTGAGTGAAATCACCACTACGAACTCAAAAAAAAGCATATAAAATGCAAGGGTTTTTTTGGTAGTGGGGGAGTTATTTTTGTTTCGCTTTATGTGCATGTAACATGTCAGCAGATAGTTTTTCACTCTTTTTGTTTCCATGCTAGCATGCTCTTGATTTCGAACACAAAAAGATGGCATCAATGCGTAAGATGGTTTGCTAGGTTATGTGGCTAGTTTACCTTTGTATTATCTGAAAACCTACTACTTGAGAGCAGAAACACCAGGCTAAATAAATGAGAATATGTGGATCATATAAGTATCTTAATTTTGTATTGTGCGAGTTAGCCCATTTTTTTAAATTAAAAATTCATAAATGAAAAACAATGGTTCTAAAAGGGCAGTGCAAATCAAGAGAAGTCCATTGAGATTTTTTTTCAGCTGAAGATTCCGTACAACGCACTCAAGCATAATAACAAGAAAAACTTTTAGTATTCTTATAAGGTTAAATAGTTTGAACTATGTGGTTGATAGTATTCTCTTTTTAAAAAAAACTTTAAAGTAGAAACAAAGTTCGTATTAGTGGAAGAATATACATGGCTACTAAGTGGCACCGAGATCTTTAAAATTAGATGGAACCCTCCCTCTCCTGTCGAAATTCCGACCCCTATTGAGTCTCAACAAGGAGGTACCAAAAGAGTATATAGATGTTATCATCTCTATTACATGAAACGCCAAATTTATGTAAGCAATACCTAATCTATGTAGTGTGAAAACTAATTATTAACAATTAAAGAATATACAGGTGGTACCAAAATGTAGTGCCAATTTGATTTCCCCGTCTTAATACTGACATGTCCAAATAGTTTTGTATAACGCTATGCGTCTAAGTTACAACAGCTGATGATGGGTATGCAATCACAAAATCCTTATTCTAGGAAGCACTTGGTATTCCCTAGTTGTTTCTGAATTGGAGCCCTGACACGAGTTTTGAAGATGGTTCTCAACATGGAGTTTCAAATTCAAATATAGATTTCTTAGTAATTTGAATTGCTGATCATTATAGTATGTACCTTTTAGCCCACTATGCTCGGGTACTTGGCATTTAAAAAAAAAAAACCATATGCTCGGGTAAATTGAAAAAGAAGTCTCGCTTTGAAGTTACTAGCAGACTCATCAAATTATGTGTGTACGTCCCGTCCCCATTGCAAGTCAAGTGTTCTAGAGGCTAATGAAAATATGCTTCTCACTGTTGTGTGCGCGCCAAGGCTGTGACGTTTGAAAAGAGAATTAAATTTTTGTTGATTAAGGTTACTATAAACCTTAATACCAAAGGTTAAAAAAAACCATCACCTAATTAATAAATTTGATTTTTTACTCATGTGTGCACGTGCGTTTAGACTACTAACATGAGCACCGACTATAGCATGAACCAGGGCTCCAAAAATGTTTTTTTTAACCTTTAAATTTAAAGGCAATGTTTAGGATTAACTAAGATTTAGACTAAAAAATCACTAGAAATTATTCAATTGAGGGATTTCTAATTAAAATGTAAAAATTTTATCTCTTAAAATTAAAGGTAACATGGAACAATTCGAACCAAGATTTTTAAATTTCAATCGAAAAAATTACACTAATATAATAAGTACATCTACGAATGAGCCCTGCAAATTTTGGGGATAACACTACTGTCGTTAAACATTCGAAGTGGATGTAGTGTGTGTGTCTCTCTCTCACATTCCCCCCCAAACCACTAAATACTACTTAGTAGACTCCTATGTCCAAGTTGATTTTATTGGCTCTAGGAATTGAATGGGTTGATATAGCTTATTGCATAAACGTAAGGAGGGTTACAGGAGTGACGTTCTATCAGCCCATCCGCACTTGTCGAAGATCTCTCTCTCTCTCTCTCTCTCTCTCTCTCTCTACATATCTCAGGGTTGGCGACAGGTGAGAGTACTAGCGAGGGAGAAGAGTTATTAAAAGTGTTCTCATATATTTACAACGGCAAAGTTGTTTCAAGATTGAATTGAAGTCAAAGTACAAGCTCACGACACTCCATGATGCATGATATAGAGAGAAAGCCTGTTTCAGTCTCTGATCAACGCTTGATCTCACCAGATTATCGATCTATTTAAATACTCGCAAGAAATTACTCACCGAAGGAGGATGCTATCCACGAGACCAAAGCAACGTAAGCAAAGAGAAGACAGTCCTGCAGGTGAGCAATTTATGTCTTATATTAATTTGGAAGAGCGAGGCCGGTACCTGGGGAAAAATGGTGAACGGGATTTTCAACAGTGACGTGCTACTACAATTGAGAAGAATAGCAAAAGTGAATATAACCTGAGACACTTTGTTTCCAAGCTGGGCGGGGTGGTTGTAGAGGCTCCCGAAGTTATGGATGAGGCGGCTTTGGATGAGAACCATGGCGGGGAGCGTGAAGCCGTCAACCACAGCAGCAACGGACCCTACGCCCATCAATACCATGTCGTAAGCGTCCGCGTATTTGAAAAGCTCCCGGTAAGCAACCACATCTTCGACCTCCCTCCTGTGCAGGTGACTAGGCGCTGTGCACAAGCTACCATATTGCAGATCATCATGATGCACTGATGGTCTATCAGTAGCTGCTGTATTGTCGTTATCCATTCGCAGCGGCCCTTATTAGATCTGCACCAGCCTAGGTTGATGGTTCTACTCACCGCATCAACAGATCAGAGTGATGAGGAAAAGCTCGAATGAGGATCTGATAATTGCTATGACGGAACCGCCGGAGGACAAAAAATTCCACGAGGGGGCGAGCACAGACTTTCTATTGATTTAGGCAACAAGCGGCCGGTGCCTATACAATCAGTCTGGAAGAACATAGCTAGCTAGGGTAAGCACAAAGTAACACACAAAGCCATCGCATCCGTGCAAGTAAGGAGAGCTCATGTTATTCTGCGCCTTAACCTGACGTCGATCATTGTGTGCACTGTGCTTCTGAATTGTAAGTGCCTTGTTTAACTGTGTTTAGGTAAGGTAGATCGCAAATAAAGTTCTTGGAGACTTTTACAAAAGGATCCGATTCGGTGGAGCAATCTGAGCTAACACGAAAGCACGCGTCACTTTAGTTCTTACAATAAAGTAGTAGGACACTAAGCGACCGCGCGCGCCAGTAGCAGCCCTCAGACAAGCCGGCCCATTTTGATGATGAGGTGACAAATGCTGACGGCCCTGCGCCACGACTCAATGGACTCATTGACCAACACAACCCTCCCTTGTTTGGTACGGTTACCGGTACCTCATCTCAATACGGATCGACGATGCCCCCCTTCTCTCTCTCAGACTCTCTCTCTCTAGCTCGCTCGCTCGGCGCTCGCCCTTAATCGGTCTCAACATGTTCGCAACATAACATGGGCGCATTCATTGGCTTTTGATTGAGATTGCAGGGTGAGTCGGGTCTAGCCTACTTTCTTTTTACAATAGTCGGATCGGACGAGGTTGAGACGACAGCTCAGGTCCGTAGTAGTAGCATATTCTGAGTACTGCAGATGATAATAAAGGCGGCGACACACGTGGCTGCAGGCTTAGACAAGCAGTAGCGCTACGTTCGTGCGACTGCGTACCGGCCTGCCATGATATATGATGCAGTACTCCAACTAATGCGAGTGTGTGCAAAATGCGTGAGTGCTCTGCCTGGCCTGTTGAGGCTCCAATGCTCCATACACCTCATATCAGCTCATATGAGTGTGGCCTGTCGGTGGTCCCTTATTCATGCTCTAGAGGAGGGGATGCATGATGATGGCGTTGGGATGTGACCGACAACAGCCGCGCCCCCGTGCTGCCCACCGATGCGTCCTGCGGCCCGCGGGGCCCATCTTAGCTGGCAGCTACTAAGCCGCGACGAGATGGTCCCTACCTTCCACTCAACCAGTCATCTTTAAGCATCAGCACGCCACGTGTTTCTATGGTATCTAATTTCCACAAGCTTTTCTGGTAGATTATCTTCCGTCTCAAAAAGTATCCATTCACAACATTATTGAAATTCTTAATATTACTCTTTATTTACTCGCATTATTGAAATAGCTACTTATGATACTCCCAAAGGAAAGACGGTGTAAAACTAAATTATCGTAACGAATCACCAACTCCAAAATATTGAAAATTAAAGAACAGACTTATATACCATAGGCTCATCGTGCAAAAAAAAAACAAACAAAAGTTTTCTCCCAAATGGTAAAGTTATATCTCTCTCTCTCAAAGTTTGAGTAGGTTCTTGATAAATCTAAGAAATTTGAAGGTATTTGTAACCAAAGCCTCCCAAATTTTGAAACCTTCAACTATAGAATTTGCAAGTATTTTCAGAATTTAAGCATTATAAACTATACGAACCCTAGTCTTTTTCTCACACTACATGTGTTATAAAATTCCTAAATATCACTACAACAACACAGCTTGTCACATTAAACAATGCAACTTATATATTTTTCAAAGATTCCCCCCCTCCCCTTTTTAGAGAGGGAAGCTTGAAGTGCAAGTGCACCTTGAAACACACAATGCACACACACACCACGATATATTACTATGATTTATAAGCATGACACAATGTTGGCAATAGGATTTGGACTATGACCTCATGCAAGCCTTAACAATTGGGCTAGCACTTACTGGCTTTAAAGAAGATTTTGTTCCATTCGTAAACTATAGTTGTGGGCATGCCTCTTGCGTTACACCCCAGTGGTAGTGCTCATGTCTCCAAACTAGAGGTACTGGCTTTGTACCCTAGTGGCATGTGATTTCAATACCACTCTCCCAATTGAGGAGAAAAAGTTATGGTTATGATGTTGCCCTCATGGAAACAGTCAATCAATATTTCTTTTTCCTTAACCGCTTGTTATCTTAGGATGACACTGTCAACTTTTATATGTACATTGCCATTTGGGAGTCTAATTATTCAATCTTAGGGGGTGTACATTAAGTGAAGGACATATCCTAGATTGGGGTGATAATAAGACATACCTACATGTTGGACAAGGCTTAGCCTTGGGAAAACTATCCCAACCCTACAAGGGCTTTGGGGGTATGCTAGCCCATACCAAGGATAATGCATCTATGTCGGAGACCCTTCGAGTGTGGTAGCAGTGTGGCCTAACCCGACCTCTTCCACCTCAATCACTTTTTGATACACGCGGATTGTGAGCAAGGTATCCCCGTGCCTCAGATCCTCATCACTCCAACCCACTATTTGTAAATTTGTCTCATGGCTATTACAAGACGACAATTTCATTATCAATCCCCCAGCATGAGCACGCGGCTAAGCGATCTTCGAAGGCCCTCCCCAAGACCACCAGGCATCTATTCGTGAGATTAATAATATTTCTCAGTGTTGCATCAAGCAAGCCTCAGACGGGCTTCAGCACTGAGCAGCTGAGAGTCGAGACCCTCCCCTAGCATGAGCATGGGGTTGAGCGAACTTCGAAGGCCCTCCCCAAGACCACCACGCATCTGTCCACTCTTGGACAGCCCAGATCAGGCCGCCCATCTTCGCAAGCCTCAGACGGGCTTTAGCAGCTGAGCCCAAGATGGCCGCCCATCTTCGAAGTTCGCTCTCCCCCAGACTAGGCATCTGTCCAGACTCCACTCTTGGACAACCTAGACCAGGCCGCCCATCTTCGCAAGCCTCAGACAGGCTTCAAAGTTCAGAAGCTGAGCCCAGCATGGCCGTCCATCTTTGCTCTCCCCCAGATTAGGTGTTTTGCCCTTACAGCTTGCAAGTGGATGTGGTCTCGAACCCAAGTTCCAACCACTACGCCTGTGTTACCTTTTCAAAACTAAATAGGGGTTTGTTTCATTAAGTGGTTCATGTCAGTATTTGGGTGTGTGTGTATGTTATAGGGACATTGCCATGGTTTCTATCAGTGTGGGTGCCACATTTTATGCATGTGTGCACACTACATTTTATTTGTTTACAATAATTTTGCTATTGTTTGGTTCAATGCTGTGTCTAGAGTCTAGAATATGTACATTGTATGCTCTCCAATAGTATACTTAAAAGAGGAGTTTTTTTTAAAAAAAACAACAGGAAAGATGTCTTTTGTTCAATCAACTTTATTTGGCATGCATGGATTCACAAAAAAGGACACACCCCAGTCTCCAAAGAAGAAAAGGAAGAGAAGTTCCAAGCATGCTTCAAGAGTGGTTCAAAATGTTGTAGCAAATGTAGAGAATTAGAGCCTTAAGGAGCAAGATGATGCCACTAGTGATCAAGAGGCTACTCGAGGCCGAAGAGCACGAGTAGAGTGGAACGAATCTTGGACTATGGTTTTTGATTGGGCTTGCTTTGACAAGGATGTAGCCAAAATATTTTATACTTTTTGTAAGCAAGATAAAAAGTGCAAAAGCAAATTTGAAAAATCTGGCTCAATTAATATCCAACATAGTGCTCTTCAAGATCATGCAAAGAGTAAAGCCCATAGGGAGGCGTCACATTTTTATGGAAAACAAAAGGTGGTAATAGCTAATACTTTGGCAAAGAATAAAGATAAAACTAACATTGCTATTTTGAATTTGTTTGGAGCAGCTGCTTATCATGTGGCCAAAGAAGATCTTGCCTTTAGTAAGTATGCTTCAGTCTTGGAGCTACTCTCATTTTGTGAGCTACTTTGGCCAAAGAATAAGGATAAAACTAACATTGCTATTGTGAATTTGTTTGTAGCTGCTTATCATGTGGCCAAAGAAGATCTTGCCTTTAGTAAGTATGCTTTAGCCTTGGAGCTACTCTCATTTTGTGAGTGCCCTTCCTTACCTAAAAGTATGTATCATAATGATAAATCTTGTTCTATGTTTGTCCAGTATATTAGTGAATCACTAATGAAAGTGCATATTATTAAGATAAAGAATTCTCCTTTTTTTAGTCTTCTTATGGATGAATCCACTGACATTGGAGTCTCCCAACATCTCATTGTTTATGTTTCTTACTTAGAGGATTTTGAGCCTGTCACCATTTTTTTAGGCCTTTTAGAAATTGAGACTGGAACGTCCGCGTCACTCTATGATGTGACAAAACAGTTTTTATTGTGAATTGGACGTGATATCAGGAAGATGGTTTGTTTTGGCTCAAATGGAGCTTCCACTATGATAGGTTATCAAACAACGAGGATTATCATCAACACTACTAAGAAATGATAATCCTTTTATGAAAAATATTCATTGTGTTGCACATAGGACAAGCCTTTGTGTTTTAGATGCGGTAAAGCAATCAACTATTGCACAACATATAGATGAAGTCATGAATTCTATTACTTCTTTGTTCTCAAAAAAGGACTAGCATGTTGCATGAACTTGAAAAAGAGTTTGGCTGTGCAACTCTTCATATGAGCCAAATACATAAAGTTCGACGGCTAAGTAGACATCATGTAATCTACAAGGTATGTGAAACATTGGAGGCTTTATTAGTTATGACCAAAAATGAAAATGCAACTCTCTTTGAAAAGATATCTAGTTTTGAGTTTATTTATGATTTACATTTTATGTGTGATATTTTAGAGAGACTTGCAACCTTGAGTAAAGTGTTTCAAAGCTCTTTTGTAGATATTTCATCTGTTGTAGGATTTATTGAATTCGATAATTCCCTTACAAAATTAAAGCAGTCTTTCAAAACCTCATTTGGAGGAATGCTCTTCTCTCATGGTGGTGAAGTCAACATAACATCAGCACTTGCACCTTCTTTAAGGGCTCAACATGAGTTATACCGAGACATAAAGAACTCCATAGAACAAGACTATGAGGATTTTGATAATTCCCTTACAAAGTTAAAGCAGTCTTTCAAAACCTAATTTGGAGGAATGCTCTTCTCTCATGGTGGTGAAGTCAACATAACATCAGCACTTACACCTTTAAGGGCTCAACATGAGTTATACCAAGACATAAAGAACTCCATAGAACAAGACTGTGAGGATTTACAAGCTTCCAAACAAACCTCATTTAGAATTGTAGAGGGCCAAGTGTGCCACACATTCGGTACTCTTGAAAAAGCTAAGAAAGAAAATGAGGATAAAAGTGGATGGGAATATGAAACAGAAACGGAATCTGAAGTTGAAAAAAAAATTGCAACATCCATGGTTCCTTTGGAAGATTCTATCATGGTATGGTTGGATTTTCCTACAAGCAATGATGTTAAGTGAAAACACGCATTGATTAGCCCTCGAGCTAGTCATAACATCATGTCATAACCTAAACTCATCCCTAGAGACAATAGTCTTGCAAGAGGAGCTAATGGACAAAACATTGAAGTTCCAGGTTACTTTAGCTACACTACTCAAACAATCGGTGAAGATATGGAATTTACATTCCATGTTACCTTAGACTCCCTTGAGTATGATGTCATCCTTGGTGGAAATTGGATAGGTGAATCGTTGTATTCAATAGATGAATCCATGCAAACAGTCACCTTGAGCACTCTTGCAGGCAGCATTGTACAATTGCTATTACGGGAGAACGAGACCATAGAGGAACTGGAACTTCCAACATATCTTACTGAAAAGATCCCTAGGATTCTGGTTGGATTGGAAATTTCAAATAAAATCACCACAGTTCAAGCACAGCTTTATCCAGCACGAGAACACAATCTCATGACCCTCAAGTTATGGGATTTGTTAGGTCAACCGACACTCATGGCTCATCCTGAAAAGATTCCTTTTACACAAGAATTGAACATGCCATATTTGGGTACTTTGAACATACAATGTATATTGAAACTAACCCCTTTACTTGCAAGTTTTTTGTGGTTGAGTACGTGTTGGAGGTAGATTTGATCTTGGGGCATAAATGGACTATTGCTTCCCAAGCACCACTGTGCTTTGCTAGCAATAGAGTCATCATGATGGTCAACGACAAAAAGTTAACAATACCATACTGCAAGGAAGAGGATCCAACTTTAATGGATTTCTATGATGCTGAGAACGCAAAAGGCTACAAGCCTCCTTCCTCCATAGAAGCCCCTCTACACAATGACCTACCATCTACGTCAATAGCTGACTCCGTTAGAGCATCTAATCCTTCAACCGCATCCTCACCTATGAAGTTTGATTGCAAAACCTCGCAATCAATAGTTATTCCGAAAGAAGTTCCCAGAGCTCAACCATCTATCTCTAACAAGAAACTCAAAGGAAAAGCCCATGAGCCTATGCATCTTCATCGATAAACCTCACCAAAGGAGACAACCACATGCTCGAAGGCCCAAACAACACCAAACAAGGAACTTAACCACCCTCATGCATTTAACACCTACACAAGAGCTTGTGTGTTCAAACAACCCCAATGGTAACCAACGAGCAGTCTTATCTACTGCCTTGACAACTTGTGAACCAAACATTCAAGAATCAATTCCCACGTCTGCAATGGAGACTTATGAGCACATCAAAGACAAACTCACAATGCTTATGTCACCCCCTCTGGATGTGAAGCATGTGTACAAGAACCTGTTGCTTGCATGTCATGCCCTAGCTATCCCATAGAATCATTTCAATCAAAAATCATCAGGGTCAAAACCTGCAATCTCACGAGTTCAGGTCTCGCACCACAAATTAACAGCCTCACGGCCTAAAAAACTAGCGACTTCACGAAATCAAAACCTGCACTTTCATAGGAATTCCATTTCACGGAATTACCTCTCATGGAATTCCATTTCACGGAATTCCATTTCACAGAATTACCATTTCATGGTCTACAATTTCATGAAAACACCATTACACGGGATTAGCTTTCATCACGGGTTTAGGCCATATCACGGAATATCCCTTCATAACCAAAAAACCTGCAATCTCACGGGATTAGGCCATTTCACAGAATACCCCTTCACGGCCAAAAAAACTGCAATCTCATGAGTTCAGGTCTCGCACGAATTAATAGTCTCACAACTTAGGAACCTGCACTTTCATGATTTAAGCCACATCACGGATTTAGCCATCTCATGCATGAACACTTTCCCAACGATCTTCAATAGCCATTATATATTTGATAAGCTTATTGCTTACTATTCTTTTGGCTAAATTAATGAAGTAGCGGCTCCATGAGTACATATCCATACTCATGCACTGAAGAACATTTACACCAAAGCCTCACCATCCATCAACAACTTCCAAGTACATCTCTGGATGGGAGGCCATGGTGGGTGAAAGCCTAGTTAATGGTACAACCCATCACCTGGAGTTTTCCTTCAAATTACAAACCTCTCTAAAGGACGCTACCATCTTCACAAATCAATGATCTTTAATCCTTAGCGAAGATATCTATATTAGCCTCACAAGTCAACGTAATTCTTTCAATCCTCACCAACAAGTAGCTACTTCAATATAGAGCAGTTCAATAAGAGTCTATATGACTCAATTCTTGTACTTCATGTATATCTGCTTTATAAGAGTACTTAAATATAAAAAACACATGGACAAAAGAAAGTAGGAACAGGTCCCACTCAACAACATTTGACAAGAATCCTACCACACAAAGGGACATCATCGAAGGCCAATTTCTTCAAATGATGAATGCCGTTCAATAAATCAAATGAGGAATTGAGAATCACCATCTCGTTCTGATGATTAAGTCTACGTTCCCCCGGATCCTTCCCTCTCTTCTCTCCCATTATTAACATCTCCTTAGCGTCCCCACTAACACAAATCACATGTAACATTGCTTATGATTGCCAATTCCTCAAATGAGGAATTGAGAATCACCATCTCGTTTTGATGATTAAGTCTACGTTCCCCCGGATCCTTCCCTCTCTTCTCTCCCATTATTAACATCTCCTAGCATCCCCACTAACACAAATCACATGTAACATTGCTTATGATTGCCAAAAACAAAGTGATCAAAACGCCCAAAAAGAACATGCTCACACAAATATAAAAATATAATAATTTGCAAAAACCCCACACCCCCACCTCATTAGGAATTTCCAATAAACCACTAACCTTTTCATTCACTAACTAGCTTTTCTTATTCCTTCCGAAGGAACAAAGACCCTTGAACGTCACTCAACATCAAAGCTATCAACAAAGCTTGTCCATTTTTCCCACCACACAAAGGTCTTCGATGCGATCGCGAGTACGCAATCGCCATCAAGAAGGGGGGAGATGTTAACCCAATTCTAGGGAAACAAGATCTACTACCATTATCTTACATCAAGGAGTGACGATAGATACACCAAAGGGTCATACATTCAAGATATAAAGCAATAGTATCCAAAGCTACGACTTGGATGGATGCCCGTAATAGTGTGGCGGAGTATTTATGGCGATTCCCACTTCAAGAGTGTGTAGTAGTAGTAGCAAGTTAGGATGAAGTCCTAAGTGATGTACTTCATGGATATATTATGAGAATAGTCATTGTAATAGCATTAGGCCTGTTATGAGCCTAAACTGCCCGGCCGGCCACAATTTAAGTGAGTGTGAACACTTATGGCCATGTATATAAGTGAATATCTCTCATAATACAACAGACTCTCCCATTGTGCAATTGAGTCTTGCTCTTGCTAATCTCTCTCCCTAATGCATGCTAGTGAGTGTGTGTGATTGAAGTGAGATGAGAGGAGGGACGAGTACCCGTAGTGCAATGCGGCGGTGTGACAACGCTCCCGGGAGGCACTGTGGAATTGCTATGGAATTGCTTCTCAAGGAGTTGTAGAGCTTGGAGACCTCAAGGGTTACGAGCTCGGCCATTGGAAAGATCCTCACGGCAGTGCGGTTCATCAGGTAATCTCTTATTGGATGTGTTTCAAGGAGGATTAAGGTGAGCCATAACAACACTCTACTGACAAATCGAGAGTGGCCTTGATGATATAAGGACACATCCTCTGCAATATCATAATTTGGAACTTGTGATCCAATATGAATCAGACAATCATAAAGATAGAATAATTCGTAATAAGATAAGTGCCAACAAAGTAATAAGACAAGTAACAACAAAGCACGAGCAAACACATTTGCAAAGTTTCATCAAGTTTTAACATCATATACACATGTTTCAAATATACTCAAATCAATAGGACCTTGAGTGCCACAAGATATAATAAGCGAAAAATGTAAATATACTAATAGAATGTCATGGATCAAAGCCCATTAAGACGTGCACTAAAAATGTTACAAATACATCTATTCTCTATGTGGAGTTGGTGGTTGCCTACGCCAACCAAAATTCACTGGCAACCTATGTCTACGTGACATGAAATTCGATGACTTGATGGGTGAGTGTTTCAAAGCTCACAGTTGTTGACATATGCATTAGCTTTTTATTGTAAATTCTTGGATGTGACTTGGAAATATGTAGGAAGTATTGCTTAGTGGCGGAGAATACTCACCCCCCAGTAGTATGCATCCTGAGTCGTGGAGGGCCTTTCGACAAGATATGTGACTCAAGACACATTGGGATCAGTATATAATATTTACTCTTTATGTACTAGTGCGTGTCTTAAATCTTAGGTCTATATATACATGTTTTTTTATTCTGAACGTATGTCTATAGGATGTAGCATGAGCTAGGCTACAGGCCAGGCATACATCAAATCTTGGCAGGATAGGCAAGAAGGGATTTATTGCTACTTTTGTACGTAATTATTAGAATGTTTACATTTGGTCTTATATGTGCATGTAGGTGTGTATCGTATGTTCTTTAATATCAACCGATAACTTATGTGTTTTTTAAATAATAGGCGAAGGATTATGGTTTACGAGCCAACTCCTCAAGAGATAGAGATGGCCACCTATCAAGGTTATAAGCATCTGAAGACCCAGCTACTACCTCCACCAGCTATTTTTGTAAGTAATCTTGATTAAATGTCATTATACTTCTAATTAAAGTATTCAAACATTAGGTGATTAAGTTTTCTAAACTGTAGGAGTTGCATGGCGATGAGGACATGATGGAGGTAGATCGACAAAGTGCCATTGGGCTCAGATTTATGTCGATAGAGTAGCCTTCGTTGGGGGACGATGATCATGGAGATGACAAGGATACAGATCATGGAGACTAGACGGTCCTTCTCCTCCTTGCTCTAGATCCCTAGCTTGTTTTAACTCCCATTTTGTATTTGGAGGTGTCGTACATAGTTATACTATTACTCACAACATTTGTATAGTATTAGGTAGACTGTGTCAGCCTCACATTCTACCATTTGTACTCATCACATTTTACCATTTGCAGATCACTTTATATACTTTGTTCTCTTATACGGTTACATATATTTACATGAGCTCTTATTTTTGTTCAACTTTGTGCACAAACATAAATTTTTAAAGTATAATTATGTGCTTACTTGTGTGATAATCCATCATGTTGAACTGATCTTTGCTCACTTGTGTGCTTGACCTAAGAGAGAGAGAGAGAGAGAGAGAGAGAGAGAGAGTTATTTAATGTGTGCTCAATCCAATTCAAGAGAGGGAGAGGGAGAGGGAGAGGGAGAGGGAGAAAGGTGTGTGTGTGTGTGTGTGAGAGAGAGAGAGAGAGAGAGAGAGAGAGAGAGAGAAAAGGAGTACTTTGATATTCTATGTATATGTATGTGTGTGTGAGAGAGAGAGAGAGAAAGGTGTGTGTGTGTGTGTGTGTGTGTGTGTGTGTGTGTGAGAGAGAGAGAGAGAGAGAGAGAGGTGAGAGAGAGAGAGAGAAAGAGAGAGAGAGAGAGAGAGAGAAAAGGAGTACTTTGATATTCTATGTATATGTATGTGTGTGTGTGTGAGAGAGAGAGAGAGGAGTATTGTAATGTGTTTATATGAGAGATACAAAGAGAACTGTCATACTATTATGCTAGTTTTTAATCAGGTAAAAGAGACATTGGGTGTCTCTTAAGCATTGCCCGTCATCGCGTAAGCGACGAACTATTTATTTTTAATGACCCCTCCTTATGTGACGCCCATGCAGCCTCATTTATGCCATGAAGAAGGCATCACTTAAATGACGCAAATGCATCGCTTATGCGATGCCTATTCATCCTCTTGAGCATCAAACATATGATGCTCAGTAGCAAGGTGTGTAACAATGCCTATAGTGATAGAAACGGACGTGTGTGTTGTAGTGTTTCCCCAAGGCGAAGCTATGTCCCACATTCAGCTCCCTTTCAAAAGTGCTTGAAGTCCTCTTTAAGCTACTTCCTCATGCTATAGTAGGGTCATACATGTTCTAAAATTGGATGACTATGGGGCGAGCTATCTCAAGTATGTTATCTTCCAATAGCCAATTACAGTCTGTCACATCGGCTGACCCTTCCATTTTACAAAGAATTTGGGTTGGTACTTTTGGGTCAATTGGGACTTCAAAATGACCTCCGGCTTATATGACAAGTCCACAACATTGCCGGATTGAACGGACAACATTCTACCATAACACGTGTTAGGATAGAATCTCCTTATAGACTAGCATGAAACGCGTTATGAATGCTCACTTGCAGGGGTAGGTCAAGCTTGTATGTGACTCCATTGTATGATTTCATGACTTTGTAGGGGCCATAGTATCAAGGGTTGAACTTGGGCATTTAACTCATGTTTAGCGTGCTCACCAATACTAGGTCACCTTCATGAAATTCGACGTCTCGAGAGATGATGCTGATTCGCACTCTTTGTCATTTTGAGTTTGGTCACGATGATGCGAGATTCATCTTTTGCTTCCAAGCATTGGGAAACTCGTCGGTGTCGGGGTCATCCACCTCGATCTGCCCTAATGCTAGCACTAGGCATTATATGATGTCTTTTCTTGTAACTCTCAACACATGCACGCTCTTTCGTAGCATTGTTTTGAGTATCCTCCATCGGTCTCTTTCCTTGGGCATCTGCAACTTCTTCCTTTGTCTTTCGACTGGCATGAGCCCTTGGTCTAATACATTGCAACATAATCACATTACCCTATATATCCAAGATTATGCTATTAAATCCTTTACCCATTAGTGCAATCAAGTATTTGTCCACCCAAGCTAGGCCCAAAATAACTTCAAAAGTATCCATTGGAACCACCATGAAGTCTAATCTTGCTCTCCATTCACCTTCTTCAACCAACACATTGTATGCTATCTTGACGTTTGAATCTTTACCCTGTGTAAACGAAACTGTCATGGTGTCTAGTTATCCTAACTTGAGCCCCAAGTTTTCTGTGCATTTTGGAGTGATAAAAGTTGTGTTACACCCATCCCACACCATAACCTGTGTCTCCTTGCCTTGCACCTCCCCTTGGAAATACAAATTTTGAATCACTAGCACCTGTGCCACCATGCATCTCAGCATCACAATTGCGGCTCCAAGACGGGGCAAGGATGCATTTCCCTTATGTGGGCTTCCTTCAACTTCATCGACTTTTGTAACTCTCACTTGTCTTGTCTCACATTCCCCAGCTGCTTTCTTGCGTTGGTGTAACTCATGTGACTATCCTGTTCTTTGCATCCTATTTTCTAGGCAATCCACAGGCCAATCCAACCCACCACAGATATGACATGGAAACATGGCTGGCCTTCTTACATAGCCACTTGTGTTGAAACCAGTACTTGCAGACGCCCCTCTTGGTCCACTCCAATTTTGACCATAACCTATCCTAGGTTCCTGGCTTCGTTGGCCTTGTTGTGTTTGAATTTGACGTCTCGCCTCTATGCTCCATTGTTCCACTCGATTTTTGTTGAGGATTGCTATTCGGAACCTATCGCGGCCAGTTAACTCGACCTGCAGGCCATCGGTCCTCATTGTTCACTATACTTCCTACCATGACCAAGATTGCTCAAACGTTTCAGGGCCCTGCTTTTCTATCTCCCTTAATACCCATGCTTGTAGACCATACAAAAAACCATGCAATCTGTGATCAATTTTTCTCATTTATGAAAACTGTAACATGAGTTATATATTCCAGTTGACGTATTCTCTCAGTTTCCCATCAATGTGTCTCACCAGTCACATCAATGTGTTACATAAGTTGTCTAACATGAGTTATATATTCCAGTTGACGTATTCTCTCAGTGTTTCCCATCAATGTGTCTCACCAGTCACATCAATGTGTTACATAACTTGTCTATATCGGTTTGACGTATTCTCTCAGTTTCCCATCAATGTGTCTGAGGCCTCGCTAGTCATCCTAAATTTTGAACATCTCATCCTAAATCGTTGCAATGCATTTCTAAACTCCCGCCAAGATCCTCATTCTCCCTTTGCCTCCTCAAGTAATATCGCGTCGACCATCACTAAATGGGACACCACCTTGATCCATAATCTTCGTTTCACTCAATTCATCTCCATGTAAGTTTCTGTCTCCCTAATCCATTCTCGCAACACCAATGAGTCCCTGAAACCAATGGTACTTCTCCGACGGTGTCAATTTATATATAACCCTCGTCCTCCCATCCTCATCTGGATCACAAGTTGTTCTTCTCCTCCTTTTAGGGCTCTTCCCTTTTTGGCGTGCATCAAATCTGTCCATTGAGTGGCCAAACGGCCTACTAGATCTTCCGAATGGTTTACCCGATACTCTACATATTTTTAACGATCCATGTCGGCCGCTCTATCCGCCCCATCACCACCTTGCCCAACATCCTCTAGCTCTCTAAGTGTTTCCACTTTCATTTCTTGATGATTTATCTCAGGGTTTAACCCGCTGTTCACGTTTTTCTTCACATTCATCACGTTCGGCCATGCCGTCAGCCTCACCATGGCCTGTTCTACGTTGTGACTGTCCCTTTGGCATTCTCTTTTCCTTCGGATAGGCCTCGCCCACTCGGTGCTATTATCCAACTTACGTGAGAGAGTTGTTGATGGCCTGTTCTATGTTGTGACTGTCCCTTTGGCATTCTCCTTTCCTTCGGAGAGGCCTCGCCCACTCGGTGCTATTATCCAACGTACGTGAGAGAGTTGTTGATACCAAGTGTCACGCTTCAAACTTCCAAACACATCACATGAGAGCCATAAAAAAACGTCAAACTTGCCAAGAAACACTAAAAACGAAGCACAAGATGATTGATAATGAAATTGTCATCTTGTATTAATTATGCGACCAATTTACAAAGTTAGAATAATTTACAAATAGTGGGTTAGATTGATGAGGATATGAGACACCAAGATACCTTGCTCACAATCCCCGTGTATCAAAACCTGATCGAGGTGGAAGAGGTTGGGCTAGGCCATGCTACTACCACACTCCAAGGGTCTCCCACATAGATGCATTATCCTTGGTATGGGCTAGCTTACCTCGAAATCCCCTCTTGAAAGGGAAAGCGGTACTCCTCTAGGCTGGGCTTTGTATTTTGGTTGCTTTTTTAGGATTAGCATTATGAGGCTCATTCACAACCGGTGATCCTGTAAGACATTCAACCAAGCTAAGAATACTCTCCTGAGCTTGCTTTTTGCGTTCCGCATGTCATGTGATCATTATTATCAATTTGGGGTGGTTGGGTGGGTTCTAGTTTCGTGATTGTTCTATTAAGTGCAGTGAGTGACGAATCAAAACTTGTTTCATTCTCACTTAGTGACGTAGTAGAACTTGTTCCATTTTCTGACTTTCTTTGGATTGTCATTTTTCATTATAGTTGCCCATGCAACGAGATCAAATTTTCTTTTGGGCTTTTGTACCATGTGTTGCACATATGGGTTTTGAGGTTTGTGTGGTGGGCTTTGAGGTGGATGCTTCTGTATCATGTATAGATTTTGGCTCTTTTGTGTTTATGTCCCCTTTTGGGTTTATGTTCTCCACAAGCTCCTTTTCCTTGTCCTTTAATTCAACCTTGGTTTCGATAGTTTTCTATCCTTTGTTTTTCTTGGGTTTAGAAGGCTTTGTTTTCTGTTTTGGGTTCTACTTTGAAGCATGTTCTTCTACCCATGTTGAGGTATTGTCTTTTGCATTCTTTGTGACCATTTCTCGTGCCTTGGCTTGTAATCGTGTAAGCACATTCAAGGGTACTGTAGACAATTGCCCATTTTGTACACTTAAGATGTTAAGAGTTGTATTTTGTGAGACAAGTTACATTGAAGCAACTCGTCTTGGGCAATCTTGGAACATGTGATCAATGCCACATCGTTCACACATGGGTTGCAAAGTGTCAGTGACTATGGGCGCATGAAAGTATTCCAAACTCTACAGTCTGCCACCTTGTGAGGTCCACGACAATAGAAACACTGAAGTGTTCGATTAACAGCTTCTTGAGTAGTTTCTACCCTTTGGACTGTTTTTGTTTGGTGCACGGGAGATGGAGGTTTTGAGTCGATTTCGGATGAAGTGGGACGCTTTTTAGTATCACGGACAAAAGTTTTACAATATATGCAGTATAGAAAAACAGGT